>NW_026136722.1:13833757-14366257 GCF_905237075.1 Dicentrarchus labrax
AAACAAAAACAGTTCATGAGACTACAGAAACTTTTTGAGGAAGTGCTTATGCCAAGAAGTAATTTCCACTGAGTTTGTTTTGTTAGTGTCATTACCGGAAAGAGATTGTTTACTGTGTACATAACCGTAAGTATGTGTATACTGTCTGAAGCCTCAAACTCAGATGGCTGCCCTTGTGGCTTCTTCTGTTAATGTACATTCATATTGACAGTGAAAAGCAGGTACTTTTGCTTTGTGTTATGTTTTTTATTTATAGTTTTGCTGTGTTCTGTCACTCCTTGTCTGTAGCTGAGGTCCAGGCCATCGCCAGTATGATAGAAAAACAAGCTCAGATTGTGGTGAAACACAAAGAGGTGTCCGAGGAGTCGAAGAAAAGGAAAGAAGCCCTCCTCGCTCAATACGGCAACATAACAGACGATGAGGAATATCCTTTCATTTTTAAACTGTGCCGACAAAAATGTTTGAACGGTCCGTATGTTTCACTTAAGTTACCAATGTTTCTTTGACCATGCAGAGAACGTCAAATATTTTATGTCACCATCCAATGAATGTTACCTTCAGACGCATTCAGTCATCATCCTTAAGATGTTAGTTCTTTCCTTGACAAAAGCACTGAAGCTGAAGAAGAGGAGCCACCAAGTGGAAATAACTCTGCTGGAAATGATAAATGTATCCTTTCTAAAAGCCTAATGATCAGAGGCAATTTAAAAATCACATGGAATTCAGTAACTTACAGCAGTACGAATGGATAATGCAATAGTTGCATTACCCTGAATGCACGATATACTGCTCCTATCATTTACACCTCCATAGTGGTAACATGTAGGAATGATAAATTAGGAGAGTACTTTTGCTTTCATCCAGCTGTCCTTTACTGAGTGTGTCAGCCCTGTTTAAGAACACCAACGTGGAAGAGGTGCTGTGCAGACAAAAGCAAAAGCGTGACCAGGCTCGTGAGGATGCACAGAAGAAGAAGGAAGGGGACAAGATGCAGCGAGAGAAGGACAAACTAGCCAAACAAGACAGGAAAGAGAAGGAGAAGAAGCGTACACAAAAAGGTGAACGCAAAAGATAAAACCGAGAGACAAGACACTAACTTTGTATGTGGAAAAAGATTTTGTAACGAGACAAAAATGAAAAACAAGTCATTGCCTCTTTTTAGCTGAACCTCATTGGCACCTTCTGTGTGTGAACATGTGTTCATCACCCTCCTTGTTCATTTCTTTCTGCAACTCTTTATATGTCTAAAGAACAATGTACTGGAGGTTGTGCAGGTCCAAAATCAATATTTCTGTTTTTCTTGGCTACTGATAGGAGCAGATACAAAAAGACGTTGTCTCTGACAGACAGATTTATGTCATTTATCAAAAAGTATTGGCAGTAAGTCTCTGCCAACGTTGTTTCGGCGAGTGTGAAACATGCTTCAGTTAAGCTTTGACACGGTAACCGCTGAAATGAATGAAGTTTACACCTTAAACACAGTTGATCACAGTAAATGCTTGTAAAGCAACTTGGTCCACAGAGTTTCTGCTATTATCCTGTGTGCCACTATCGTTCAAATGCCTTTTTATTTCTGCACAACCTCCAAGTAAAGTCCAGTGTTCACGTCAAACCTTTGCTGTCATTTCAATACTTGAGGTTTTAGTTTTTACAGTCTATGCATTTTGTCTGAGAATGAGAACAAAGGAGTGGTTGCTAAATTATACCTCAAATATATCATGTACCATAATTTGAATGTTTATAATGAGGTTCATCATCTTTATAAATTAATAAAAAAAAAACATTTTCAGCTGTTTGGATTGCTTTATTTTTCATCTTTTTTTTTTTTACAGAACAAGTAACAAGAAAAAAACCACCAACATGAACTTTAAAATGAACAACTAAGCTCATATTCACAAAGCATATTCACAGGAGTACTACAGAGTGATGCTTCTAGAGAAGAGTTACTTGACTTACCCCTCCATTACAAAAATGGATACAAGCTTTGGTCCCTAGCTGAATACTTGGTAACAATATCTGAAAATAATCTGTCAAAGTGTTTAAAATGCTGTTGTGTTAAGTTTCAGTATCTTTTGTTACAGGTCAAAAGTTTGACTAAACTGCAGATAAAACAGCTTTCTGATCACAGTGTTAACAGAAAAATTATAGAAGATTCAGAAATTAATTGCAACATTTCAGAAAACATTTTATAATTTAGCATTGTACATTTTAAACTACTGATTTAGAGCAACTCAAGATTAGCATTCAGAGAATTATTTAACTTGGCCATGTTATATTTCACTGATATGAATGATATTTGTTAATATTATATGTTTCTAATGGAAAATGTGATTAATACATTTAAATTTAAAATATTTAACTTTTTTCCAGAAGTTTGAGTGTCTTTGGCACAGTTCAAACTTAGAAAGGGCAGACATATACAATGTTTTTAAGGTTGCATAAGAAAAACAAGCTGGAACATTTTAGAAAACATTTAAATATTTAGCATGTTCATTTATAACTACTGCTCTTATGATTATATTATTACTTGGGAATACCCAGAACTGAGGTTCTATTACATTCCAATAAATAAGTAAAACAATGAAAAATTCACTGAAATCTTCCTCATAAATAGTGCCTTTAAATACAACAGTGATGGAGCAAGATTCACGTTAATTTGGAACTGACACTAATTAAATGAAATGAAGTTAAGATGAAGCAGGAAAAAAAAATTCCATTTCATGCCACTCCTACACAACAAAAAATAGCTGTCTGAAGCTTCTGGGTGCCAAGAAGTGCAGCCATCATCAAGCTTCAAACTGCTCATCTCATATTCTGCAGTGATCACTGTGTTGCAGGTAAAATGTCACTATACACTTGCAGGTAACATTTGTTTTTGTTTTTTACACCATGTTGCCTATGGGAAATTTATAATCGGGGCATTCTGGCGTGGTTTTTAATTTAATCAAGACCTATAACTCATGCTTGTTGCCTGCTGAATCATAACTTAAAAGAATATCCCTCAAATGGAGAGGGGCACCTCTCTGCGCCCGTGGCCTCCTTGTTAACATGATGGTCCTGCCCCTTGACAGGTTTTGGTAGTGTCATCTGGAGAGCACACCACAGGGCTGTGCGGAGCTTCCTCGTGGTAGCGGCAAGGTCCTTCAGAGCAATGACCAACAACAGGGTGTCTGTGACAGAACAAAAGTGAGTTAGCACCAGCAGCGTTTAAGAGAGAGGAACATATGCCTGCCACTGGAATACGAGTTACCTCTGTCCTCTGTGAAATGAGCTCTCTGCCGCTGGTGTTTGGACATGTTGGCAATCTCCTCCTTGCGTCTTGCTTGGGTGATGCAAATAGCCATATGATTCCTGTTCAGTGCTGTGTGGATGTTGATATGGAGGGGAGTGTTGTGCAGACACTCCATTCTATCCAGAAGACTTGCCACCTGCAACACACCAACATAAGGTTTGATCCCTTATATTCCCCCCTCAGTCTTGATATTCTATGTACATTACTACAACGTAACAGTGGCAATATTATCTATGCTTTATGCATGTGTGCTTTCTTTGTTAAATCAATAGTATTACAAAACAAGGCTGATATACCATATAAATGTCAAATCTTTATAAAAGAGTTTATAAAAAAAAGAGTTTAACTTTTAACTGAACTAAATTTTCAACCAAAACCGACAAATACAAAGCTGGATCATGTTAGCTTGCACACCCACTAGTGAGATGTTTGGACTGTTGAAAATTCTGGGAGAGCCACTGCACACAACAACGACCTAAGCAAAGATATGAACTCGGGACATTCTTACTTTGAAGACACGGTGCTTATTAATGAGCCATCACACAAACATAACTGTTTATTTATCAACAAAACATTTCAAATTTAACTGTTTCCTGTATTGTGGTCCTGGATACTATACTTTGTATGTAAGTATATTCAGGGTCTAGGCTGCATTGAGGAGAACCAGTTTTCTCTAGACAGAACTAATGGGTGTGCAAAATAAAGCTGCAAATATGACCTTCAGAACATAACAAGGCTGCTGTGACAGAATTCATCTGTAGATGGCAGTGTGGAAGCAAATTATTTAGGGGTCTCACCCTTGCTTGTTCTCTCATCTGATTAACAATGAGGTGATCGACTCTTGTGGGGTTTGGTGGAGTTTTGGGGAGGTTAGTGTTGGTCACTGCTGCAGTCCTTTTCCCGGCTAATTTCTTGGTAAGGATGGCCTCTGTCTAAAATAGAAAACGAGAGAAAACATGAACAAAAAAGGGTTATTATTCTTCCATTTATGTAAGTTTGTTTAATATTTTTTATTAACAAATGGCTGCAAATAAAACAAACTCTAGATAGCCAATACTATTAAATAAAAAATAAAAATGTACTGGCTGGGATACCAATCTTGAAAATAACCCTTGGACATCCTGTAACTAGACACAAACAAGATTTTGAAAACATACCCTTTTTCTCTCCTTCTCCAAAAGCCTCCACTGCTCGTAGCACTCATCCAGATAGACATACAGCTGGATCACAGGTCCTCCTTGATTCATCACCATTGACGTCATCATGGCGGAGGCCATGCCATGATAAGTGCTTTCTCCTCTGCGCGTCATCATGTCACTGACATACGTGTTGAAACCTGCAGACTCATTGGTTGACATCATATCACCAACGTGTATGCCAGGAGCACCGCTTTCATAGGGTAGTGTGGATCTGGAGCTGAAGTTAGAGTTGTTCATAGGCATGCTGGAGTATCTTCTGGGGTCATTTACAGGATACATGAGAGGCATGTGCTGCTGTGTATTCCCTGTACTGACCATGCTGTTTTCTCCATCAAATCTCTGAGACTGCATGCTCCCCAAGTGGTCAAAGTATGGGTTTTGTGAGAGGGCCTGTTTCTTATCTACCCCTCTCATGTTAGAGATGGTTAGGGGCCTCGTAGAGAAACCTTCTCCCAGGAAGCCAGACATGTGCATCCTCTTCTTTTCTTTCTGCATCTGTGGCTTGAACTTGTTTGGTATCTGGCCCTGCTGGATGTGATGCTTTGAATACTGGTTCATATTAATGGGGACTGAAGTGTTCTCTCTGTGCATGGTCATCTTGCTTTGGTACTGATTTGGGAGGTTGTAAGATGTAGAGAACTGCTTTGGTTGCTGGAAGTACTCTGTGTTTTGAGGGCTGAAACCAGGTAGTTCTTGAAAGGCATCACGCTTAAATGTTTGGTTCCTCGCTCCTCCATTTCTTTCCATTTGAACTGTCCCAAATTCACCCACCAGCTGTTTTTGGGACTGCATTGCAGGAGTACTTTGTGTTGATACTGCAGGACTGGTGATTTTCCATTGTTCAACCATGCTGTCTTCGTGGTGCAGGCCCACTGACTGCCTTTGCACATTTGGAAAGTCTACACGACATAAGCTATCATGCTCACCAGGCATGAACGACTGAAAACTGCTGACCAGTTGGTTAATGTCTTGTGGCACATACTGCTCATTACTGATGGGCTTTGCACTGCTCTGAATGTAGTGGTCCTCATAATAAGGATGAAAGCATGGGCTGTTCATTTCGCTTTGAGGCCTAAAGACATCACTGAGGTCAGGAAAACTATTCATAGGCAGATGATTTCCCCTGTCTTTATCAGCTGACGTGTTGTCATATTTGCTTTGTTGGGTCTGTGACTGGTAAATGTTTCCTATGTTGGGCATTGGTAGACCTGGTGGCAGTTTCTGAGGACGGAGGGTGTGGCTGTCCCTGTCTCTGTTAGGCAAATTAAAAAGCCACTGCTGATTGGCGGCCAGGCCATTGGACTGTTGACATAACTCTTCGAATTCTTTCTCCACCGACTGTTCCTGTGCTTTACTTAAAGCCTCACGGGATACATAGTTTGGATGAAAAGTGTTATGCTGCATTTTAGCCTCTGATTGAAAATACTGTAGCAGTTCTTCCCTCAATGTCTTCGGAGACCAGATGGGATTACATGTAGGCAGGTTCCTAAAAGAAGAATTGAGGACTTACTTTTTCATGTTAGCGTATATAAAGACAACGCAACATATATGCAATAAATAGATTAAAAACATTAAGATAGAAATTATTCTATATAATATTTTTGGTTGCTCAAATATGTGCTGTCACAATACATACTGTAATTTAAAGCCAATCCTACAATATGAAAGAACTTAAACCTTGACATACCCTTCACTGTAGTAGCTGTCCTTTGAATCCGCTTCTTCCAAAATATTTGACACTAGACCCTGAAGATCAGTCTCCCCGTCACAATCAGAGTTATCAGTGGGTTTCCTTTACCAAAAAGAAAACACGTTCCCTAAATTGCACTCCAACTTTTCTTTTTCTTTAATAACATTCATTTAACAGTATGGCTGACAACTTTGTTTTTCTTCCACAGTAAGACTTGCACCAAGTACATTTACCTACCTCTGAATAGCAAATCTAAAACCTATTTGAATTAGACAGCAGTGTGATTGCCTAACACAACTGCAGTACACTTAAGATAGTGCTACCATGAATAATCACACACTTATCCAGAACACAGTTAAAACTAAATAAATACCTGATTTTAGTGCCGTTCTGGGCACAATTGATGAGGCCATAAGGATCATCATGAGCATTGTGAGACCAGGGCACGTATGATGCTGTGTCCTGTTCATGCAGTGAAACACTGGGCATGGAAACGAAGGGCAATGTCATGCTACCATTGTTTGAACCACCGACATTAACGCCGGCCTGAAAGAAAGAAAAGCAATGTTAACAAATCTGAAGCTCACTGGAAAAAAAACCTTACTACTGTATTTTTCTCAAAGAAAGAAGATGCGCAACAAATATTAAGGTGCAACGGGAACTTAAAATTATTTAGGACTACTGCTGAAACGTAGTATAAAAACACAAGTGAGCTAAAAAAATTAAACCTGAAATGATTAGTTAATTAATCAATAAGTAGATCATAAATCAGCAACTATTTTTATAATAAAACAACCAATTTAAGTGTATGGATTTGCTGTTATCTTTTGATTCACATCTTTTGTAAATTGAATATTTATATGGGGGGGTGACACTATTTTCTGTAATTAATGAAGAAAATAATCAGCAGATCAATCGATAAAGAAGATAATCCTTTGTTTCTGTGTGTTTAAGTATGTCTCTGCCATGGACTACGGATACAAGTTAAGGGATCATGGGGCATGATTTTCTTCTGTTCGAGAAAATTATTGAATAGGCAACTTTGATAAATGATTCGACAGTTTTCCTCCATGAATTGCCCCAAACCCCCCAAAACACAGGTGTCCACAGCAGCCGTAAATATGCCATATCATATAAAATACCCTAAAATTACATCTTACCTGACGCTGGTACGTGGGAAAGACTGAATTTGCAAATATGCTCTGACGCCCGTCATGCGCCATTCTGAACTCCTTTGAACTTGAGCTGGTTCTTTACTCCATTACTGGTCTGGCGAAACACAACACACTCATTGTTAATATGTTTATACAACCTTATATGATAGAGGTGTGGGCTAACAGAAAACCATTAGCGAGCTAACTGCAATTTCAGGGGAAGCAAATCAACTACCTAAAGTTAGCCGTTAACTTTAGTAGGTTAAGCTAGCAAGCCGACGATGCTGCCTTCGCTAATTTGGACTAAACTTTCGGCCTCGCTAAAGCTGCTTTCGTGCCATATAAATTTGCCTAACTTCGCCAAAACGAACGATGTTTCTCGAGTGAAACACGGGACCAACCTACCTGCGTAAATTAAGTAACGGGAACTTTTTGAAGTTTAACAGTTTTCTTCCCCGACCGTACATAACCCTCAAGTGGTCTCGTGCCCCCCTCCTCCCCCCACCACCCCGAGGCCTTCCCCTCGAACCCCTCAGAAGTTCGATGTGGCCCTCGCGAGCTGAGCGCAGATTGGCTGAGCCAGAGGAAGTCTATTTTTAGTCCAATTAACGTCAAGCAGGAGATCCGAGCGCATAGCAACGCGTGGTGTCACCAGTGATGGTGATTACTATGACACCCAAACGAAGATGGTTTCCTTTTTTTGATGCAGTTGTGGTGTCGCAGTGCTTTTTAGAAACTCAGTTGTATCTGTACTGACTGTTGTTGGTCGAATCTGTTTCTCCTCTAAAAAAAAAAAAAGGATAATAACTGTGATATACGTGCCTTATTTTGAAAAGAAGTTGTCTCTGTCGTCTCCTGCGGGAATAACCTCTATCCAGACCTCGATTGGAGGAAAATATATGGATCTACCGTTTAGATATTTTAAATATGGTCAAAGAAGTGTATTTTAAAATAATAATAATAATAATAAATATTAATAAATAATAATTAAAATATTTAATCGCTTCGTTTAGTTTTGCAAAGATATAAAAAGGACATTAATGTAACGTGCTGATTTTGTAATTTGTGTTTTTTGGAAAGCTATATGTGCTTTTATTTCCCAGTATATTGTTTCTGATTTTTCCATTTTCTATGAGAATATATGTATAAGTTATTGTCTTTTTATTCTTACCCATCTACCAAAATAAATCAGCATAAAATTCCACATATACAAATCTAAAGTTTACAGTTTTAAACCATCTTTTTTTCTTTCTGAAGGTGAAGTCAAACAATACAATAAATTATTCCCATAATGTAAAAATAAGACAGCAATCAAAAGTGCATGTTTATTTACCTTGTATCATTTATTTAACTGATTTATGATTTCTGTCTGTGCCCTGGCATTGTCTGTCCATGTATTGTTTATGTTTGCAAATAAAGTTAAAAAACAAAACAACAACGACATCAAAAAACGTATGTTTTGGTGTGTCACACCAATAGGCTCCATCTTAGTATGCCTCCCCCAAACTTTAGGCCATGATGTAGCAGCATATGAGACAGCTGGTCCTGACATTATGTCAACCCAGAGTTTATTCTGAAATTTTAATTTATACACATTATTATTATTATTGTTATTATTATTGTTATTATTATTTCTTTTTTAATTATTATTATTTAATTGTGACATACATTTATTTTTATCTGTCTGCTTTTTGTATGCACCTGATATCGGTTTAATGGTCTATGTAAGACTGAGCCATAATGTTTGTACATAGATAATTGTTCAATAAAAAAAAAGAAAGAAAAGTCTACTTCCTCCTCTTGAAAAGTTTAGTTGGGCCACGCAATCCAGCTGTGGAGTCAAGTTTGACAATATTAGCAGAAATACGTCCATTACGGTGCCTTCAAAATAAAAGCATACATTTTGGCACATACAAAACCTGATAAACCTTTTGTTTAAATTGGATAATAGCGATCCCGTCCTCTTCTGATGCATGTGATTATGATGCTGTAATTAATTTGCCCAGTAATGTATCATATTGAAACAAAATGGACTGGTTGGATGAATGCAATTTATATAATATGCATAAATTATTAGGATTATGATTATTACTATTATTGTTAGAAATTAAAACGTAAATAACTTTAGGGGTTAACGTAGGTTTTACTTTTAGTAGTCTTCAGAACCCAATACAATCCTACAAATAACTCACATTAGTTTATTCGGATATTGTTTTGAAAGCAACTCCCGGAAGTTGTATTTCTTATTATGTCTGACTTGGCAGCGGAGAGGGAATCGGTGTTGTGGAAAAGAAAAAAGTAAGCAGCAGTGTTTCAAACCGGAGACCAAGCACTAAGAGAGCGGCGTCCAGGTCCTCACCACCACAGCTGTAACTTTTGTAAGTCACTCTGGCTCAAGAACTGCTTACAGGACTGAGGATACACCCTGAACTGATTTACAGAAACTTATTCAGGCTGTTGTTGCCTTAAAACTTGGGAAAATGAGTTTTTGCAAGACCTGGTCTGTTGCATTCCTGCTGCCTCTGCTGATATCAGCCCAGTATCAAGGGGACAACGGAATAGTCGTTCCGGAGCACGGATTTTGCCAGCCAATTTCTATACCTTTGTGCACGGACATAGCCTACAACCAAACCATCATGCCAAATTTAGTGGGCCATTACAACCAGGAGGACGCAGGGCTCGAGGTGCACCAGTTTTACCCTCTCGTAAAGGTCCAGTGCTCGCCGGAGTTAAAATTCTTCCTGTGCTCCATGTATGCGCCCGTGTGCACGGTGCTGGAGAAGGCCATTCCTCCGTGCAGGTCAATCTGCGAGAGAGCCAAGCAGGGCTGCGAGGCGCTCATGAACAAGTTCGGCTTCCAGTGGCCGGACCGACTGCGCTGCGAGAACTTCCCTGTGCTGGGAGACGGACAGATCTGTGTGGGCCAGAATGATTCCTCCGCCGCCACCGTGCCACCCATCATGCCCGTCCCGGACGTCCCCATGGTCCCCACGCATGAGAGGCCTTTTCGGTGCCCTCCGGTCCTCGAAGTACCCCCGTATTTGAATTATAAGTTCCTAGACGTGAAGGATTGTGCAGCTCCGTGTGAGCCATCGAGGAGTGGTGGGAACATGTTTTTCAGTGACAAAGAGATTCATTTCTCCCGCATATGGATTCTGGTCTGGTCTGTGCTTTGTTGTGCTTCTACATTATTCACTGTAACTACCTATTTAGTTGACATGCAGCGCTTCAGATACCCTGAGAGACCTATCATCTTCCTGTCTGGCTGCTACACTATGGTCTCCATAGCCTACATAGCTGGCTACTTTCTGGGGGACAGAGTCGTCTGCAATGACAGCTTCAACCCAGACGGCTATAAAACCATCGTCCAAGGCACCAAGAAGGAAGGTTGCACCATCCTGTTCATGATGCTCTATTTCTTCAGCATGGCCAGCTCCATCTGGTGGGTCATCCTGTCTCTCACCTGGTTCCTGGCAGCAGGTATGAAGTGGGGCCATGAGGCTATTGAGGCCAACTCTCAGTATTTCCACCTGGCAGCCTGGGCAGTGCCGGCCGTCAAGACCATCAGCATCCTGGCCATCGGGCAGATCGAAGGTGATGTCCTCAGCGGCGTCTGCTTCGTCAGTCTCAGCAACTTGGATCCTCTGCGAGGCTTCGTGTTGGCCCCTCTCTTCATTTACCTCTTCATCGGCACCTCTTTCTTGCTGGCCGGCTTTGTGTCCCTGTTCAGAATCCGCACCATCATGAAACACGATGGCACCAAGACAGAGAAGCTGGAGCGGTTGATGGTGCGGATTGGGGTGTTCAGCGTGCTCTACACGGTCCCGGCCACCATCGTTATCGCCTGCTTCTTCTATGAGCAGGCCTTCCGCGCCCATTGGGAGCGCAGCTGGGTCAGCCATAACTGCAGGGGCTTGGCCATCCCCTGCCCTATGCAGACCGGGCCACGCATGACTCCAGACTTCACTGTCTACATGATCAAGTACCTGATGACACTGATAGTGGGTATCACTTCTGGTTTCTGGATCTGGTCTGGAAAGACTCTCCACTCCTGGCACAAGTTCTACACAAGGCTGACAAACGGCAAACAAGGAGAGACCACTGTGTAGAATAGAGGGGCATCTAAATGTTGTGGGACTAATTTGTGTATTATTACCTGTTTCTCATGTGATAGGTAAGTAGCACATTGAGTAGCTATAGGTTCTTACAGCATTTGTATTCGCCTCGGCTTTACAGCCACACTTGCATGCCAAACTAAGGGTCAGGGTTTGACAAAAGGGCAAGCTGGAAAAACAAGGACTGAACCTCTGACTGTCTGAACAAATAACAAGCATGGCTATGGACGCCATGTGCTGAAATGCTCTCCTCCCCCTCTCTGGCTCTTTTCTTAACGCCACCATAAACTCAAAGGGAGTGATGATCCAGCAGCCAAGAACATAGAGAGTGGGGGAAACGAGCAGTCGAAGAATGGCAGTTTATTCTTTCTGTAAACATTTCATAAAGTGAAATTGTAAATAGTATTTTGTAAAAACATGAAATTATATATTTGTATTTAAAGAAAGTAAATACTTCTCCTTATCCGCCAATGTACCTGCTTTACCTTTGCACTGTAAGAATGCCACATACTGTAGATCTAGTCATGTTTTTTTTTATTAATTGCTGGTTATGAATTACTTCTTTATGGATTAAAATAATATCTACATTTCAGTCTGTTGGATGATATCCAAGAAGCTTTTTCGGGTTCAGCCCACTGTACTCTGACTCCTCTTTAACCAAAAACATGTGCTGAGATTCTGTGCAGCTATCATCACAACTATAAATCGAATGTTTTATTTTACATTCTCAGTTCAAGGAGAAAAAATGTGTTTTTCTTCATTTTCTGCCCACCCCCGTATGTTCAGTATTCTTTAATGATTAAAATGATCTTGATAACAAGTGATTTTCTTTGATAAAAGAACAGCCACATTGTTCTTGTTCTCAAGGGGGTTAGGGTTGTGTGTCACACCTGAACATCTGTTGCCTCAGACTGGCAGGCAGCAGTAACAAATTATTGGAATGCTTAGTGGAAATTGGCTTTTTACACAAGATTTTAGCACCCTGGGAGATTCAGGGAATTAGTTTATACTGTCAACGGAATACACCTCTAGTGTTAATCAACCCAAATTGTCAATATATATCAGTCTTTTGTCTGAGAAACTGGTGGCAACCTGTAAGAATGTGCTTCCTCACACATGTACGTTAACATCGCCTTCAAGTGCTAAACAAAACAAGAAACCTTTTTTTTTTTTTTTTTTGCCTGTTGTAAGAGAGAGCCTCGGTTAAATCAACAGGAATCATCTGGCAAGAAAAGCCAGTGCTGTTGCATAGGTGTGAAAATGTTCCTGCCTGCCTGTTTGGTGAAGGGAAAACAAGGGTGTTCAGCTCTGCTGTAGTGTTACTTCTCTGGAGCCACTGTGATCTGTGCCAAGTTGGAATCCCCCAAGCCATGCATGGCTGAAATTTAACCTTCTCCGTGGTGATGTCATGAAGTAGATGGGTGTGTTGGCGAAAGTTGATCCTCTTGCCTCAGAGCAGAGGCTCTGGGCTAGAAGCAGGCGTTTGAGAATTGCACGCACATACAGTACAGTACTGTGTGGACATATCATATTGTTGTTGCAGAGGCTTAGAGGGGCACACAATACAGCACATAATCACTAGACTGTACCTCTATTGGTTACAGTATAATTACTGACATGAACATATAGCAAAGCCTTCCTAACAATGGACCTTTCCTATATCTCATGACCTGTTGGACAAGTTGATATTTGTCTTTCTTGCATCTTTATCTGAGGTTGAATAAAGAAGGGTCATAATAACAGGCAGGTACGAGTGATTAAAGGTAGACACAGATACTCTGAGGGGGGAAAAAACATAAATCTACTCTCTTACACCCACCCTCTGCCTCCACCCTCCTTCGCTCTCTCTGCTCAGATGAATGGGGGGAATGCGAGTGAGTCAGTGGAGCGGTGCTGGGCCTTTGCCTAGTGACAGACAGTCTCCTGTGTGCTACTCACTTCAAAGCACCGCTGAAACCTGACTAGCTCCTTGTAAACAGTGCCGCCTGGCCCGAAGGCCCACTTCCTGCGCTTAACTCAACTTAATGGCTGGCTTGTTTGGCTTTGCACTGAGGCAGGGAACCGAATGAAGAGTGAGAGAATGAAGACAAGCGGCATTGGGGTGGGGTGCTGGTGGTAAAGAGTGAGATTGTTTCAGGGTTTACGGGAGGAGGGGTTTGGAAAGCATTATGGAAAATTCTCTATTATTTTGTTGCTTTTGTCTTTCTCCAGGGGAAAACAACAAAGAAAGGAGGAAAAGGGGAATCCAAATGAGGAGAGACGTGACTGTGATTTTGTGAATATTTCAACTAAAACTTTGGATCTCAGACCGACATAACTAAACAGAATCAGATGCTATGCGTGTAACATATGCCAGGAAAATAAAAGCTTTTCACAAAGTAATTTTTCTCTCAGTAAATCTTAATGTGCATGTTGCACGACCCATCTGTGAAAGTCTTTCGTTGACATTACCTGGTGGTTTTGTTTCTTTTTATACTTGCAGGGAACTGGACATTCAGGTTTATAATAAAACACTGTGAAAAACCTCCTGTATCAAACTGTTCATAATATTGCAAGCGTTGGTAGCTATCTAGAGTAGATTCTTTAAAGCTGGTGCCCAGTGTTTCAGTGGCAGAGCCTGTTGTTGATCTCAGATCTCAAATCTTGCATGCAGCCATTTCCTGCTTGCTTGAAGGCAAGAAGGGACAAGCCAAGGATTGGGGGTAAGACGGGAAGAATGCTCCTCGAGATGATATTATGATGTCGCTCTTATTAAAGGAAGGCCTTGGCATGTCAAGAAAGGATCGTATTGTAAGTCACATATTACTGTTACTGTGGAGCCATTGTTCATGTTTGTGCGAATGTACTGGTAACTTTTTTTGTTACTGTGTAAGAATAATGTCAGGCCTATGAAGGGGCTTAAAAACAGACAAAGAAAATCAGGATAGAGGAAAAGAGAAAAATGGGGGTGGGGAGGGGGGGGACTACCCAGACATGTAGTAAAACTGTTTCTAATCAAATCTTGGCACAAACTCAGGAAGAACTCACGCTCTGAAGGCTAGATTAGTTGCAGTCATACATTATCGTAACCATAGGCGAGCCGCTGAGATTTTCCAGAGCACATACTATATCTATCTGTCTTGCTCTCCCTTGAAATCTCAACAGGAAGTGCAATATGTTCTTTCTCCTCCTATCATTGCTTTCAGAGGTGGCTGCTGTGAGTGGGATGGAGTGTAACAAGTTGGCAGGAGACTGAAGGTTTTAATGTGCATTTCAGTTTCTGACTTTGATTTAGGGCCTCTAGCCATAAATACTGGCCCTGACAGTCACCATGAGGAGGTGTCCTGCTTTTCTCCATTCATCTTGTGTTCACTAAAATTATTTCTTTAACTTGACATCTGCCTAACTCTTGTTAAATTCATATTTTTCACTGAAAAATATAGGATCAATGCCTGAAAACTTTAAACATCAGACAAAAGCACTTAACCTCATGTTTCTTTTTCTGTTGACTGCTGTGCAAAAAAGCTCTTAGGGTTGCTAATGCCTTACAAGTAGTCCTTAAACACAGCCTCTAATACCTTATTGCGTAAATAACCAGATCAACGCGTGGGTTACATATTTGCAGCAGAGGCAAATATAGTAGACATTGTGGAAAGATGTTCAGCCCACCAAGCTTCCTTACTTCTTGGTGGCTCATTTTCATGCCTCATGCACACCATTTGTCTGGGATTTTATTGCTCATAAGTGGACAGACCTCTCAGCGGTGGCTTTGACAAGAAAACAAACACAACAGACTAGTAGAGAATTGCTCTGGGGAGGGTTTTTCTTGTTGCCCCCTGTCCTTCAGGGCGAGGGTGTACTGTATATGGTATCAGGGTAGAAAGTGAGGGAGTGCCTCAGAGCGTCTCCAGCTGCTGAGCAGAGAGGTGCCGACAGCTGCGTGACAGATATTTTGGGATCCTGCAGCACGCCTGGGATAATAATGGGCTTGATTGGGAGGAGTGTGTGTGGAGGAAAGGGAATGGTTAATGTGCATGCAGACACCACAGTGTATACACAACCATGCCACTCTCATAAACATTCGGGGTGATATGCAAGTAGTAAAAGACAACACAAGGAGGGATGAAGCGTCTGGTGTTATAAGCTACTGTGTTATGTCATTGTTTTATAACATACATACATTTATTGAGATTTTATTCAGTAGTGGATTAAGTTTAAGATGAGCAGCCATATAAAGCCATACAAAAAGTGTTAACCTGTTAAAATATGATCAATATATTTCATAATCAAAACCCCCCTGCACAAGAATTTGCTATAATATCTGTGGTTCTGACACATTAAGATACCTAAATGGATCATCTTTTATGTGTATGAATACACTGTTAGCCTAAAGCATTCTGTTTGATGTGATTTGTTTCATCATGTCCATATATCTTGTAATGAATCTAGAGTATGTTCACTAACAAAGACCACGCCAATAGCTGTATGGATTAAGACAAGTTTATTACACGTTTATGAATGAATGTGGAATGCTGTGGGAGGAAAAATGGTTAACGGGTAGAAGGGATGAAGGGATGAAGGGGTAAGGGTCGAGGGATGAGGGGAAGGGGTCGAGGGATGAGGGATGAGGGGGGTATGGGAGGGAGGAAAGACTGGTTAGGTAGATTGATGGGAGAAGTTCGGTGAACTGGTCGGATGGAACGGAGAGGGTGCTGAGACGCTGAGTGGGGGAGCCGTCTCTTTGACTCTTCAAGAGCCCCCGTGGTTCCTGTATTTTGATAAGAGAGGGAGATAAATTAAAAAACAAGAGGGTAGGGGGGGGGGGATGTAGAATACGAGTCAAGGAGGGAATGAACGGAAAAGGTGTGCTTAAGTATGTTTTGAGCGGAAATGAGGAGAGTTCGGGGCGTGGTCTTTGTTCCCGAACTTAGTTATGAAACTCCATTTGTTGATTACTGAGTATGTACTTTTACAATGAATTACACACCTGTCATATTTTTCTATTTTGTAACTGTTGAACCTGCAACATGACCTGTCTTCTTACGCCGTATACTGTGTTGGTGTAAAATACTGCAATTGTAAAGTAGTAAAATTGTTGTTCTCTGTGAACAAAGCCTTTTCTGATCCAAACAGCCAGTAGGTGGAATTAAGAGGTATTAAATGTAACATATAATTTCTTGAAACAACAAGGGGCTTAATGGATTTTTGTTTCTATGCAACAGAGGCAAAAAAAAATGAGGGTAGAAAACTCAATTGAACAGCTGTGGAAGTAATCACTGAGCTTTTAATTGTTGAGTCAATCAACCCTCTACAGATGCATTACAAGGCAGTAAAATCATTCTTATTGGCCCATTAACGGAATATAGCTTCACTTCACTGAGCACCTGCATCTGCAGGTAAACAAAGTATGTTAAACAGAAAGAGGTAGCTTTAATCCTGTCTGTGGCTATAGTTACTCTCCTGTGGGCCCCAGTAAGGCCTCAGGCTTGGACGATGACTTATTGAGTCGGCTCCTCTCTGGCGAGCGCCAGCCCCCCTGTTTTAATGGAGGCGCTCTTAACAGCTCTTTCTGAGGAATTTACAGCCCTGGCCCCGTCTCACTCCAGTCCAGGAGACGGAAGGCAGGGAGGGAAGCACACTGCAGCCTTGTCCCAACAGAGCCAGTAGTGGAAATGTACAGCTTCAGGCAAGGTGGCAGCAGAGCTCCTGTGTGAGCGTACGGGTGCCCATCTGTCTCTCTGTATCTGCATGTGTGTGTTCACTTGGCTCAATGTGCCTCTGAGCTTGTGTTCATGTGTGTAAATCTAAGTGAATGAGTGAGTGGTTATAGGAGGGCTCGAGTTCTGTAGGTTTTCTCTGTAATTTCACTCTCTGCATAGCCTAATCGCTTCCATGTGGGCCCCCACCAACAACAGAGTGGTGTAGGGCCTCATTGCAAAGGTGGGAGTTAAACACATAGACACATACAGGCTCACAAATGCTTGCTCTCATGGAAAAGGACAGCCAAGTCTGTTCACTAATGTAACAGAAGGCAAGAAATTTTCTTTTTTTTTTGTTTTTAAATTTGGAAAAGTCATTAAAAATTATATCTGATTCGGTGTTACTTTAATGCTGGGTTACGTAATTTTTTTTGAACGATTTTAAAGTCAAATTGAAAAAACAACCCAGAAACATATTGAACACAACTGTTTTGCTATTGGCATATCAAACGACAAATGTGTAATGTCTTAAACCAGTATGCAAAACCTGCATAAGATAAAATCATATTTTCCCAATCTGATTTGATAAATAGCAGGAAGTCTAGAATGCCTAATTTATGCTCATTACTAATTTCCTTTTGAGATATTCAGAAGTTTCGTGGTTTTCCTTTGCATCCTGTGTTTTTGTGTGGTGGCTCCCACCACACATGTTGAGCTGTCGGCCTGGAATGCCCCGAGGACTGCTGGGCCAGACAGTCACGGTCAATGTGTGAAACCAACAGAGCGAAAAACAACAGGACCTTTTGCACAACAGGGTCAGCATTTAAAGACACCTCTACAGAGCATGTTTGCTATTTCAGCCGCGGGGAGGGGAAAGACAAAGAGACAGACAAGGAATCCTGATTGGAGAGATGTTCCTTTAAGAAGTGTCTACAAATCAGGAAATGTGAGTCAGGAAGTCTTAAATGATCTAATCTGAGAATTAATTCTAAAATCAACATTTGGAGTCTCAAACATTTCATCCAAAGATCTGATTACAGTCACAGCTATTGTTAATTTAGTTATGGTCAACAACACCCCCTGCTGTTTCCGTTCTAATATTGCTACAATATACACTCTTATGAAAAAAGCAAATCAACCAAACACATAAATCATGAAAATCATCAAAAATGGTCCCTAAGCAATAAAATATGCAGTTATTTTGTGTCTTGTTAGTTGTGACCAAGCATAAATCTATGTATAAATGCTGGGTGAGTTTTAGTTTGACAGTCCATTAATTCCCAAAAGAAGGCCCTTTGCAGAAACACATGCACTTTTGTGGGAATATTGAGTGGTGGTATGGCAAGCAGGCCACACAGCAGCTTTGGCCTCTCAGTACTACAACCAGAGGCAATTTATGACTGTTTGTCCTGCGAGCCTGGAAGCTGCTGTGGGAGAAGTCAGGGGTCACTGGTCAGCTTAAGTGTTACATTTTTCACGGCACCTTGAACGCTTCATATTATTCTCACTGAATAGTTGCATGTGTATGTGTATTGTTTTTTTAAGTAAGCCCAAAATATCACCAGGTTCTTCAAGTCACAGCTCGACCAGTTGTGAAGGGGCTGAGTAGAACATTTTTATGGTGCAGCAGTAGAAGAACTATTCAGATCTCTTAGTTAAGTAAAAGTATCAATACCAAAGGGTATAAATACTCTGAAACTATGCATTGAAACCTCTAAGTTAAAATACATATTTGCATCAAAATGTACTTAAAGTGCCAAAAGTAAGTAAGTAAGTATTCATTATGCAGAATGGCCTATTTTAGAACAATGTATACATATCATTGGATTATAATTATGGATGCATTAATGTATAAGTCACTTTAATGATGCAGCTGGCGGAGGGAGAGGTGATTTTGATTATTTAATATACTGCTGGGTAGCTTGTAAATCTTCCCTGATCTTATCTCAACCTATAACAATACATTATGATTTATTTGTTGATCATATTTTGTATTAATAATCTGAATCTGCAAAGTAACTAGCAATTAAAGCTATCAATAAATTTAGCGAGTAAAAAGTATAATATTTGCCTCTGAATTGTAGTGGAGTAGAAGTAGAAAGCAGCATCAAATGGAGTCCCTCAAGTAAAGTACAAGTACCTTAGAATTGTCCTTAAATACGTACTTGACTAAATGTATTTAAGCAGTTCCATCATTTACACTTAAGCACAACTCTGACGTACTTTTACTTTACTTGAGCAATGCAGTTTCATGCTATTTCTACATTTCAGAGACAAATATTGTCCCTTTTTACTCCCCTTTAGAATGTAGAAGAGTATTTTTAGAATATTAGTACTTTTATTTAAAGAATACTTCCTTCACGACTAAGCAAGACATCAAGATACAATTTACATATCATCTTCAAATTGCTTGGCAATGTCAAGAGAGACTATCGGAACCATGAATTTAGTTGCTGTAAATGCAAACTTCAAGAATTACAGGAACAATTCTCCATTAACAGAGTGTAAAGAATACTTTGTTAGTAAGACGATTAGAGTTTACACAGTATCATTACAAATCTGGTATCATATGAAAAGCTGAGAAGAGGCAATATACTGCTTGCATGTGCATAGTTGGCCTCTAGATGGTGCCAGTGTCTTCTTTCTTAGTGGAGGACTGCCTGCTGCCAACAGCTGCACTGAAGAGGTTCACTTCAGGTTTAATCACATGGTAATTACACACATGTTAATTATAATTTTAGATCATTTTAGGTCAAGTGGACATTATGATTCCTTGTTAAACCTTTTGACTGCTTTTTCAACTAAATGGTGGATCACATTTTACTCCCAGCCTTTCAATGGAATACCCTCAAACTGACTCAACCTGACTGTCACAGTATATTAACATCACATGTGGTAGCAGGTTTTGTAAAAAGCAAACTAAGGGCATGATCATGCAAACCTGTTCATGTAAAGGCAAATGCATGTTGTTTGATTCATGTGAATTCAGATATGTCATGATGTTAGAGATAATATGATTTGCTATGACATTCAATATTTATAATCACAACTATTCAAATTATTCATCATGTATAATTGATTTATCTCTATAATTTTGTTCACCATTAATATTAGAGGATGATGTATGATGTTGCAAAAAACATAAGCATAAAAAAATTGTAATTCATATACAGTAATATTATGAGATAGATAAAGAAATAGCATAGCTTTATTATATTACCAGAAGATAATGATGATGATGCTCATAACATGTTTATATACATATATTATATATACAATTAATTAATTACTTTTCTGTTACTTGCCACCTATTGCCATTGTGATACTGAGTCTTACACTGTTAGTTTAATACTTTATCCTCATAGCATTTTGTTTATTACTCATTAAAGACGTTTCCACAATTTTTAAATACAAAAAGTTGTTTGTAGTTTAAATATCTTTTTAATTAGCTCAATGGCAGCAGTTTTGTATTTGCAACAACTTCCTGAAACTGATGTTGTCAAGAAACATACTGACACATTTTTCATCAATCAGAAATAACGGTCAGGCTGCAGTCTTACATCTGCACTGTAAACATGTGCGATTTACATGTGCTGCATTTTTGTGTTACAGTTTTCAGGGTATTTCTTTTCCTGTCATAGATCAATAATGACATGTTTTCCTTTTTTTTTCATTGTAAAATGAATTTACCTTCATTTTTACCATCATTTACCTTTTGATTTGAGGTTTTATGTTCACATTGCATCAGTTTCACTTCTGAAGCAATACAAACATTCCTATCCACAGACCTAATACTTCTTCACAGTGCTGTGACTGTCTTCAGTCCACATTACCCCCTTACGGTAATTGAGGAGTTATGGTAGATAGTTATGAACAGAGACTGACCTTTTATTTTTATCATAGCATAGTCATTCAAGGACAGAGTGCAGAACAAACTACACTCATACCATCAACTAGTAAAAGCTGCAGCATGTAGGGGGAGGGGGTACATTAGATTAATGGGTCAGTCAGCATGTCTCCCTCCTGCTCTAGACTCTATTGTGTGTTGTAAGTGGCCCGGTGCCCAAATTACATTCATTATGCTCCTATGGGCCAAGGCTCTGTGGGAGAAATGCAGTGTTATCACTCTGTTTCCTCTTAATGAGCAGCTCTGCAGCTTCTCTGCTAACTTTCTCTGCATGTGTTTTCTTTTTCCCAGGAAGCAGTCACATCTTATTTAAAGCTTTGAGTCAGACCTTATTAGATTCTGTGTCTATCATAATGTGTACCATATATAAAATGGTGGTTTTGTTCTCTCTTAATACAAGAACAATTAGCTTCACCTGGAGGGCCCATTAACACCATTACAATCAGATTGGAGCCCTTAATTGAATCACTCACACAGTGTCATCCAGTGCGTGCTATAGCAGGTTCCTGAGTATATGTGGCGACATGATTGTTTGACAGATTATTTTGTGGACGTAAATGTTTTGCAAGTTGGAGCCTGTGGATACGTGATAGTCCCAAATAAGGGATGAAGAATGTTTGTTTTCCAGCAAATGCCTTCCCATGTCTTCCCTGCAGTTTGATACTATGTTGCATAATTTCCTGAGTAATAATTATGACATTTTCACAATAATTTTTCATTTTAACAGTGATTCTCTAGAAAAGGGCAGTCTCTGCTTTTATTTTATTTTAGAACAATGACAATGACTGTACTACTTTTTACAGCAGAACGTACTGAAATGCTGTAAAACATCCCCTACTTTAGAATAGTGATAAAGTTTGGCTAATACTACAAATGTATGCAATTGTAAAAAAACATAGAAATATCCTTACAATGGTGTCTGTGTGTGTGCAGCCCTTCGGTAAATGTTTGATTTGGGAATTCTTCCCTCACAGAAACTACAACAAGCCCCTCACAGTGCTATTCTGTGTGATCACTGATGTGGAATTTAGGAAGCTGGGGTGGGAGTGGAGAGGAAAGAGATGTTATAATCGACTCAGTGGGCTGCTGTTGTGTTCACTGAGGTTCATTGCAACAGGTTTATAATTTTGTCCCTCATGATTCCATCCTATAATAAACACAGCAGATTGTGTGATCTATTGGCTTGACCGTCTCAACAACATATGTTCATCGTGAGAACAACAGCAGGCCACTCTTGAGACATCTCTTGTTGCCATAGCAGCAGGTGGATCTGTCGAAGGGACGCTGTTACCTTAGAAACGGCCACCTTGTGTGTGCAGGGATATACTGTACCAGGGCAGGCGCTCAAACCTAAAGTCACGTAGGATTTACAAGCCTGTTCTTGACAATCACAGCTTTACAACTGTGAGGCGTGAAATGAACCTTTGCTATGTCACTGGCATCACAAAGTTCAGTTGCAGCATTGATAAGTGAGAGGGCAAACAGTAAAATCGATAAACGGCAGCGCATTCAACAAACATCACAAAATATGACCTTTGGCTGGGTGGGAAGATAAGCCCATCCCCTTTCTTCCCGCTCTCCCCCTTTCTGTCTTTCCTTGTTTATGTGTAGTGTGTTTGTCTGTTAGGCAATGGTTATAAAGACAGGGGTTTGAATAGTGGGTGGGGGATCCTAGAGTGATTCTGGAGAGATAAGGAGATGCATGGCCTGCCTGAGAAGGCCAAAAACTAAAACTAAACAGAGCTAAAACAGAAAGATTTGTGATGTAGGTGGAGTTAGTGTAGATCAGGGGAGGGTGAGAAAAGAGGGCTCAGACATGTGCAGAGAAGTGTGAGGAGTGAGTGAGGGCAGAGCTGCAGTGGCTTTGCGTGGAGTGAGAAATAGAGAGACAGAGTGTTGCTTTTACAGAAGAGAGAGGCAGATCAAGCAGCAGAGGCTCACACAGCAGTGACAAAGAAAGGAAGTGTGATAATCAGCTTGGGCAATGACTGTGTAAATTATTTGTTGCTGTTCCGTTCAAAGACTGGGGAGGTCTAACACAGAAATGAATGGTGATAACAGCAAACAGCGATATGTGTCAACCTTCAGGATGCACATCAAGCCTCCCTGTGCATCGTCTGCACCAGGGAATGGGCTGGGAACTACAGACACCAGGACTTCAGACAAATGTACTGACACAGGTAAGGGTTGCATGAGAGAGGGAGAGAGAAGATTAATAATTTAAGGGTGTGTGTTTACTCAACTGGTGCCTTATACTATGTTTTAAATGTCAGTATTTGAATAGGCAAGTCTGCACATGGTGATGCCTCTTGCACTGCAAACAGACTACAACAAATTTGCTTGATTTCTGCTGGTGTATAAAGTGAAACTGAGATAACACACTTCTAAGTTTGTTGCTTTTGAACCTAATGTCCTTGTCCAAATCTGATTGTTTATTGTGTTGGGGACCTCTCATGTCAGCCCACGCTGAACAGCAATTTATTTATGCTCTGAAAAGTTGAGAGCACACTTCCTTTCTTTCTCATTAGTTTGAACTAATATAAACTTGTGGCCTTTGCTGTGAAAGCGAAAGTGTTCATTTATTCATTTTCTATAGCTGGATCATGTGTGATCTGATACACATTACAATATACATTGATCATGATCAATGTATATTGTATATTTTTGTATATTATTTGTATATATGTATATTTGCATAGTATCTTTTACTTAAACATCAGGAACTGATAAAAAAAACAGCCTTACCAACTTGACCACGGTTTCATATTCAACAGCAGTTAAAGGTTTTTAGAGCAACCTATAAACCTTTGGTTCCGCTGAGTGCTGACTGCTAATAAAAGCTTCAAGTTCTCAATTTGTAAACTAAAAAAAGGTCAGAGAGTCATGATGTGAGAAACACTTGAAAATCCACCTTTCAGTGTTGCTTGATTGAAGCGCAGTCAGTGCATGTGGACAAATATCAGGCTTTACAGTGAATAATCCAGCATTGTAACGCTGGCTAAAGTTTGCTGGTAAAATACCAATTTTGTTAAACCATAACTAGTATATTGTTATTGACTTTACTTCAGCATTTCAACTTTTAAACAATGTTTAGTTAAAGTATTGTAGTACCTGACAGGCCTCTGTGATGGCAACTAATTATACTGGTCATAACACTCAGTGTCAGCCTGTGATTTGCTTTCAATTCATGAAACTTTACTGGATCAGGGGGAGTACAGTTCCTAGGAATACACATTCCCTTCCCTCAAGGATTTAGCTCTGATTTCAGTGAAAGTAAAAAAGACTTTTAAATAGGAAGACACAAGAAAGAGTACAGTTACCATGAACTTTGTATTTTATATCAAGGCAGAATATTGATGTCAGTGTTGTCTGAGCAGTGGTGACCTGAATTCATGTCATGTTTAACAAGAGAGAAAAGAAAGAACAAAAAAAGAGAACTTGTTATGGTAGATGAGGGGATGGAAAATACTCTGTAGCACTTCTAGCAGGTGTTACTTCAAGTAATGCAGTACTTACTTCAAGTGAGACAAGACCAAGACCACGAGACAAGAAGAATAGTTTTCTGTGTGAATTAATATAAAAAACACAATAGTGTAACATTTTTGGTCAGAATTTGCATTATGGATCTATACCAAGGATCAAAATTAAATGGGGAAAGGCTAAAATGAACTTTTTCTAAAACTAGGTGTATAAACTAGACTTAATAGATGCAGTTACATGAGGTTATGGTATTTGCTCCTCTGCAAAATCAGGAAATGGTAACGATTTTACTATAAACCCTTGATGTGCCTGCATTGCTCTTGTTTACGGCGTCCTCCAGGGTCTCTTAACCTCTCCTCATGTAAACGTCTGGATCCACCCGTCTTCATAGAGCCCCTGGTGGACTGCTGCGTGGATGAAGGATGTGACATCATACTGCGGGGGGTTATCACGGGAAGTCAGCCAATCAAAGTGTCGTGGTTGCACAATGGTGAGCAGGGATCATTTACACTGCTTGGGGTTGAATGTTGACCCCTGGAAATAAACAAATCATAACATAGTGTCTGTATTTCATTTACTCTGTTATACGTTAAATAAACAAAAACAGCAAGAGCTCATTTGGTTTTAAAACTGGTCATTTACAGTTTATGAGGATCGCTCTCTCCCTTATCTAACCAATTATCAACATCTTTTCTCCAAGTATCTGGCATCGTATCAGCCTTTCCTTTCTCACATTCCTTCTCTTCATAGTTCTTTATTGCCCATTACACTGGTAGGAGTGTTTCTAGTTTGTTTCTTGGCTCTTATGGGCAGGTGAGGTGGCCCGTTATGGGAATCCTTCCTTCAACGGCAGGGAGACAAGTTTTTTGGTGAGGGAGTCTTTGCCAGAAGATGCTGGCGCCTACACCTGTTTGGCAGAAAACAGTGCAGGGAAGACATCCTGCTGCGCTGCTGTGTTCGTCAGAGGTGAGGGAGACACTGAGACATGTGGGACATCTTTCAACTCCTCATACACAGCTGAGAGCACACTCGTGTTTCCTGCAAGTTGTAATGCAGCGTTCCTTGTTCAACATAAATATATCTATTCTGTTAGTTGCCTGATCACAATAAGTAGAAGTAAGCCACAGTTTCATTTCTGATGTTATGTGGTCTCTTCTTTTCCTCTTTCTGAAAACCAATCCAGACTTTGAAACCATCTATGACATGCAGAATCGCGTCTCAAATATTCCCACTTCTGCATCCAAGAGCATTATGGAGAATGGACGATCACCGCAGTCTCCCAAAAAAGAGCTACAGAAGTTCACAGGATCTATTTGTACCTCCCCAACCGGCTCTGATAAGCTTAGCCCAGTCTCAACTCCAAAAGGTAATCAGATAACCATTCATTTCACACATAGGCACAAAGGATTTGCTAGTTTCTAACTATTCAGTTTATTGCTTATGACAATATATAAACTGCAGCTTCCTTCCTCATATGCTGTGATGCACCAGGAGTATATATCGGCCTCTTTACCATTGTTTTAACCTCTTCCGGATATCCATGTTATTTTTAAATGAATAGGAAACACATCATTTCCAGTCCTCGTGTGATTGGTTGTCAGGCAACATTGATACCAGTAAGAAATTTTGCAGGACTTCCACAACAATGTAGCTTTTTGATACACCCACTAAAAGTCCTTAGTCCCAAGTGATCACCATGTAGGGAAGTGGACAGTGCACTGTACAGTAAAACTTGCTGAGTCTGTAAACTGATAGCCATAGAACAGAAGAGCAGAGCCACACCTCTATCCTGGCTTGCTAAAACCTACCTGCGCTTCATCTGTCTCTGCAGAAGTCATCCCAAAGAAGAGAGCCAACTCAGGAACAGGTGAGGAACACACACACATCTTTTTTTTTTTTTTTCTCCCTTCTCACTCACTATCTCTAAGCAGTGCACCTGTCTTTCCATCATCCACTCACCCTTTGGTTTCTCACTGTTCTCTGGTATAATGTTTGATTTGGCTTGCTCCTGTTAATGCAACCTATCCGTTACAGTCTATTTTGTGTGTTAGCGTGTGTGTGTGTGTGTGTGTGTTTGTGTGTGAGTTGCTTTTGATGCTGTTGTGGTTTGTCCTGGAGCTACACCTTCTTTTTTAGCCTTTGTTCTTGCTATAATGTTGTCAAGCTCTAGGCTATTGTGCTCCCATATACTGGGGAACTTTACCTGAGGGTGTAGGCTGCAACAATAAAAAAAATGAAAAGCTCACATAATAGGGTCTGCGAGTCTGTTTTGAGTGCAGGATAAGCAGTGGTGTTTTTTATGTGGTTTTATGAATTAGCTATAAGTGATGGCTGGAGAGGAGGATTTGACTGCCTGTTAAGAAGGTAAACTGATAATAAAGCTATTTGAACATCATTTTATCAGATTGCCTAGTCAAATTCACCATCCTGATGCCACAGTATTTGAATATTGACAGTGTGAGAGATGATATTGACTCCAGCTCATACATGGAATTTTCAGGTCTAATGTAATTGCATGGTAACATTACATAACTATATGATATGGTACAGGCAAATGTGTCTTCTGACTGTGTTTGCCTATTGATTTAAGTAAATAGTGTGAAACATATTTTGGAGCCTGGAAGCAAAGGTGTCTTCAATTAATTATTTTAACACTGTTTAGTACACTTGATTACACAAGGACTGGTTGTACTTGTGTGAGGAAGGTCATCTGTGTTTTGCATTTGTTTCCACTTGAGACACTTGCTGTGTATACTACATAATAAGGGTCTCAGGGGAAGCAACACACTTCCAGTCTCAGACTGCAGCACAAACCACAGATCACGTAATCCCATTCCACTATCACACATTTTCTCTGTCTCTCAACTCGACCAATACTACTACAATGAGCAGGCAGGCTCGTAGTCAAAACGCTCACTTTGTTTTATCTTTGCAGGTCCAACGTTACATTTCAAAAACCCTCCACAGCACATCAAAGTGGAGGTGGGACAAACTGCCCGAGTGACGTGTTGTTTCACCGGCAGTCCCCCTGTAGTGTCTTGTTGGATACGAAACAAAGACCAGGTAATGTAATTTTAAGGCTGGTTTACAAAATATCCATATTCTTCCATCCCAATGTTATTTGTCTCCATTGCTTCCCAGTATTTATCTCCCTCTCCCTCTCCCTCTCTCTCTTTTTCTTACACACATATCTGCAGATAGTGGATGGTCCAGAGCTATGGTCAGAAAATACTGATCAGAGCAGTACACTGGTTCTAGCAGAGGCTAAACCACAACACACAGGTCGCTACACTGTTGTAGTGAAGGACCGCAGGAACTCAGCACAACACACGCTCACCCTTTCCGTCATAGGTAAGACAACACACACTCTGCAGTGTCAGGACCATTTGAAGTAAGTTTGCAGTTACCTGAGCACATTTTTCATCATTATCCCACCAGAGAGGCCACAGCCTCCTGCCTCCTGTCCTGTGATCTCCCTCATCTCTACCAACAGCCTTGTGCTGTCCTGGTCGGGCCCCTGCTACGACGGTGGTAGTGCCATCCTTGGTTATGTGGTCGAGGTAAAGAACCAAGGACGTGTTGAACTTGGGGACTGGAGCGAGCTCACTGCTCAGTGTAAAAGTACCTCATACAGAGTGAGCTCTGGGCTGCAGCCTCAGCAGGAATACTGTTTCAGAGTGAGGGCCTACAACGAAGTGGGAGTAAGTGAGCCAGGGCCAGTGTCACCAGTGGTCAGGATGGAGCAAAAAGGTGAGGTGATATGGGGTATTGATGCCACAATTAAAAATAGAGGCAAATATGATGATATAATTACAGCTATTGTGTCTTTGTGTGTAGACTTAGACAAACCACAAGAAGAGGAGGCCCCTCAAACCTATACCTGTGTCACTATTGACTCTTCCCACAAAGTCACAGATCATTACAATTTGCTGGAGAAACTGGGAATGTAAGTATTCTGTCAGGAACCAACCTGATATAGTGTCACAAGAACACTTGACATTTCAAGTGAACATCTTTCTTTTATTAGTGTGGGTTGTTTCAGGCAGCAGTGAGAGGATTAAAAAATATGCATGTAGAGACATGGTCCTGCTCTAGTAAAAGATGTAATCTACTCTTTCTGCTTGACTGAAAGCTAAAGGAATTCATTTTGTTGTCAGTCTCTATTTCTGATGGGTTCACTTTAGTACACTACCCCCTTTTCAAGATCTATGACGACACAATTTACATTTTCTTCTTAAGAGCCAGGGTTAAAATTACGAAACTCGTCTCTTCATTAGGGGAAAGTTCGGCCTGGTGTTCAAGCTGACCCACAAAGTAACAGGACGTGTGTGTGCTGGGAAGTTCTACAAAGGCCGACGAGCCAAGGAGAGGGAGGCTGCGCGTAAAGAAATAGAGTTGATGAACTACCTCCACCACCCCAAACTGGTTCAATGCCTCGCTGCATACGATCACAAGCCAGAGATGGTCATGGTCATGGAGTTGTAAGTATCATCATGAAAGCCCAAAAGGGTTAAATATGGTTCTATACAAAGAATTATAATAACCATTTTCTGTCACTGTCTTTAGTATTGCAGGCGGGGAACTGTTTGAACGTATAGTGGACGACAGCTTTGAACACACTGAGCCTGCCAGTGTGCGCTACATGCAGCAGATCCTGGAGGGGATTGCCTACATGCATCAGCAGAATATTATCCATCTGGACCTCAAACCTGAAAATATTGTGTGTGTTGACACCACTGGAACCTCGGTTAAGATCATTGACTTCGGATTAGCCAGCAAGCTTGGTATGTGAAATGAAACTCTCTTTAATGGTCCAGTGAGTAATATTTTGAAGGCTCTATACACCTGAAAATAAGATTTGTTGTGTTTTCATTACCTTAGAAAGATCCGTTTTTATCTACAGAGGGAGCAGGTTCTCTTCTATGTAGGCCGCTATGTTGAATCACTATATTTTTATAGTAGCCCCGAGAGATTTAAACACTGGCTGTAAATAGGGCCTTCCGTGGTCACCATAGTTTCTCCTACTCCTGGAATGGGAGGATAAGGCGAGGGCTTTGCAAACAGCAACTACACCGCCAGATGCCATAAATCCGACACACTGGACCTTTAATGTTTACTAACCAAATTATGCACTGTATGTTTAACAGATGGCAGCACGCCTCTGAAGGTGATGCATGGGACTCCAGAGTTTGTGGCACCTGAAGTGATCAACTATGAGCCTGTGGATTTGGCCACTGACATGTGGAGCATTGGGGTCATATGTTACATATTGTGAGTATAGCCCTTTCTACGTTAAAGGAATAGTTTGACATGCACTGTCTTGCCAAGAGTTAGATGAAAATACCACTCTCTTGTTTATACAATAATTATACAGCTACAGCCAGCGGCCTGTTAGCTTAGCTTAGCACAACTGACTGGAAAAAGGGGGAAACAGCTGGAGTAGCTTTACACGAAGGGAACCAAATCCACCTGTCAACACCTCTAAAGCTAGAGCCTCCACCTGCCTTGCCTGGTACTCAAGAAAGCTAGCCAAGACATGGTTGGGTTTTACACGATGGTTCTTGCAACAGACCAAACTAACTGGATAAGTCAGTTAACTTTAGAGGTGCTGTTAGGTGGATTCTGTTTCCAGTCTTTATGCTAAGATAAGCTAACCAGCTTCAGATTTGCCGTACAGACATAAGTGGTATCAAACTTCTAACTCTCAGGATGAAAGCATATAAGACTGTTTCCCAAAAGGCACATTCAGCATATTTCTTTCCATGTAAACTGGTGAAAGCTGATTTTGTAACAGCGCCTGGGAACTAGGATTTAGTCAGTTGCACCCATGTACATCAAACTGGCCTAATCCACTTTCACTGTCAGTCAGAAGGCCCTTGACCAACTGCAAGTCTTGGTAACCACTTTTAGAAACGTAATAAAACATAATAGATTGATAGGGCTGTGCTGGTGGATCGACTGCCTGTTGTTTGAATGTTTTACTGACTTTTAATGCCACCTGGTGGATGTAGGTTGAAACAGTCAGTATATAATGACACTGCTGTCACTGCTGTCTTTTTTTCTCTTCAGACTGAGTGGTGAGTCTCCATTCCAGGGTCACAGCGATGCAGAGACCCTGGCCTTGGTCACAGCTGCCCAGTGGGAGTTTGACGAGGAGAGCTTTGATGAAATCACAGACGAGGCCAAGAATTTCATCAGCTCATTGCTCAACAAGGATACCAGGTGATTTCATAAACAAACTGCTATAACGCAGCCTCCAGAAACCATTTTCACTGAACCACATAACACTCTATGTGTTTCCCAGGCGGAGGATGTCCTGTGAAGAGGCACTTGCTCACCCTTGGATGGCAGCGTTTGACTCTAGAGATCTCGCCACCACCAAGAATCTGTCCAAGGAGAAAATGAAGAGGTTTCTAGCCAGGCAGAAGTGGAAGGTGACTTTTACTTTCATGTTTGTCTTTGAGGTGTTATTTTTGTTGTTTGTTCCAGATTTTTGACATTTTTTGTTAAATAGAAAGCAGGTAAGGCCTTGTTGGCCCTGAAGAGAATGGCTCTGCTGTCTAAAAGTGACAGCTCTGCATCTCCTACCAGCCCTGGAGAGGGTAAGACACTCTTTCTTTACATTCTTTTATTATCTCATCAGGACCATCAGGAACTGTTTAACCTTGTAGTATAGCCGTCCTGGGGTCCCCCCCACCCGTTTTCATTTGGTTCCTCCTTCCTCCCCCTCTTCTGTCCCAGACTCACCCCTGAGCCCAGAGGCAGCCCATGCCCTGCAGTCTCTGGAGCGCAAGATGCAGGAGCCACCCCAGTTCACCCAGAGCCTGGAGGACCAGACAGTTGCTCAGGGATCCAGTGCCCGTCTCTCATGTCACCTCACAGGTACACAACTTCTCTTCTTGAAGACTTCTTTCAAGAGCTCAAGCAATACCTGTGTTCCTCTTTGTAACATTTTAATACAGCCACTGGATGCTGCACTAGAGCCCAATAATCATAGACCAGAACAATAGGACAGGAATAATACTTACAAAAAATGGAGCGAAGGCTGCGAGCTAGTTCAAGCAGGTCAACTCGAGCTGCGCTGATTACACACATGACATGTGGAATAAGGCTTATTCCATAATCACTAACCAAGCGCACCCTTCCACTTTGGCTGTCTATTTAAACTGCACAATTTCCCAGCTCACCCTCTGCTCTGTCAATGCCGCTGTTGCCCTGCATCCGTATTGCTGCTGCTGCTCTATAAGCTATTGCTGCCTGCTGCGCTGTAAGCCCCACCACCACCCCAGCATCCACCTGTAGGCTCTGACTGGGGGTTAAGGTATTTGCGCATCACTCCCCAATATCTCTATGTAAACATATCTGCGGGGAGTGATGAGGTCGGAACCTAGACGCCAAAATCTAAATATGCTATACTGCTTAATAAACATTCCAAACGTGAGTTGGCTGACTGAACTGTCTTTGTTTGTCTTTCCACAGTCTTTCCAACAGTAACACTGGTTTGGTCCAAATTAACCCTTAATTCACAGAGTTAGATGCAAAAATGCTGCAATGGCTGCAACGTAAACTAATGCTAATCCCTGGGGGCCGTTAAAGTATTTCCACTAAGAGTGCTTGTTTTTGCTACTGACATGCTCAACTTGCCTGACAAAGATACCTACAGAGACATTTTGTTTAACCAGAAACAATCATAATGTTGCTATCACTCACCATACTATTTTTTTTTTACTTTGCATATCACATTGTAACATCATAACCTCATTCAGAAACTGAAAAGAGTTTCAGTCACTCTACTCAGCTGCACATGGGACAGACGGGCTGTGTAAACAAACCACAGAGAGGCTGCGATCAACCCAACTTGACTTTAACTTCCCCTAAAAGACTTAAAAACAATATGTTGTAGTTTTGCTTCATTTCAGAAATACTGCCTATTGCCCCTGTCCTCACCCCTTCCGTTTATCTTGGCAGGATATCCTGACCCAGAGGTGGTGTGGCTGTGTGCGGAAGAGCCTGTGGTGGAGTCACCCACAGTGCAGATAGAGTATGAGGAAGATGGCCGCTGCACCCTGGTCCTAGCCAAAGTTGGCCCAGGGGACACCAACGTTTACACCTGTAGAGCCACCAATGACCATGGGGAGACCTCATGCTCAGCTAAACTCACTGTTCCAGAGTAGATTCATAATATCTGCTCATGTATACAGAGATAAATATATATATATATATATATATATATATATATATATAAACATAATGTTCTTGACTGCCTTCAACAGTTGTATTGTACATTCCTGTTTTAATACAGAAGGGGACCAAACTGTACATCTTGTACTGTGGCTGGAAATATACATGTATTACTGTACAAATTGTATGAACAGATGAATATTGTTACAGAGTTACTATATAGATAAAGGCTGATATTTCTTCATGGGACTATGGTTATTCACTGTCTTAAACAACGTGTTGTTTCAGCTAAAACCACTAATCTATTTCTTACTTTGACCCAAGTCAATTCAGCTGGAAATAAGAATAAATTGATATATCCTTTTTGAAAAGCTAAGAGGCCTAAAATGATGCTGTTTGAATCACATAGTGAAGATGTGAGTTCGTCATGAGGTTCCTAATGGTGGCTTTTTCTAGTTATTCAAACACCAGGGACAATGAATTTGTCAAAAAAAAGTAGTATATTAAGTATGTATTACAGACAGAGAATTGTATAAAACAAACTTCTTGTAGTTAATGAGTTCATTGTTTGGGTTCATATATAATATTAAATATCCATAAACTATAAGTCACTTAGTCAGGGGTCGTCAGTTAACTAAATGATAGAAAGGTGGTTCCTAAAGGAAACATGTTGGAACCACTGGGCTAGACAGTACTGATGCATGAATTAAATAAACAGGATAATCTGTAAGAGCTCTCAAGAGTATCTCACACTGACATTTTCCTTACAGATGCAACTGCTGTTATGAACAGATACATAAAATGACGTTGTGATGTACTCCGGGATACTGTTACATTATGGCTTTGAACTTTGTATTTTGAGAAAGACCTGACAGCTATTAACGTTATAGCTATTTTGTCTACATACAACACCACATGAAAGCACTTCCGCTCTGATGGCACACTCATGTAGTTTACAATCACTTACTTTGACCATGATGCCTAAATCCATTAAAAATGTAGTTTTTAAAAGTTGCTACATGCATTCAGCATTATAGTCCATTTGCAGCTGTAGCCAATTGCACATTGTGCATGAAAGCATACAAAGACACACACACTGCCTGCATGAAATCAGGCTGTCGGTCATATATTTTATTTTATATTTTCTATATGATTTATCATGTATCTTGTTAAATCTTGACAAATTGAAATTAAAAATAACACAAAAGATGTTTGTCCTGAGGTGGGGAGCGCATCAAGTAGCCTTTAATATTGCAGTGTGCTCTTACTTTCAAAGGTTCTGGTGTTTAACGCACTCAGGAAGTAGTTGTGGCGGAAGTACGAGTCTGTTTACAACTGACTGTCCGTAGCTTTACAATGGTGCTCGGCAATAAAGTCTTTTGACAAGTTCTATTGCACAAAACAACATATCCATGGGGAAGATGTAGATGATATGTGTCCCTGGTGAAAGGTAACACAGCTCACTAAATTGGCCCGTGGGGTTACATAATAGATGTTTTTTGGTCCTCAAGCAACATGACATTTTTCTTTTATTACAGATCCTCAATAAAGCATAATTACCTTCGTCTACAAAGCTGACAAGCCTGGCAAAAAGTTTGCCCAGAGGACCCAGGGACCTTTTACTGTGCCAAATTATTGCTCAAGGGTAGATTCTGTGTATGTTTTCAAAACAATAATGCATAAATACAAACCATCACCATCATCTACACACATACCATTCTTATGTGCATTTTCACCTTCAATAGAAATAACCAGAACATATTATGAGATGAAAGTAGAAACACAGACATTGTGCAGAGAAAGCTTAATATTAATTTTTATTCCCAGATATTATCATATTACAATGTTTAATTACATTTACACTTCATAATGTGTATTTCTTAAACTAAATCCATACACAGCACATGGCTTGCGTGTGACTAGTTTTTCCACAGATTTTACTTCCCATGCTACGAGTTAGCAGAATAAATAAAGTTAGATATTCCTTTTACTGTCAAAGCAAGAAGACCCAGGCAGACCTGAAATCATGTTGTTTGAATCACATAGTGAAGAGCAGAAAACCACTGAAGGTGTTGTAGTTCATGGTGTCATCATAGACTATCCTGTTTGCCTGGAGCTCTGCATACACATTGTCTCCCACCTCGAGGGGGATGACCACAGCGTTGCTGCCCATGTCGTTGCCGTCAGTCCCTGAGGTGTCCCAGACAGATGTGAGCCGGACACCGTTCTTCATGAGGCTCACAACAGAGCTGGGGACAGCATTGAGGTTGTTGAACATGGAGAATCGAAAGAAGTACATTCCTTTGACCATTGCTGTGAAAATGCCTGCCAGAACAAAGAGAATGGTTTAAATTTCACGAGTTCTCATTTGTCTCTCTCCCCAGATGACTTTCCCTATCTAGCATACTCTACCTGTTGAAGGATTGTAGTTATTGCCAGTGTTGGAGAAGACTTTCTTATACTGCAGTGGGGTAGCAGTGGTGAAAGGTCCAGTGTTTCCAGAGCCAGAATCTCTGAGCGCTGCAGAAAAGGCCACCTGAGGTTTGCCTGAGAGAATCAAATTACCACAAACACATCAGAGGTAAGAATTAATAAAGGGAAGAATTATATCCCATTATTACATCACATTATTATATCCAATAAAACTTGCTCTGTATTACCTCCGGTCAGACTCAGGCTCCGCAGCTCCAGGACCTCTTTTTCAGTGTTTTGCAACTTAGCCTCCAGGAGTGTTATTTTTTCCGCCATGTTTGCAACTTTCTCTCCCATTGCTCCCAGGCTTTGAGTTATGGAAGTTAGGGAGTAGATTTCACAGCAACTGCTTGATCCTGAGCACTGACAGGCTTTGTCATTGTTTTCATTGACTTGCGCTTCAGATAGACAGCAGCTGAACGCTAGAACCAGGACCGCAATCTTCTTCATCCTTGTGGTTTAGAAATCCCTGCTTCTCTGCAGTGTTTCCCTGTCAATAGCTCCTCCTTTTATACTCAATGTGACATTGTGCAAAACACGAAAAACCCGTTTATAAAAAAACTGTAGTCTTTATTGGCATTTTAGTTGAGAGAGTTGGGAAAACACACCAAAGTCCAATAGCTGATTAATGATTTTAATACAGTTTGTTCAAATACAGCATGTTACTGTAAGGCAAAGTTTACAAAGGGCTTTACAGGCCTAAAGTAATAAAGACTTCCATAAATCAAGTCCAAAGAAATGTGATTATTATTTAAAAGATGATATTGATTTAGCAAACTTTTTCAAACAGGGCGTTCTGCAGTTTGATAGCCCTGCCCATAAATGTCAGACTGCACCCTGGTTAACAGTGAACTGAAAGGCCAAATGTACAGTTACAATACAAGCCTCGCCTTACTTTATAAATAAAATGGAAATAAACCAAAGTCACTGTAGGGATCCTTTAATTGGCCTACATTATTATGATTCTTTTTTTTAAATGGTGCATTGTTGGTACTTGTTTGTTTGTTCAGTGCTGTATACTGACACTGTTACTGATGTAAATATTCATACTGCAAATCATCAATATAGTAATTATATATTAAATTAGACTCAAGGTATTACTTAGAAGCTGAAATGTGTTGTTTTTGGAACTTTTTGTCTCATTTGAATAAAATAGTGTTGCATACTTTCACAATGAACTTGCATGATCCATTTAGTAAATGTCTTTACTTGTTTGTTCAATGACTCAAATATTCTTTCCATTTTCACAGAATTAGTTTAAACAATGTTCTTTCTTTGTGAAAGCCCAAATTAGTCAACTAAATAATTTAAGTAATCAAGATTTAAGTCATTTATTTTCTAGTTTGTTCCTACACAAAAACCATTAAAAATATCACATCTTTGATCTGTGAGCTCGTGTTGTCTGCATGTGCCCCACGTTTCAGTATGTGCTGTATGTGTCTTGTTTACCTCGTACTTTAAGCTGTTAAAATGGTCACGAGTTGTGAAATCAGCACCACATGTGCTTTTACAAGTTTCTTAACATTAAAACAGAAAACAGACAACCACCTAGAGAGTAAAGCTAGTTGTTTTGTTGTTGTGCTAACTGTAGCCTCGGGTCAGTGGTAATGTGCTTTCACAACCGTTCCTGAACCACATGCTTTTGTCCATTACTCTTGCTCAAACATAACAAATAAGCAGTTACACATACATTAATTAAACTACACTGGAAATGTGAACTTAAAAAAATAGATAGTATAAATGACGCTTGGACATAGTTTTACCAAAATAAGTTCTTTTTTATTCCACTGACCCACAATTTTACAAAGAAAACATCTGTGTTCAACATTAGAATTTGAAACCATGCATTTATTCATATCCCTAAAATAAATATATATATGTACAAGAAAGTAAATAATTTAGCTTGTGGCTTCCAGATAAATAGTTTTAAGTATATTCCATGTGCATATCAAATTTAATATAAGATATGAGTAAGTGCAAAAAGAAGATCCAGTCTCCTGTGTAAGTGTTGATAGTAGATAGAGCAGGGTTTGGTTGATAGTCAAAGTGGAACTGGATGAAAGGGAGGAAAGAAGGGGGGCGCCTCATGTCGACCGCCGCCTCAATGGCGCCTCCTGTTGGGCTCTGTAAAGCGTAGCTGCTCGTGACTCGAAGGCACCGACCATCTGCTTAACCACTTCGTCAAAGAACACGCTGGCCAGCTGAGAGTGCAGAAGAGACCTGAACTCAAATGACACCTGCAGGAAGGGGGACGGACATGTTAGCTAACAGTTTGAGAGACTCTTTATTTCAGAACTGATGTCTTGAAAGTATCTGAATATAGACCCATATCTCTGTCAGTTCTGTGGTTACTTAAGTTGGTAGATTTAAAATGTGTTTTTGACAGTGGACTTGTTCCGATACCGCCTGTCCTTGTTTGCTATTTTTTCCCCCAGGATGGCAAAGTCATGACCTGCCCTACTCTCTGCCCGACTCTGATTGGCTTACCCAGATATTCTCACTTTAACCCTAACCAATCTAAACAACCAGTATTGGATTGGCACTCGGTATTGGCCGACACTCAAAGTTCAAGTATCAGACTCAGCATTGGCAAGGAAAGAAATGCTCAGACTTTACTTCCTTCAGGTGTTCACTGATAATAAGTCTTAACATGTTCTACTAGAATCAGACCACTTCCTGGCTGACCCTGAGGTAATCTGAGCCAACACTGAGGTCAAACTCCTGTCAGCACCTCCTTAACACTGTTCCCTGCCCTGACAGTTATTTCAGGCCTCAAAAAGGACACCAGCATGCTACTCAAGACTAAATTTAGAGCATAATGAGATTTTATTTAACACTTCCGCCAGCCAGTAATCCATTCACAATGGTACAGGATCAGATACTTGGAATTATTTTATCCTTCAGCATGCACTCTGATCTCTCAAGTCCCATGGGAAAGTTATACATTTGTGATCAGTGGGTTTGTTAATATTCTATTTTATTCCGTTCATTGTGTACACTATTCTAGTTTGATTTCAGAACTCTACTTTTTCCCTATCTCTCCATATGTCAAATGTCCTCATGGTTCTCAGGGTCAGGTGTTAATTTTATCTTATACACTTACATAGAACTCCACTTTGCAGGAGGCTGGCAGGTCTTTGGCTCCAGGGGCAAACCTCCATATTGTTTCAAGGTGGCTGAATAGGGATCCATCAGTGCACACGGCCTGTTTCAAAAGAAATTACCCATTATTTATCGCTGACAACCAAAAGGCAATGAGCCTTACCCTGAGTCAAAGCCCAGACAAAGCTGTTATAATCTTTAAAGAGGAGCACAGAATGAAGAATCAATTCATACACTGATGAGGTAGTTACTTGTTACGGTTGTTTTCTCTTACCCTGACTTTGTGGTTCGGGACGACGGTGACCTCGGAGGTGTAGCGCTCCACGATGGGGGGGAAACCTATTTCTAGCTCCGCCTGGACATCCCCATTTCGTCCCTTAATGACCCTAGACTTCTTACACCAGGGAACAAAGTGCTGGTACTGGTCCACACCGGCCACCACATTGTACATCTGCTCTGGAGTATACCTGAGCACAGAGACATGACGACAGACGCACACACAGTGAGATATCATTTCAATACAGATAGAGTCTGGATTAATAATTTTTTCTATAAATTATCAGAAAATAATGAAAAATAGCCCAAAGAACAAGGACATTTGGTAAAGTCTCATACAAGACAAAAAAGCAACAAATCCTCATATCTGAGAAGCTGAAATCAAGCAAAAGCTGCTTGATTTGCAACTCCATTTAAATTAAATACATGCAGATTTATCTATCTATACCTTACCATATACATAAATGATTACAGTGATCTTATTTCAGTGATTTTGTTGGATGTTATATATCGGGACACTCACCCTAATGTCCGGCACTCGGTGTACTCCATCCTGCGGGTGGCGATGGGAGCAGCCAGGTTGATGAAGCTGCGGCTGGGTGTACTGATGGGGACGGCGGGGCAGAGAGGCAGGCTGGCCCTTCTCGCTACCAGGGCCCCACAGGAGCCCAAGTGTCTAAGGAGAGGACATTACATATATGGGAACACATTCATTAATTTGTGGGAAATAGACAAAGAACATCCCAGGTTTACTCAGTGAGTGTGAGTCCTGTGCCATCTAGTACCAGCTAGTTCATTCACATTTTATATGCTGTAAATTCACACTGTTTGAATATATGAGCTACAGTTCTTTAAAGAGAAAGTAAAGCATTCATAACACAGAACAGTATTCTGAATTTTAAATATCTGATGAAGTTAATAACTACCTCAGTGTTTTAACATTTCCCTGCAGATACATCTACCGGCAGCTCATTGAATAAAAACCAAATCTACCACCACAGGGAGGAAAAGTCCCGCGGTTGCTGCTTCACACTTCTCAAACACTAGAAATTAAGTCTAGTATTCATTAAAAGCAGCCTAACATGTCCGGATATGTAAGTAAACAAACTGAATACAACCAACAGCCACATTTCGATAACCTCTGACTGACTAAACACAGCCCAAATGACCTTTACTCAGTGTTTTCACCTGAACGCATCTCTGTGGGGAAGCCCCCTTACATTAGCATTATCACTCACCTGATATTCGCTCGGTTTGTCTTCCCTCGCACAACTTTTGAAGAGTGCGCTTCAGACACGTCCAGTAGCGCCTTAAAGAGGAGAGGAGTCGTCTTGTTGGCCATGGTGAAGTTTGAGTTTAAAAAAACTAATCCAGGTTCGTGGGAGAGACGTCGGTATTTTGGCCCCAGCAGCAGCGGCACCGACCCGGCTTTGTTCTGACTGATGAGCCGCTCCACTCGCCCATTAATGACAGCAGTGACGCAACAGGAGGCGCCATTGACTCTGGCCAATCAGCGAGAAGGGTTCACAAAGCTCACACTGGTAGCTTATAGGTGATAGTGATAAAGGTAGTGTTCCTAAATGAACAAGATAACCAACTAAAGATATTCAGAAGACTTTTACTGACTAAATTTGTCCAGTTCGACTGTTTTACAACTTGTATCTTTTAATTGAATAACATGTCTTGGACACTATCAGTCCTCAGTGGAGCTGCAGGTATGAAAGCTAAGTTGTATTGTTATTATGAGATGCATAATGCCAATATCAGAGCTTTAGATAAAACACTTCATAAAATGGGAGTTCACTTTAAAAGTGTTTGAAGTATTTACTCATGCACAGAATTGGTATTTTCTCTCTTGCCATCTAAAAATACCCCAATATTTGGCACATGTGAGTCACAAGTTCACAGGATTTTGAAAGGTTTCTAGGAGCAAATCAAAGTCTAAATGTGTGTGTGTGTGTGTGTGTGTGTGTGTGTGTGTGTGTGTGTGTGTGTGTGGCTAGTGAACAAGTGAATCACATGCTGTCCATGTGAGACACCTGGACTTTGGTGCTACAAAGGAATAAAGGTAATCAAATAAAATGTTGTTTGTAGAAGATCAGCATTCTAATACACAGACCAAAATGTTTAAATTAACACAGTAGGAAAACTACATTTGATTTTAACACATTTTACAACCAGCTATTACCTAACTCTCATTATACTGACACCTCTAAGTGCTGCTGTGTTAGGTGACTGTCTATTACAGGACCTTCAGCCTGGAATTAGGGCACTTGATCAGGGAGGAATTAAAGAACATCCTTTCAAAGATAGGCCGGAAACGTAACTTGTAGGTGCACAGACAAGCTAACCTGCCTCAGCTTATATAAGAACACACAGGCTTAAAAGCATCAGCCTGATCCAAAAATGACACAAGGGATGGATGCTGTTCCAGCTGGCCCTCAATGAGTCTTTCATCCCTGAACTTTATACAGTTCGGTGATTCAAAAGCCCAGCTGAGGCAATTAAACTGCCTTCTCCTCTTCCTCTTTTAGACTTCTATTTGAAATAGAAAGGTACTCAAGGTTTTCTTTTTCTGTTTATGCAATTTGTCGTCTCAGGACCAAACCTGCCAAACTGCACTACACTGGTGTCATGAAGTCTTCAGTTTTCAGTTCACTTGCTTTTTAACAGATGTATTAATCATTCTACATCAATCATAAATCTAACTGTGTCTAGATATATGTCACCCAATGCCAAACATACAAGATAATTTGCCTAAAGCAAGTAAATGTCTCCAATAAAGACTTCAGAGGACAGACAGGGAATCCACTCATAGGTAAAAGGATATTTCCAGACTAAGCTGTTGGATTTTCCCTATCTTGTTTTTTTTAGATAAAAAGCTTGATCCACATCAACAAAATATTGTCCCCCTGATTATTAATTAGCTTCACATAGTATAGTTACCATAAATACATATTTACAGGAACAAATATGCTGTATAGTAATATAGAGTAATTCTGGTACACATGTGAAATACAATCTGCAGTGAGTGTTTACCAGATATTATCTGTAAAAGTCATTTTACTTTAAATTCAAATGCTTTATTCATTAATCCCTCAAGGGGCATTTTAAGGCAGGCGATACAGCAAATACTAATAAAGAAATACAGCATATAATATCATTAACTCATGTAAAATAATAACAAAAGAACATTCTTAGAGTATTTTCACTTTAACAGTGTGGTTAAAAACCTGTTCAGTAGCACACCAAGCCCAGTGAAAATATGCCAAACAAGAACACTATAAAACAACAGGAATGTAAAACCTGTTGTATCGCTCAAAACATAATCCTTATAAAATATTTCTCCACCAACCAGAAAGTCTATTTTTATGTTTATAATTTTATATTGCGATAAGGAATCTAACTTTTGATAAGAGACATACAAAAATAGAAGCATGGACTCTGGGAACTCTACTCACAAAACTCTGAACTTACTGCCCTTTCCAGTTGAGCAACCACGGTGAGTCAGAGAGCGCCAACTTTATAGCACAAATCAATAATGAAGGAAAACAATATTAACCTCTGCACATAAAGTAAAAGAAGGGCAAGTCTGCACATGAAGTAATGGCCTGGTTGGAAATAAGGCATGTACGAAATTATTGTTCCTCAGCAGAGAAAATGATTTTGCTCATCGCACTGATGTACCGCGAGCCATCTGGTTCTGTGATCTTCAGTTTGGTGAGAGGTGGCATGACACCGCTGGTGAAGTATCTGAATGCAGGGCTGGGTGACTGGATGGCATCCAGAAATACCTTGGAGACAACAACAAACACCACAGCAGAAGAAGTTATTAATTCACCTGAAAGGTAAATGTGCTTAGTTACATTCCACCACTGTCTCATGCAAATGTGGAATAATACAGTCCATAAAGGAGGAGTTCAAAGTCATGTGTGACCTGTCTCCAGTATGATAGAGGCTCCTCCCTTTCCATAGCTGGTGAACATTATTTTATTTATTTTATTTTTAGATAGCAGACTAAAGTAAATGTTTCACTGTGGTGTCAAACTGTTTAGTCTGAATGGTTTCATGTGTCCAGGGGACATTTAATTTTCTTTTCCACACTAAAAACATTTTAGAGAAAATGCAGAAAGTGAAAATCTACTTATTTGGGATTATGTGTTGATATTTAGATCAAATGCTGTACAATTAGCTTTAATAAAAAGAAATGTCAGCCTTTAAACACAAATTGATTAACCCTCATTTCGAATATTAACTGTATCCACCAGCATCATTGATACTAATGCAGTTATGACCTACTTTATACATACCTTTACAATATCCTCAGTGTCCTGTGCTGCGTTTTGGAAAACGGAGCCACAGTGCTGCAGGTATTTTTCATAGAGGCTGAGTGTGTGGGTATCAACCAGTTGCAGAGACTCATCCCCGAGCTCTGTCTTCTGCAGGTTAACCAGGAAGTCAGTGTTGACTGGACCACACTCAATGAGACTCACACTGCAGGATGGAGCATCAAGTCAATAGTGTCTCCTAATTAACATTTACAGTTAATAGACATTAGATTAGATGAGCAGAAACAAGATGCCGGTAACTTTAAAACTCACTGGATATTGAAGTGTTGCAGGAGGACAGCCAAACTCTCACATGCTCCCTCTATTGCAAATTTGCTGGCACAGTACACCTCATTAAAAGGGAGACCTGTAAGAGAGCATGGAGCACAAAGATGGGTTATTTTGGCAATTTCATGCATGGCAGCAAGCATCAACATCATTTTCTTTTTTGCAATTTCTATCAAATCATGACAGGAACTGCACATGCGTAACATTGCTGACATTCAGTAATTCCTCGACCTTTTCCTTGTCTCACCGTGTAGCCCTCCAGTGCTGCCAGTGACCAGAACGCGGCCCTTGCCCTGAGCCTTCATGTCCGGTAGGAAAGCCTGGATGGTCTGAATGGTACCAAGGAGGTTGACCTCCAGAATCTGCCTCATTGAGTCCAAGGACTGGACCTCCAGTGGACCCATCAAACCCACACCAGCATTGCACACTGTAAGTAGTGAGGATATAATCCCATGTAAACACACACAAACTACTGTCTTAATCAGAACACACTGACACAAGAGCATACCCAGAATGTCCACTCGATTCTCCACAACCCTGTCTCTCGCATCCAGAATGGACTGCCGGCTCGTCACGTCCATTTGGAGTATGTCCAAGGTATCCTTGTGCAGGCCTTTCACACACTCTAAGAGACGCTCCTTCTTGGCCAGGTTTCTCATCGTCGCATAGACTAAACAGAAAGCAGAACTTAGTGGCATGTTTTGATACAGATGTAAAAAAGGGAAACATACATTGGACTCACAGCATCACATACAGCGCATACAGCACAGCATTACATACTGTTCAGTCTTGGTTACCTTTAAATTTTTTGTTGGGGTCAGAGGCTAGCCGGACAGCCAGACTAAGACCGATTCCCGAGGAGCATCCCGTGATCAGCACCACCTTCTTGTCCATGGAGCCTGCCTCTCTAATGTTCTGCTTCAACAGAGAGCAGCTGGAGCCAAGAGGATAAGATGTAGGCATGTCAAAACGCTTCTCAGAGTTTTTACGTCATTCGCTATCACAAGGCCAGTTTAATCCTAAACATTTTTCTCTTATCAGGCACCTGCTGTCTTCTATTTTTTTTCTCATGTCCTTGCAAGTGTAGTTTATTTTTTTTCTGTTGAGACATGGGAAACATTTCTGCCTTCATGAGGGGCTTGTTTATATGACCAGTGACATAAAGTATCAAGGATACAAGTGCAAATTAAATATTATATTTCTTGAGGTGTATATACTAGACTTTCTGTGACGTCTGTGAGGTTGTATCCAAATTTTGAATACAATGTAGCTTTTGAGAATAATAATAATTCTCAGAAAATATACCACTTTATCCTATCCAGCAAAACATCATAATATCAGTCCTCAATCACACCATGTATAAAGTCTACACAAATTTCTGGCTGCTCCTTTGACCGCATCAAGACAATAAGGCTGGCAATAGCCAGAATAGAGAACAATTGATTGGAGGGATTTACAGTAGGAGGGAAGTCGCAGTCATGTTGTTCTTATAAGGTCTTTGATTTGGAGACTTTTCCCAGGCTTGTGTTTAGGGAAATTGTTATTTTAGGTTTTAGGATTCAGGTTTATAAAGATAAACCATCCAGCAGAGTCTAAAATATTCTTTAAATATGTAAGAAAGTCATCTAAATTCAAATGTGTACATATGCTTTTAATCACATCTCATCGGCTGTTGAAAGCTTTGATAAGACTAGAAAGTGGACCTTTGAGTTAAGATTATTTTCCTCACACTTACTGTTCCCAAGATTAGACTCAAGGGCTGAACTAATTAATTTTTTATGTCTAAATTAATCTTAATAAGTCTTGACTCTGTGAATCTGTAAAGTGTTTTAAGTGTTTTAAGTGTTTAAGCATGTCAAAAAAAGGCATTGCACAAAATGAAATGCAGTCGCACTGAGGAAACTAAGGGGAAACTTGGCCCATTTTAAAGCAAGACATTCCAACCGAAGCCCATGTACAGCCCAGTGTCTATTATTCAGTACAAGTAATCCATCATGCAAGTTCTGAGCAAGTGGAAAATATGTTGTGATTACGAGGCGTCATTTAGTGAGTTTACACTAGGTGGCGACAAATCCTCAGATATGGACCATTCATCTATCAGCGTTTGAGTAAAGCCTAGTAATTATGAACATCCACCATAATAAGCTGTCAAGAAACACTGGGCATGGTGCTGGGTTTGGGTGAATTCTTAAGGAAAATAAGTGCAATGTCATATACAGAATAAAACATGCAACATGAAATTTGACTTTTTCTCTGTTAAAATACCTCTTAAAGTCATTCTGCTGCTTCAGTGTAATGTGTCATGGTTCTCCTCCTCCATTTTTTGCCTTGTTTCTACTTTTCTGCATTTAGTTACCATCTCATGTGCTTTCTCCTACAGAGTTTCTGACCATTCACCATATTTATGCAACATTTCAGCAGCTTGATTCGAAAGAATTTCTTCTGCTGATGGGAGCAAACCAAGTAGGAATTTCCTGCCATTTTGTTGCGTTCCTCTCCTTGAGATGGCATCAGCTTGGCTGCTGTCCCAGAGTCTGTAGGACAGATAACAGCAGGCCTTGAACCTCTTTCAAATATCTACGACTCCCTGGCATTGTTAAAAACCTCAAACTGCCTGACCTCAGACATTAGTGAGTTTTAGCTCTTTTTATAGTATACAGTATGCATGCATTCATTATTTTTTGTTTAATGCTTGTTCAGGGATAGGAAGCTTGAATACAAAAACATGTATGCATGTTATTGTTCTTGTAGGAGAGGCGCTGAAGCACACCCAAGTTGCTACTGTGTGCAAAAGTTGAGTGAGAAAGCAAATGCCAGTAGAAAATTCAATACACAGTGAAGCTGGGCTGCACTTCATCCATTAGTTGTCTCTAAATCCATCCTGACAGCATTGGAACAGTCTACGGTCCATGGTGCAGTTGGGCAGCTTCCTGCTGCACGTGGCCTGGAGTCTCCCTGTGGCCCAGTAATTAACAAGAGAAGGTCGAGTGGAGGTGCACAGTGGTCTGGAAAAGCCTTTAAAACTCCTCCTCGACAAGATTGGCCCACAGCACTGAGAGTAAACAGATTTCTGAAGATAGTTGCTCAGGGAAAGAGCAAGGGCAACCCACGTGCACAGCTGTGTGTCTTTGTGACAATTTGGGGAGAAAAGTAAAGTGTTTGTTGGAAGTGGTGTAGGCTGCAGGCCGGCCTCGTGCTCAAGGGGGAAATGCATGAAACAGAGCAGTCATGGATTCTGCTCACCCCATGGAGGACGAGACAAAGTGAGTCACATTGAGCTGTGCTATTCCAGGGCAAACGCATGGAATCAGTGCATGGTGCAGACACAATACAAGGTTTGTAAATACACCGTGAGTGGCTTCAGAAGCAGATGTGCTCGACAGGATGTCCCATGTGAGAGTGATGAGCAGAAGTGAAACAGCTGAAGTGATGGATGTGGTGAAGCTGAAATGTCACGCTATAGCAGGTTAACTGAGGCTACATTTTACTGAGGGCGTTTCAGATGAACTTAATCATGCAGATCTTTCATTTCTCAGAGTTTCCTCACTATACAGGTGAAGGATAAAACAGTTCAATGCACTTTTGAAGCTTTTTCTTAATCTCATAAAACACTGTCATTCTTGTGATCAGCCTATACCAGCCAAAGTGGGGTTTCCATCACCCGGTATGAAGAATAAGAAAGGGATCCATTTGATCAATACTTTACATAAAAATAAAGCCTTATTTTGACTTTTGTCATGTTCTTCATGTCTGGAGCAAAACCTTTGCCTGAGCAGCAGGAAGGCAGACAGACAGCTTTGCCTAACACAAGCTTTAAAGTAACAACTATTAACTGTGGTGACAGTACTGCATCATCTTGTAATATGTTGCTGAACATAAATGAGGCACAATTCTCAAAACGTACATAAATTACATTGATTGTTGATTGTTTGTTTTGATGTAAAATATATTTCTACATGTTGAGTCAGTTATATGACACCCACATAGCTGAGCTGAAAACAAAGAGAAACTTTAAGCTAGGCTAGGTAATGGTTCCTAGATAACTGAAAGCATTTGCATTATGAGAATGGATATATGGTTACAATTCATACAATCTATTTTACTTTACATAACTGCTGACAAAGGCTGCAGATAACAATAAGGACATCCCTTTGAAGACTGAAGTGTGACATATTTATATTTTGTCTCCATTCCAATAAGTTCGTACTGGCGTTTCCATCTGATATCAAATGAATTCATCTCTACCTGTCTAAGAGGTTTTGTTTCATTTGTAAAACCACAGTTTGCCTGCTTTTGTGTAGACTTGATGGATTTTATTATTATAACTACGCGTCTACATCTAATGATATAAAGTTACTGTGTCTGTGACCTTTAACTGCCTCTCTTCTCAACACACAGTGGATACATTTGATCCATATCCTTTTCTTCAAATCTGGCTCAAATAATTCATCAAAGTCTGCAGCCTTTCAACTCTCTTACTTATAAAATGTTCTGCCCGGAGACATGTTAGTTTTGGTGTCTCTCCAGAGTTGCTTCTATTTCACTACTGTATGCATGCACAGCTCTTTGCTCACTGGTAAAGGAAATGTCCAAAGTAAACTGTCAATGTTTGAGAGGGGTTTCTTGCTTGTGCGTTGTAGTTGGACATAGTGCTCTTATATTAGATGTTGCAGGCATCTGTGATAAAAATAGAAAGTATCCCCTGTTCTGTGAAACCCATCCCAGCCTACAGGACAACTGGGAATGGAGCGAGAGATCGAAAGAATTCCCTCCACTGAGAATGTAGTCCAGGACGATAAAAACCCAAACCAAGGAGCTATAACTTTATAGGCCTGCTTATAAACTGCTGACTGACGAGAGATGTGGCTCCGACTAATAGATCAGTTCTGACGACGTATGGCAGGCTTACTTCAATAAAGGGTAAAGAGAGAGCCTGAGAAATCCACGATGCATTTTTCACATGGTAATATAGAGGGAGTGCGGCTCGCTCCTCTCTGGTAAAATCATCATGGCTGAAAGAAGAGAGGACGGAAAGTATGAATGGTTTTGAACACACGTATACATACAGGGGCAGAATCAGCACTTTTCAAATGTCTAATCTACAGAATAGAATTTCCTGAAATTATTACAGTATAAAAAGCTCAAACTTAACTATCATAAAGATTTAGTCCTGCCTGATAGCTTTAGAATTGTTAGTTATATTCTTTAGAAAGAGAGAAATGCAATCTGTCTGAAAGCGTTATTCATGAGAAAGTCGGTGCAAGACCAAGACAGAGAGAAACAAACATTTAGTCATATTTTAAGTGCAAGAACATTACAGTCCTGCTGTGGGCCCAAGGGAGGGGTGTGGCCAAACTTCCATCCCAGAGCAAGGTCAAGGGTCACTCAGGTCTTGTCATGAGAAGGGATTAGGGCATCATATTTTATATGTGTATATGTTCCCAGAGGTTTTGAGACTGGATGATGCAGGGGTTATGGTTGCCTGCTGGACATGAGACTTTACGTCATGAGTAACCCTCAGGGCCACTGCCTGACCTGCCGGTTTTGCATTCCGCTGGACCAGTTTGTGTACAAAACCTCAGAGAGGAAATGGCGGGGATTGTGTCATGGGAAATGTCCCCTCAGTCTTGAATCAACCACTCAAGGCATTCTTTCTCTCTAATACATTGAGGACATCCTGTTCCTGCTATTTTCTTGGCCTTCAGGCACTTGAGTCTGACCTGACTATACCCGACCTTTATTTAGCTCAGAGCACTGTCTTAGTCAAGGTTTAAGCTGGAGGTCAAAACAGGACAGTTTCAGCGTGTATGCATACCTCCTGCAGCTGCACCATCATGTGACTTTTGTTCAGTCGACAGGCACAAACGTATCTGAAATATGTATCAGAGGCAAGATCCAGCTCGTTAGATAACATACACAAGAAAATGTTGTCTGTGTAAGAGCAGATCTCATCAGTGGAGGGTTGAGGGGTCAAGTCCATGGTCTGGCTGGGAAAATACAGTTGGAGACAGCAGACGACTACGGTTGGATTGAGTAGCTTCAACGGGTCAGTGGTTGAATCTAAAGCACAGAAAGACAAATGTGCTAACTCTAAACATTAAACCAAAAAAAATGAATAATAAAATGGCTGTATTTGTATTTTATTTATATTTTTCTGTGAAACTTTCCAGTAGCACGCATTCCAGTGTTTTATCTTTCGTTTCTTGGCTGTCTGTCTTTGCTCCAGGTGCAGGAGGCGGAGAATGCCAGGCACTCCATGCATCAGTACCTCACCTATGATGTGGTGAAGTGAAGGGATGGGTGGTGTGTCAGGGCATGGCAAGTGACTCAGCCATGCTGGTATTTACCCAATATCATATAAAGTAAGTAAATGCAGGCATGTTTTAGCACTACAACTCTCACTCAGCCCAGTTCTCACGCCAGAACATCTACTTCTTCTTTCTCTTTGAGCCCCTCACTCTCTTTCTCTCATTTTATCTGAATCATTTCTAAATAATGCTTCTCCCTGTGCCTTCTTGCCTTCCCACAGACACTGATGAAATCAGTGACGCCCTCCACCCACCACCTGGTTACCTGGATACCCTCTGTTTACAGCTGGGTCTGGACACACTGTAACTAAGTGTGTAGACATAACATGATACATTGTGTTAGTATGCATGAGAGTAGTGTGGCAAGACTTCCCACAAACATAAACGCCACACATTACACACCCTTTTTTAAGAAACTGCGAACATATTATATTTGCATTTCGCAGTCATATGTAAACCCTTCCTCTCTTTCCTAAGCTCTTTCCTGTGTTCTCATGTGCAAATGCTTACCAACCCCACTTCCTCTGGGTATCAAATGCATACAGTTCACACAAAAGAAATGAACGTGCTCTGCAGTTGAGTTATGCAGCGCCTAGACCTGAATAATGAAGTCTTATCCTGACATTTGTCTTAGCGTCTGCATTGTTGCCATTTTCTTTTGTTTTCTGCTTGTCGAGGATACCCCACCTATTTTATTAGCTTGCATAAGCTTGCTGTAAAAGGGAAGCTACAGTGATACCTTGGCAGATAGTCTGTCAGTGAACTCAGCCCATTTTACCAGCCCAGTTGCATAATCGCCAACTCGACTTTCAGTTCCCAGGAGCCAAGAACACAATGACATAAACTCTTACACCTGTGGCATGTAAACCTGCTGAATGCCTAACATCTTGAGCACATTTTCTTCCCCTGTTCTCTAATTGACGCGTTTAGAAGATCATATTTCCTCTGCACCCTTTGTCGTCTGTTCTCGGCACAGGCCCAGCGCGTCCCACACTCTCACAGTTGAGGTTAATCCTTGTCATTACCTCAACAAATACTTCTCTCACAAGCCTGAATAGAAAGAAATGTCACCAGTTTTCATTTCTAACATACCTGTTCTGGTTTGTCATTATGTTTTGTTTTTTTCCAACACTGTGGTATTCTCATTGGTTAATTCCTCAACGGTTTTTCCCATGCAACATTTGAATTGAAACAGAGATTCCCTTGCCCTGCAATAAAAACTAAGACAAAACTCCACATGGTATCTTTTCTTAGAGTATCTGGGTAAGATGTCTGCAATGTGTTGTTTGTTATTTTTCTGCTCCACTTCCTTCTGTAATGCCTGTAAATTTCAATGAATCTATGTTTAGAACTGGTGGTTTACAGTGAGAAGTCACCTATATTATGCAAATGCCCAGATGTCTGCTGTATTACTGCACATTGGTTATTGTTTAAGTAGTTACAGGAGATTACAGTTTCTCTATTCAGTTATTCTGACCACTTCAGAAAAAAGAAATAACATAAATCTTCCTCTTACAAATTAAATGTTGAATTCATAAGCAATAAAATTCCCCTTTGCTCAGCTCAATACTTTTATTACTACAGCCTCACTTGTTCTGGTATGTAACTTATGATTAGTTGTTTCAGGGACATTCCAAAATCAGATCAAAAGAGGCACAGGTCAGAGTCAAATACCATAATTCCACATAAAAAAAGCAAATAATAAAAAAGAGAATGCCTCTTAAACACTTTTTGGCTCCCTAGCGCCAGAGACAGTTATTTATTATATCTTTTTTTAATCTAAATAATAAGAATTATGTAAATGTACTGTTTCTACACAACCTCCCAGTCTGAGCTAAGGATGCAGATACCAAACATTCCCAAGGACCATCTGGGTCTTATCACCTCTCAACATCATTTCCTTCACATAAAATGGCCAAGACCGGGAGCCAAATCCCTTAAGTGGTTGTGCTCACTGTACAGTAAATGGTGCTACGTGCCTATCACATGTCACTCCCTATTTTGTCATGTCACTGACCCTTCATTTCATTGCTAATGTCGATCACAAATTCCCGTCTTCCTCCTCTTGCACTCATATTCTGTGCATGCTGCAGTGCCGTTGTCTTTTAAAGTGATAAGAGGGAGAGTTAAAGGCTAAGGTACATTTCGACAGAGATAGAAAGGGTCACTGTGACACGTTGGGGAATTTCTCAGTCATCCTTTGTGGTAAACGGCAATTGAAGCCGTCTTGCAGTTGTGAGACGACAGGGCAAAGGTCAATACAGGAAACGTGCTGAGCTGCATGATCCTGAAGAAGTCCGCCAACATAAGCAGATCACTCGGCTGTATCTGGGGCGAACATTTTTGCTGACGATTTATCATACTCAGTAATTATTACATAAGAACTTGTTGGCCTATAATTTGGGTTTAGAAAGCAGACTTCTGTGGAGGGAGCAGATAACGTACCAGGAGGAGGAGGAGGAGGAGGAGGAAGAGAGAAGCCCAAACGCATGATTATTAGCTGTCGGTTAAATAAGATGGTTTTTCCGAGACTTATCTAAGCCAAGAATCGAGTTGAATTCTCGTAGTGACATGCATGGCAATCTTCATGATGGGCATGAGGGGAATGCCATGGCATTACAGCCTAATTTGGGCATCATACTGAGCTGAAGAGCCAGTTTGACTCTCAGTAACATTCCACCTCCTCTTAGTTTCTGTTCATTAAGCTGTTATGAACTCACCTTCACATTCCTTCCTTGTTTACGGCGCATTTCAGGATGGTGACAGGATTACTTTGGGTGGCGTCCATGCCGTCCACACCCTTTCACTTACAATAAACTGAATAACTTCTGTCAGTTAACACCGTTGTGTGAGCTTAGGTGTCCTCTTGTATAGAAACCCAGGTATCACTGTTTAAGGTATACTTTAGAAAGGGTTTATAAGTTGCATAGTTAACAGCTTTATTAACAAATAATTTACATCTTTTTATAGATTATCATTTCCATCACAAAGTCCACAGTTTGACCGCTAACTTTCTGGAAAAAAAACTGCAGAAAGGTCACAAGATAAGTTTGAAAAGTCACAAGATAAGTTTAAGTTGGATAATTTAAGCAGTAATTTGAATGAAATCATGCAGGAAATCTCTTTTTTCTTTACTGACACATAGATATCTGAAACAAAACAAGAGGCCCCAACCAGGCACAGATTTCACTGTAAATGATCACAAGCCAAAAACCACTGGTTTAACAACTTTAACAACTTTAACATGTTGTATTAAGCTCATATGTTTTTATGTGAAATCTCACTCTGAAAAGTAAGTAATTAGTACATCTTTCAGTTTAATGTAATGGAGTGAAACTCTGTCTCTCTGAAATGTAGTGGAGTTGAACAATGAAGCAGCAGAAAAGGGAAATACTCAAGTAAAGTATGAGTACCTCATAACTGTACTTAAAGGTCCAGTTTGTAACCTCTACGAGGATCTATTGGCATCTAATGGACTATAATAGTCATAGGTATCATTTAATTAGTGTATAACAACCTGAAAATAAGAATCATTGTGTTTTTGTTACCTTGGAATGATACATTTTTCCACCATGTTGAACTGCCATGTTTCTGCAGTAGCCTGGAATGGACAAATCAAACACTGGCTCTAGAAAGGCCTCTCGTGTTTTGTGGCCACTGTAGTTTCTACACACTTGGAAGGCAAGCGGTATTCATTTGGTTGCAATCTTCCCTGTTAGATGCCACTAAATCCTACACACTGGTCCTTTAAGTACAGTATTAAATAAATGCACTTAGTCACTTTTCACCACTAAGAGTCTCCAAATTGAACTATATTACAAAATGATAAAGATCTGACCCTTTATTAATAATTGACCAGTGTTTTTAACTGCAGACATGACTGATTACTTGCAATATCAATTTAACATCATGTTAAAATAAGACATTAACTTTGAAGTTAATGTTAACAAAGACAAAGTTATGGTGGACCTAAGAAATTTGACACTACCTTGTACTTCAGCTGATATCAGGATGTAATACTTGCACTGACCAAAATTATGACAAAAGATTGTTTTTTTAGACATGTTCATCTTTATTTTTCTCGGAGTTTGAGTGCGTAAAAGTAATGTGGAAACAAACGTCCGGGCCTCATCCTTGTGAGCATTGCAGTTTATTTAATTCATGACTGTCTTGGGTGTCTGAGTCTCACAGTAGACTCAGCCAGATCATATGACCGATCTGTCTCTGGGGTCTTTGATCAGTGCTTCGGATCACATACTGCAGTGGACATATGCTGTTCTCCTCATTAACGTTATACTCCGGACAAAGGTGAACTGACATCAAAGGTGCTGGAAAACTCTTACATGAGAGAGATGTCAGGCTAGATTTGGCGAGGGTGTTATTTTTTTTCTCCTTTGTATGGGGGACTTTTTTGTTTTCTTGTGTGTGATTGTAAAGTCTTTATGCAACCTACTATTGTTGCAAAATATAAAACCTTTGAACAAGTATTGTCCTTATTTTAGACAGTTATTTTTGGAACCATAACATGTGATATGTCCTTAAGGCTGTAAAAAATAAAAAAGAAGACAAGGCCCTGAAGTTGTTTTTTTTTGGTCAAACAATAAAGTGATCTGTAGTTTCCAAATAATTAATTTTTTCATGTCTTTAGCACTGGAGTCTCAGTCTTGCCTCTGGTTTAACAGGGATGTGGCAGCGGATTCCTATTGCCTGGCTTTGCGTCAGCAGGGGGATTCCTCAAGATCCAGCATCTGGCTGCTGCATTCCTGCTGTCCCTACACATTGCCATCGCAACGCTCACGAGACACAACAGTTCGATAGCCACAGTCACAGACACAGAGTCGTTTCCTGTCCCCCAGCTGGAGTGAGGGGTGTGAGAAACATGCTCACTGAGCTCAGAGTTATGGCCAGAGAGGCGAATGGTTGCACAGAACCAAATAACCCCATCCCACACTTTGACGATAGTCTCCCCCCCCCGCTCCAACAGACACTCTACTCAATAGACGTGGAAGAGAGACAAAGGAGCAGTTCAGTGTCTGTTAACACAAGAGGGCCTGTCTATAATAAATACTAGGCTATGAATGAAAGATGTGTAAGCTTTGTGACCAAACATGAAAATCCAACTCTGGTTCTTCAGACAAATCGTTGGAACTGATTAGGAAGATTATGTTAAAGCCTAGCAGATGGTACAAACCCTTGCCTTTATTTGCGGGGTTTCAGGGTTTCGAATTAGAGGAGGGCCTGTCAGGGCCGGGTGTCCCATCAAAGCGGGGACACGCCTCAGCGTGGCCACAGACATTGAGCTAAAGGGCGGCTAACTCAGTCTGAATTCCTGCCAGAGTGTTTTATGTTCCCATTCAGTCTGAGGAAGGAGCTGCAGACCACTGAAGGCTGGACACTCTCCAACTCTTTACACATTATTTAAAGGGAAATTCATTTGACTTTTTACATATTCTGTTGCCAGTTGCCACCAGTTAACGTTACATGTACACTTAAAATCCTTTGCAGGCTTGTAAAACAGCAGTGTAAAATGATCACTTCTTTTAAAAGGCAGCCAAACAAATAGCTTCCTGTGGAAAATTAGATTTTCGGAGTAAAGCGATTTGAGAATTGTTTGATTCATCGGTGACTGTGGGTCACTTGCCTGATTTGTGATGTGATCAGCTGAAAAGCTGAGGGGTTGATATAGATGCCAGTTTTAACACAGAAGCCTGAAGGGACGCATGAATAACTGGCTGTCAGCGTGAGCCATAAGTCATAGCTGTGGGGTCCTCGAGTGCTAAACTGGCGGAAACACACACATACACAGACACACACATATGAGTGCATACACTTAAGCTTAGGTGTCTCCCTGGGAGGTCTTGTAAGGGTAATAGCAAAAGAACTGGGACCTGAATCTAAAATTATGGGAGCCGGATTTTTGTTTGTTCATGGGGGTCTTGAGCCAACCTCTGGATTTACTGAGGTTTTGTTTGTGTGAATAAGAACAAAACACAGGAAAACAGTAGCAGGCTACTGGGCCACAGCCAGCGCATAACAAAATGGGATGAATGATTTCTGTGGAAAAGGAGGGTGGTGGTCAAAACCCTCCTCATCATTATTTCACCCTTCTGGGGTTTTGCAGGAAGTTGAGAAAATAGATTTCTGAGCTGTGAATCAGGTTCAGAGTCTTACAGGAGAGTTCAGGTAAGAAAAAACAGGTATTATTGCTTGTATAACTTTATTTTTTGTGTGTCTTCCACTATCAAGACACAGTTTGCCCCCGATCAACATATGGGCCAAGATTTTTTTAAAACCTTATGGTTGGATTTCCACAAATTTGGATAATTCCTAATGATTTTGGTGACCCACTCTCATTTCCTAGTGCTACCATGAGGCAAAATTCTCTACGTATACACAAGAAATATCATAATCTAAAAGGAACATTGACATTCAAACACTTGATGAATGTCCTTGTTGTACTTCAACCCTTTTGAATTTAATGACCCAATGGCATTTCCTCTAAAAGCACCCTCAGGACAAGAAATGCAGATTTTTAGCCTGAAATGTTTAGTTGTTGGAATGCTGTCCATTTAGTCCAACTTCTTCATACTCATTATCAACCTAAAAAAACTGGGGAAAAAAACGTTGAATAATAATAATAATAAAATGTAAAAATTAGCTATACACCATCAGGGATTAAGAAAAAGTTTGACATTTTATATTAAAATTACATTAAATATAAGATTTAAGCCAAGATAGGAAACAGGGGAAACAGCTAACCTGGCTCTGTCAAATGGCAACTAAATCCACCTACCAGCATGTCTAAAGCTGACTAATTAACACGTTATGTCTCGTTTGTTTATTTCTTGGCTCTGAGCAGTTGCCAGGCAACCAGTGGAGACTCTGGGAAATTACTGGAGTTATTTTATCACCTACAGACAGAGCCATTCCCTACTAGTTGTTCCCCTTGTTTCCAGTAAATGCACAAAATGTCAAACTATTCCTTTAAGCACAAAATCAAAACACTTCTCTCCTGAATTTCGTAGTGCACCTGTTCACAGTAAGAATAAGAATGGCCATTAAAGGGCGACAGTTGCAGCAAAAAAGGATTATCCGCGTTGTCCGACCTTTGACCCAAACCTCCCCTCACCTCGTCCCTCATGCGAGTCACAAAGGGCCACACCGTGACAGAGCAAGCTGCCTGCTGATTACATGTGGTCAAACACAAACTTACACAGGAACTGGCAAACACAAATCACACACATGCAATTGGCAAACACACGCTCACTCTCTCTATTGGACGCGGTGTACACTGGCAGAGTAAGCACTGATAAATAGTGTTGAGATATCTCATACAAACCTGTGACCTTTTGTGCATTTTTTTCCCTCACAAAATCCATTACTGTTTTTTTTTTACGAGCCCTGTTATGATTTTTCACCTCATTTTAAGTTGAGACAGTCCCATAAAGCCAAACCACAAAGCTCTCCCTTGTGGCCTTGTGGTGGGACGGATATAAGGCAGAGACTAACCTCTTTAAAGATCTACTTGGCAATGGTTTAAAGCAAACTTCTCCTCCTACACAATTTTATTATGCCGGGGGAGAGAAATCAAGCATTCATTAGATTTGCAGTCATGAGTTCCTTTTTTGCAAATCTTTATATGACTGGACATTAAATATGTTTAGCTATTTCCGAGCTAATGGTCAGAAGATGGAAAGTATGTGTGTGTGTGTGTGTGTGTGTGTGTGCGCGCGCGCGTGTATGGCTTGTTGCACCATCACCACGGCTACGCAAACAAACACAGTGAATCGAAGCGGCATGCTTGAGCAGGTATAATCATTAGTAGCAAGCTGACCTTTGACCCCTGCCATGCCTCAGATGACATATGGCCGCGTCTACCTGCTGTTGGAGTCACTGGCCTGTGTTACCCAGTGTGATGTAAATGCAGTGACCTGCAGCACCAGTTAGATTTGTTTCATGTGGACTGTAGGCTCACTGACAGATGGTGCAGATTTATGTACAAAACATGATTTTCAAGTGGCAGGAGTACAGCTTGTACTTTTAATCTATCAACATTTTATTCCCAGAGGTATCGTGTATCTGTCTGTCATCTGCAATAGCATTTTTCCTTTTATGAAACAAACCCACTGTTAAAAAAATAATCAGGAAATTCCCTTGGCAAGAGCCTGCCACAACAACAAACAGCACAGAGCATGCAAATGACTGTTGCTGATTTCTCTGCAGTCATTCATTTTGTGTGTGTATGTTCAAGGGTTTGTTTACCATTCTTAATTTAGGGGTGTTTGGCTTTACAAGAGGATTGTCTTTAAAGCATCACAAGTTTTCTTTTGTCTTTGTGACTCCTTTCAATTTGTCTTTGTTTCTTGACTTTTTTTTTTCTCACTGGAATTTCTGTCTGCTAGACTAACGCTACCCCTTTTCTTAATACTTACCATCCCACCTCCTCCTACCTCCCATGCTCAGTTGCCAATTAAAATACATTTTTTCCATTTCTGTCCTGAGTCAGACATTCCAAATGGATTTCTCTGCTTCCCCATTTCCTCTGTTTCCTTCTCTCATCCTTCTTCTATCCACTGGCATGTCTCCTTCTATCACTCTACATCACATTTGTGGCATTTGTATTCTTCCTACTCGGGGCTGATTGTCATTTAAGGTTTATCTGACCATCAAAACCGAATTCCCGCCACCATTTTTATCGCGGCTTGCTGGGAAATCATGTTTAGTACTGTCAGACTGCAACTGCTATTTTTTACAGCTTTATTTTTCCATGTCATCAAGCCCCAACTGAGACAACAGTAATTTGTTTTGGCAACCAACCCAGCCAGATAAGCTTTTGATGGATGGCCACGGGTGCAGGACTGTGTTGGCCAGTGTTTTTCATCTGGTCCAAGAAGGTGTCTGCTTTTAAAATACCTAAAATTATATTTAATCCCTTCTGATATTATCTGAATAATGCCAGTATTGTGTAGGCATAAAGCATGTACAGTGAATTGAGCTGTGAAAGACTTCATGTTGGATTTATGAAACAATGATTTGGCTGTGAGGGGGGAAGGAGACCCGAGAGACAGAACAACAGCTGAGAAAGCCCTTTCAGTTTCTAAGTCGGTCTGTCTGGGCTGTGTGTCTGTCCATTGCTAGGCCTGGCTGCATCTGCTAATGCCCACACCCCAACAGCCTTCAGGGTGGTGTAATATCTAAATCTGCATGTAGCTATTTTGGCCAATCTAGACAAGCTTTGTTGAGCTGTTTGGAGAGTTCTTGCATGAGTCTGAGAGACAGAGCTCATCAACATGCTGCCTCTATTCTATGCTTTGTTAAGACAAATGAAAAGATGATATAATACCTTTTATCCTCTATGAATAAAGTGCTGCATAGCAAGCTTTTGTCATAGCTTCACTTACACAAGTCTTACTAATCAATCTGTCTGTGTTGAACATGTTTACACTGTTTGTTCCCTTTTGCCTGAAGGAAATAAGCGCTTTACCACAATCACTGCCTTTACATGCAAACAGTGTCTAGCAGACGTGTGCACAGCTATAGTTATGAATTCCTTCAGTCTGGGAGGTCACATTGCCAGAAAACGAGGCAGGATGTGGCAAAACGTCTACTCTGCTGCATCTACACCTGAATCAAGCTTTCATCTTCTATGTGCCTCATCCTTGTCTTCCTGTGCAGCAGTTCTGCACAACCCACACAACGTGAGCTTCGAGAAAACAAATCAGTTGCTGCAACTAGAGGAAAAATGTCTTTTGTGGGCAAAAAAAAAAAGATATGCAGTTCACACTCAAGCTTTCCACTGCAATCAGTCGGTCTGCAGTGTCAACACGAGCATTCCCAGTGCTTTATTCTGTCTTTCCTCAGTGTTTCCCATCTGTTGCATTTATCCTGAACATCATGTCAATTTTTCCCCATTGGTTTTCTGGTCAGGAGAGATGAACCAAAACCAGCTGTTCAGATGTGATTAACACACATAAGTTTTGCCCCTTTGAAAATATTAGTAGGTGGCTGACCTTACTCCAGTTGCTGATTTTGGCACCAATGGTGTCAAAGTGCTATTGTTTTTAACTGATTTGTAACTTGTGCGCTGAAAAGTAAATGCAATCAGAGGTGCATATCATACATGCATGTAACCCTAACTCTTGGTGTAGGTTCACGTCTACAAGCGACCCAATTTCACATTGTAGAATTGTTTTCACATTTCATTTTGTTATTATTCTAAAAAAAAAATCAGTTATAGCCATTTTAAATTTAAAGCAGAAGCTGTGCATTGTTAGTCCACTGTGGGAAAGAAATGGTTAGGTACAGGACAGGCAAGTGACAGTAGGGTCATTGCCAACGTTAAGGGTTAAGATTTTTTGTAAATGCATGAATTTGATTTTTGTATGGTTTGTAAAAGACATTGCTCCTCTTCTTCATCCTCTTTTTCATGTTGCCTACAGTTAAGTTAGTCAAGCTGAAATTACACATGTGCCTTCAATCCAGCAGAATAAACACTTAACAAAAAATATATATATTACCATTTACCTAAATATACAGGAACATTACCTGTTTAATTTTTTATCTTATCTGTATTCATTATAAATAACCATTCACTTCACATTATGGGGGTCTGTTCTGTCCGAAGCTCAAAAACTAAAGCTAACTTTATAGCACATAATGTGATAACTGACTAAAATCCAAGTTTCGGATTCTCAATAAGGTCACACACCGCTTCCTCTCTAGGGCTCTTTGCCATGTGTTGTCTTTAGATTACAAACAAGGCAATGGGATCTCAAGCCCATTCTGATGTCTTATTTTTATCCCTCCTTCAGTGTTTTCCTCTGTTGCCAAAAGGATTAGGAACTTATCTTTTAATACCGCTCGAGCGTCAGCCCTGCACGTCATCCTGCAGTCCTGAGGTGAATGACTTCCAGAACCAATGTTTGGGAACCCACTGATCCTCCTCTGTCAGGCCACAGAGGAGATGTTTGTCCTTTTTGTTAACCACAGTAGTTGATGTGGCAGAAATGCCAGCAGTAGTAAGGGAGAGAGAAAGGGACGTGGGTGGTGTGTTTAAATCAACCGGAGCAATAGGGCTGTTTAGTTTTATGAGGTGCGAGACCTTTGCTGCTCCATTCAGACTGCTTTACACTGAGGTCACCGCAAACGGATTCGAGATCACACCAGTGTGTGACCTAGGCTCACCGCCATTACGCCACTGCACGAATGATTTATAGAGTTAGCATGACATCATGTATTAAATCAGCCTGCTGTTAGTTTTTCCTAACCCTGTAAGTGGTACACGCTATCTGCCCTAACAAATTAGGGCCTGTCAGGGCAGAGACATGGAGCTTTTTGCCAAAGAATCAGTTGTTTGTTAATTACAAATTGCACAACACATAACAGATAAGATATGTATTGCAGCCCTCTATAAGCAACCAAAGTAGACAGGGAACACTTATCAACTGAGGTGAGATTACCAAGTAGCCCACCTGAGTAGGAACCCATTCATTATGTGAATCCTCTCTCTGCATAAACAATGGTTTACAACTAAGACCCATAAACTGATAATTTAGACAGCTTGCAATCATGCTCTGTAAGGATTCAGTGTTTTGCAATTTTGCAGATGTAGTCCTTTTGGCCTTGTTAACGTGCCATATTTCAAAGGAAAAGTTGATGGCTTTGTCATTCTCACGAAATGTTGCTCGTATAAAAAGCTACTATCAGCTGCCATCGGGTGAGCAAAACAAGGGAAACCAAGGAAAGGAAGCAATGAAAGAGACTCAAAACATTTTATCAGAGAGCTATTTGACTTTCATACATCACCTCTTCCAAACATTCTCTAACAAAGACACCTCATCAGTTAGACATTTGCTGGTGCCTGATGATGGCCTACTTCCTCAGTCATACCTTCTCCGTGTTATAAGAAAGGGGTGGAAACGGGTCATTGTGGTCCTTCAAACAGAAAGGAAAAGTCTGGGATTTTATCAGAATAGGGGATCTTAACATAACTGCGCAGGCCTTCAAGCAGACTCATAAAGGAACAGCAGCAAAGATTTAACAGCACAGTGTCACAAAGTCGTGAGAGAAAAACACTTACATGATGAGACCCCCACCCACCTCAACCCACTCTTTTTATACACCTATTGGCGACAAAAACGAGAGGGGAGAAAGGACATCTTTGAAAATGTGGACAAAAGACTGCCTGTCTCTCTAACACATTTACCTAAGGGAGTCATAAGAGAACTTAATAGTGTACATTTACCCTGGTCCTGCAATGGTCACTTCTTTAACACCGGACTGTCTTCGTCACTCCACCCACAACCCCCTCTGACTCTTCAGCAGCTCAGACCTGAGTGAGGATGAGATGCCTGCTCTATGTGTTGTAGTTGAGAAATGACACTATCGGTGCACTTCACTATTCACAAACTCAGGAAGAGGTTAACACATTATCACACACCCTTGTATCCTAGTTAAAGCCATTGGATCCCTCCTTTACATCACATCAGATCCATATCTTGAACACTTTCTTGGAACGGACCCACGCATTACTCCACAGTCGAGGTCTTGTAAGAAACAAGGGTTGTGTTTTCTGACCCAGTCATGACAAGGCCTATTTGTTCCAGTGGCTCGGAAAGTGTTTGCGTTCCCCAGGTCACGGCTGAACTTCTCATATTTATGTTAGCTAAACTGCAGGCTGGCAGGCTAATTCACTGGTATGTGTTTTCATTAGGTCTCCGGGGCTGGATAGAGCTCCCTCACTAACGTGGCTCCTCTGAACTCTGACCTCCGCTTTAATGGGAAGGCTGGCAGAGAAAGAGGGTCGAGGCTTCAGAGTGGGCTCACTTAGACTTAAGGTAACAATTTGAGGAGGCGTAACAGGTTATGTAACCTTGTCGCTGGACACTAATGACTCGGTAGGGCCTGAGGAATGTCCACTCTCAATAGGTCTCTTTTACATCAGTTGCTGTTTGTGGCAACAAAATTAGCTTTGGTATGGTAAGATTGGACAAATCCTGCTCTGTGTGCTAGATAACAGCGATGTAGGGCATGTGACCAACCACTGGCTATGTGCTCAGCCATGTGCCATAAAACCAGTACAGAGGGACCTGTCATCCTGTCATCCCCTCTTTTTCTTCACTGCTTCCCTTCCCTTCCCTCAAGGCAGCCCAAATAGTCATGTCCTCATTTGGAAACATGACGAACACAGGCTGATATGAGTCTCTCCTTTCTTCAGGAAAATAATGTGACCACTTTTATGATGGCAAGAGTGCTGAAACAAAAAGTTAACCATCAATAAACAGTTTTAAAAAATAAAATATTTGTGTTGTAGGCAGTTGATCACACAAAACAAGCAATTTGAAGATGTTATCTCATCAATTCAGTCTTTTACTACATGATTACGCTAAAAATCAATATGAAAATAATGCAACAGGGTACAGCAATGCTTTTGAGGAAGGTAAAATGTATCAGGCTGAAGATGTTCTGTGCTGTTCGGTTTGCTTAGGGGCAGTCCAGGCCTTGGTCTTTCTAACAGCTTCACAGTTTCACAGTTTTAGCTTCAGCAAGCCCCTTGAGCTTAGGTGACACATTTCCCATGGAGTCCAGGTCATTGTCACATTTGTCCAATCTGCAGGCCATAAATACCAAACACTTTTCCTCATCGGCTTGTGTTAATGTTCACTATCCTGGGTGACTTGTGTAGTCTCGATTTCTATTTCTGATTCTGATATTAGATAACAGAGAAATAACCCTGAATCACCCGATCATCACTGGACTTTCCATTCCAAGCAAAGTATCTTTGGCTCAGGCATGAGTTGTCTAATAGGATGCTTTGAATTCTTCTTTAATGACACACAGGTTCAATGGGCAGACAAACAACTCTCCCAGAGATAAGAAAAAAAAAGCTCTGCAAAAAAAAAAAAAAGCTCTCATACCTGATGGGCAGCTTCACATTCAGGACATTGTCTGAGAAAAAGTCTCACCTGTAGCACAGCCAAACCCAGAACAAGCAGCAGGTAAACAGAGTGATAAATTAAAACATGCCTAAAATGCTTGTGTGAAATGTGTTTGTGCATTTGTTAGACTCTGAATATGAACATCTATATGAACACTTTTGTTTTGCCTTTATGTTTAATTAGAAGTAAACTCAACCATTTAAGTGTCTTATTAATTAGACTCAGCAAAGAAATTTCAACTCTTTAATTACTTTATTTTTTTTAGACTTTACCTAAATAAATGTTAATTTAAACTGATATAGTGCATAATAAGACTGCTGTAAATTACAAGGGGGGTGAAGTGCACAGTGTGTTTCGTGTGTGTGTGTGTGTGTGTGTGTATAAGAAAGGCAGTTGGTTCATGTTGAATCATTATCATTTTCTCTTCATAAGAACTAATAACATGAAACTGATGATACAAGTCTTTGTTTGTGTTTGTGTACCTGCAGCTCCTGTCACTTCAAAACGCACCACTTCCCAGCTGGCTTGCACCTCGGGTCCCTCCTCTTCAGCCAATCCATTGGCTTCCACTGCTGTACGTCAGCGCACAGGGGGCCGGCCCTGCACAGGAGTTTATTGTCAGGAATGTGTAGTAGCACTCAAACTAATTTACCGCACCGACTCTGTCGCACTCCCGCAGGGCATCACCCTCTTGTTTGGGACGCGCTTTCTGGATTATCTCCCCGTAGTTTGACACGACAGCTGTTCCCTCTAGTCGACCCTTTTATCATGCAAGTTTTTACTTGAGCGCATCAGAAAATCGCCTCTGTTGTATTTATTTTTGGTGGAGGAAGACTGTTTCACTTCAAATACGACTTCAATGCCAGATTCAGCGATGATGAGCAAAAACGGAATGCTGACAACGATCCACACGAGGATAAGTGCCGACCCTTTCACAGCAAATTACGACTTGGCCGGCAAAGAGCTGGGCAGGTGAGTTGGTTTGAATGGTTTCCTGCAACGCTGATAAAAAAAAAAAAAAAAAAAAACAATCTGTGCGCTGACTTTGTTCGTGTGCTGGCATAATGGAATTTGCAGCAATGTCTCGATAATCTCATGTAAATCTGCTAATCACATTAGATTTGCACGTGTAAATGGGAAGCGTGTTAATTGAACGTTTCCAATCCCGCATTCCGTCCCAGAGGGATGGCGCAGATGGAGACGCGCTTTGGCACGCGTAATGGTAATGCGGTTTGGTGCGTCTTCGGTGGACGTTGTTGGAAAGATTAGGTAGAAAGCAATGCGTTTTGTGAAAATGCTGGGGCAACAACGTTTTGTGAGATGAAGAGGAGGACTTAAACCTAAGTTTGCCCTTCCACAAACACCGTTTATGTGTCTGCCATCTGAGGTGAAAGCATGACTTTTTGCTTTGGGGTTTTGAAACCTGTGTAGCTGCTTCAGTTGATGCTCACTTGTGTGGTCTAGGAAATCCTAGTGTATGTGGTGGTGAAAATGTAAACTTCCTCCTAATGCCATAGCTGAACTTAAGTGTTAGTTTGGAGTCCTATTTTTAACCTGTCACTTTATTACAGTGACAAAATAAATAGCCAGGCTAATGAGAGGACAGTATATGAAAACACAAAGTGACCCCTACGGCTTTTTTAGACATTTTGTATATATTTTTAACATAAATTAGAACCTATGTGGTGTATAGCCTTAGGGCCTGTTCTCCTTTGTCATACCTCTTTCCCAGGAGATGCAGCATGAAATATGGCATCTACTGTCACTGTTTCCTCTCTCTCTCTCTCTCTCTCTCTCTCTTCAGCCAAATGCATTTGTGGGTCACACTCACTGATATGTGGATCCCAGATACAGAAGTGCACATTCCAGTGGCATTTAAGTGGGGATTCCCCAGTGTGCCAGACGATAATGACTTTTCTCATAAAGCATTTCGAATTAACACAAGGAGCTGCAGTTGACTTCTTGGGTTTCACTTAACTCGACAGCTGTTTGATTGCCGTATGTGCCAATTCTGCATCTGTCACTATAACAGCAATCTTTAGGTTTGCTTCTGTGCAGAGTGTGATGGGACAGACTAAATAAAGATTCAGTTGGTAACAGCCAGTTTTCCTTGTCAGCCACCCTGGGACATCCTGGGACAGCAGCCAGGACCTGTAGGGTTGGCTTGAGGCTACCTATGAAGAGTAGGCCACAGCAGCCTCTAAACACCCCCTCTCCCTTCTCTCACCCTCATACCTCAACCATACATCCTCTTTCCGCCCTCTTCCCATGAGTTCGACCCAACAACATCCTGAGATCAGGCCTCATAATCCCATTAAGTGAAGGAATGTACGTAATGCTGCATGCCAGCAGATCAGTTATATAGTCTGTACATTAGGAGGGATGTTGACCATATTAGAATTTGTCGGTGCTTGAGCTGAATTCTTCCACCAAAAGCTTCTTTCAACTCCCTTGAAGTTTAAAGGCGCAATAAGGCTCATTGGCCTCATTTTCATAACCTTCTTATCACCGTCAAGCATTGCATTGTGAGTTGTGGTCCCCTGCAGACCTGTGCACAAACATATGTTGTGGCCAACTCGAAAACAGGAAGAGGAACTCATGTTGTCAGTCTGTCTGTGAACCAGGCAAATGAGAGCTGTGAGGGCTGTCATTTCTCATAGCTCTTCAGACATGAGTCAGTGCCCCGCTGAGGGAGACAAAAACACAGACTCCACAGGAAACCAATTTCTCAATCAAATTATCACCATCTCCAGTGCTGGAGAGAAATTAGTTTTCTGTGTCACAGGCAAGTTTCTGATTGATAACAGACTAGTTTCAGACAGTTTAGACGGACTAGTTTCTACTGAGGATAACCCTGAAAATGAGCCGTTTCATCTGCATAATTGTGTTTGTGGATCCAGGCAGAATGTTTGAGAAAGCACTCATTAGCGTAAGTCAGTGTCTGGTTGAGTGTTTTATTGCAAAAAAGGAAGCAGACTGCATGCGTAAAAGTATTGCGTTAAAGCAGTGATGTTATGTAGCAGGAAGTTGTGTGCATCTGTCTATAGTAACATGGCAGAGTGTGAACGTAGCCGGCTGGAAGATGGCCATGTTTAGTAACCTCTGACCTGTTGTCAGGCAGATGAAAAGACCTCCTGTTGCTCTTTTCTGTGGCCACCGGTCATTCCTTTTCTCCCCTTATGTAGTTCCCAGCCCATAGTGAGCTGCTCTGAACTTGGCTAATTAAGGAGGAAAAGGCTCTGACGGGTTTTGCCTTTTCACTCTGAACAATGAGTCGTCACCATTCTGCAAGACTGTGAAACGGCAAAAGAGAAGAAACAGGCCTCACAGCAGCTGGGGTGGTAGCCAAAACAGAGCCAGGCTCTGGCCAGAACAGTTGCTGTTTTTGGTCCGCAGCACAGTGGGCTTGGAGCAACGCTGTGTGGGAAAATGACTGGCACCATGCTGACTTGGCCACCTCGTTTAGATTCTGCCCAGTTCACAGTCATCTTTTCACATCCTGTGGTCACTTTTTCTAATCCAATCTGTATTGTGTAGCTCACTGAAACATTAAGATTTTAGTTGGATATAGATGTTGAGGTTATAGCGTCCATTTAAGCTTGCTGCTTAGGCTCCAACCTGACTGTAACAGCAGTGACCCCCTGCCTGGCCTCCCCAACCACGGTCAGGTGGGTGGTCCAGCTCTCGGGGCCGCTGTGTTAGTTGACTGGTCAGCTTTTGTACAATTTGTCAAAGAAGAAGCAGGCTCTGGCCGAGGGTCTGGGCGGAGGTGTCAACACAATTCCATTTGTCCCTGCTGCTGTCAGCTGTGAAGAAAGGGAAGTGAACAAGGCCTCATTATCGGCCTGGGAGGGTCGGCTGGAGATTGTGGTCGCCTTGACACAGAGAGGCAATTCTGCACACATCGGACATCCTGCCCGCACCCACGTCTGACCCTTAACACCTCTTATGAATTCATCAATATATATGCAGCAAAATGAATAGCAGTGATGAGGTTGTAAAAGTGGATGTTTTTTAATCTCACGTTACAAGTGACAATCTGCTGCATCTCTTTCTCTTGCTCTTTCTCAAAGTGGCCTTTGCATTATCAGGTCCCTGCCCACTATTCGGCAGCTCTTGCCAAAACTGTCAGCCTTATCTGCCTCCTGTCAGGCTCTCCTGAAGGCTAGAGGAAAAGGAGGAGAAAGAAGGGGGAAATCTCTACCGAATGTCTAGTGACGCTTTCCTCAGCTAAGCATATCTGTGGTCAATAGCAGTTGGCTTTATTTTCAAATGATGCCCACTTAAGCCTTCTTATCTCTGAGCTGTACTTCAACCTCACCCACAGTGCACTCGTGGCTGGCTGGCGGGTTTTCCCAACCGTCTTGCACTGTAATCTAGGTTTCACCTCATAGCAGTTTAACTGTCATGACTATGTCCAGTAATTTTAGCCTTTCATTTGCTGCAGTTTGAATGACCTAAATTTAATCCAGTGGTCCAGTTGGCTACTTGGAAACAGAACAGAACCATGTCTGACCAAATGTATTTGAAAAGCCAGTAATGTGGTTATGATTATTCTGTCTCCTCACTAATCACTCTCTCTCGCTCTCTTCCCTCTTTGTGTCCTAGGGGAAAGTTTGCGGTGGTAAAAAAGTGCATTGAGAAGGCAACAAGGAAGCAGTATGCTGCCAAGTTCTTGCGAAAGCGACGGAGGGGCAAGGACTGCCGCATGGACATCTTAAACGAGATCGCCGTGCTGGAGTCAGCCAAGGCAAACCCCTATGTGGTGGCACTGCACGAGGTCTACGAAACCAACACCGAAATCATCCTCGTTCTGGAGTGGTAAGACAATACTGTAGATATTATACAAATAACACAAAGGTCTTCAAAGGTTCTACAGACACTCAAACCTTTATGCATACACCATTGCACAGCCAAGTGATGTCAGAAGAAAGTGATGGTGGTAATCTAAATGGCCTTTTAAACTTTCCTCACTTGACAGTGTTTGAGCCATGCCAGGAAAACTGGAATGAAATGATTAAACTCTCAATCATTAGGGAGATGGAAATCCTTTAATCATCACTCACTAAAAACTTTACATGACTGGAGTTTTTCTCAAGCAGAATGTCTGAGGGATTTGAGGACAGCAAACTGGCTTCTAGAGAATAAGCAACAAGTCTTATGCACACGTCAAGCAACATCCTGTGTTTTGCATGATGGGAATGTCACTGCTTTGGTGTTCTCATCTGTCAGTTTCTATATGTCTGTCTGATCTGTGAAAAAAAAAAAACCTTACTGGCTGTTGCTGAGGGTAGCATGTCACACAAGTCTTTTTCAATTCAGAAAAAACCAACATATGCACGTGTGAAATGCGACGCCTTGCACTATTGTTACATGAGCTCTGCCTTAAATGGAAATTATCTCTCTCTCTCTCTTTGTGTGTGGTTAGTCGCTCGTCTCGTAGCCTCAACACCTCAGTTTCTTGTTATGCTGAATCGCTGTCAGGAACTGTCACTTTAAATACCAATGTGGCAGAACTGCACCATTTTCACTGTGTGAAAATAACAACGGCAAGCTACAAATGAGTCAGTTAGACCAGTACGCTAGACAGTTTGTTGCCTATCAACATGCAGGTGAACTGGTGAGCAGCTGAGTCAAGCTGCTCGTTCAGTGACCCAGCAAAGTCACCGCGTCTGTCTGGCCCTGGTCTGCTGTGGTTGGGTGTTAAATGACATGATGCGTATCCAGTAAGTGTCTGACTGCTCTAATGACAGCCTCTAATTAGGATTTGGAAAGGACACTTAGCATCTTAATTACCTCGCTCGCCTCATTACAGGGAGATAACACTGGGCAATTACGCTTGAACCACGTTCCCCTGACCCTGTTCCTGAACTGCTCGCTGCTCTCCTGCTCAGTCCTCGCTAGTCATCCCCATTCCAGACATGGAATGCCTCCACAGAACAAAGGCCACTCTGTAGGGGGGGCTGTGATTGACCTCTGACTGAAGTGTGAAAGGGGAAGTAGCACCACAGTTCACCCCTGCATGCCTGCAGAGAAAACATAGCAGGAGGTCATTCGGCACTGGTCCACAGTTCCTCTTCGGCTGCCAAATGGAGCTGCTCCGGCAAGTCTTTGAGCATAAAATCAAGCAGCCTGCACATGCATAATATTTTAGCATTATTTTAGCTTGGTTTTTTAATGTCAACACATTAGTGAGCTATTTCCTCTTGGACTGTACATTTGTCCTAAAGAGCTGCAGGAGCACTCGCAGTGCTAAAAGCTGCATCTTCAGTCTCTCTGACCTCAGCATGAGTTTGAAGAATTGCGAACCATTTTCCATTTCCTGTGGGTTTAAATGTAAGCAGCAAGCAAGGCTCCCAAAAGTAGCACACCACCACGCTGGTAGTGTTGTCACACGCACACACACACTTCTCGTAGCCACAACCACATCCTTGGTAATGTCAGAGAAACAGAAGCGAGAAGTTGAATCCTAATCATCTTTTAAAGTGTAACTCCAGCGTGCGTCAGTACGCTAGAAAACCCCAGAATAATGACTAGTTTGCGAGATGGTCACTTTGATAAAAAATTAATGTGCATCACCTCTGAGCTCTGAAACTTGTTTTGTGCACAGGAGCCAAAACAGTCTCCGTGAGGCATTTTCCAGGAAGCAGTCTTTATTTCCTACTTTTCTACTTGTACAAAAGTGTATTCTGAAAAGGTGGACTTCAATTGGACTACAGAGTACAAGTGCTGATCAGACAATTCAGCCAACAGACAGGTTAGACGCGTGGAAACATGGAGAGAGATCATCTGTTCTCGGCTCTTGTCTTCCAACGGTTGTTGAGCTTCTCCTTGCTCTCCTGTTGGCTGCAGTGGGTTTTGTCTTGCAGCTTGATGCAGGGGAGGATGTCTCCTACACACTGAAGCAGTGTGTACATTAACTCTCTTGGAAGGAGGGAGAGCGTGGAGACAATATTTAGACTTCAGGGAAGTCTATCAGATCATTCCTAAGTGCTTGGCCAGAATGTGTGCAGTCTGTTGAATTTAAACAAGATGGCCTTTATCACATTTGAAATCCTTTGAGGTATTCTGCTGACAGCTTAATGAAGCTATTGAAATACTTTGTCATGTCAAGCCTTTAATTATTCAGACAGGTAAAATAATAGGTCAAATTCATGTTAAGTTGACAGATTCAAGTTCACACCAACATAATAAGAGGCATGAGGGGTTTTCTATTGCAGTTTTCAACAATAAAAGCATTCGTCAAACCACGCTCATATGTCTTTCATTTCCTCTCCCAAATGAAAACAGTACCACCAGAGCCTGTTTGTAACAAGTGGGGTAGGTGGCAGGTCAAGTAGTTGGTGCTGGGAGCAAAAAAAGAAAAGATTATATGGACCTATGACGGATATCCTCAAAATTCCCCAAAACATGGGTGTTATTTTCACAGCTGAGGATAGTAAAGAGTGCAGGGTTAGGAGGCTAACAGGGGATTGGATGGTGCTGGTTATGTAACAGTCGTGCCCAGGGCTTGGTCACAGTTTTCCTCTGAAGATAAAAAACATGTGCACCATCTAAATCCCCTACACATGGCTTTAGTTTTTTGGGTGAACTGTCAGCTTCAGGCATTGATCTGACTGATGTAGCATCCATCGTAAATCCACCATGTCTCCACTTCACTTAATGTTGTTACACAAGCGCGGCAAGACCAGGCAGGAATCTGACTATTCCTTCCACAAAAATGTGAGAAGTCACCATTGAGATGTCTAATTACTAAATTCCAAAAAAGGATAATCCCTTACACGTAAGTTGTTTTGAGCAAACGAGCAAAAAAAAAAAAAACTGTGGCTCATACAGTATCTAGTTACCAGCCTGACACTCCTCCCCTCTCCTGCCACATTCTCTGGCTACTTTTTAAATCTTTTTTTACTTGAAAGAAATGTTTAGACTCTGATTAGTTGGCCAGCTTTTGCTTCTGTTTGCCCTGTTTTGATTTAGTAAGTTAACTGCAGTATATCAGGCTGTGTAAGCCCTTATCTGAACCTGCGGTAGGCTGATACCGCCATTCTTATCTCTCTTGTAATATTCCCGGGAAGGGGAATGGACATGCAGAGGCGGGGTGCCTTAAATGATATTGATTCAAGTTGGACACGCATGCAGTGTGTAGATGTGGATGGACTCATGCCTTCAAGCCAAAGTACACTAATGAGGAGACGTGGTGTTATGTAATTCTACAGAAAATGGAAATGACTTTGGGTTTGTTCACTAAAATTGTACTAATGGGATGGGTTGGAATTTGCTATTGTCAACATGTCTGATTCAGAACTGAGAGGAAGGGCGTATTTGTACAGTTTAAGGCGCAATTTGTTTTGAAAAGTTAAAATGAATAATCAAAAATGAAAGTAAGCCAAACTAAACTCCACTGGGTGGCTATCCATGCACAGTTCCTTTCTTCTCATCTTATCCTTGTTTTGTTTTCTCAGTTTTCCTTCCTGTGCTTTCCTTTCAGCGCTGCCGGTGGCGAAATCTTCGACCAATGTGTTACCGATGACGGCACGGCCTTCACAGAGAAAGATGTGATCCGGCTGGCCAAGCAGATCCTGACTGGAGTGGCCTTCCTGCATCGGAACAATGTGGTGCACCTGGATCTGAAAGTAAGTACACCGAAAGATAATATGACAATATAGGACAGTCTATTCCCTTGAGTGGCAGACTGAGGGAGGTATGATTTCTGTTATGCAACCACAACTCATTCAGTGTGTCACGACCCTGTTCCCACTAGGAATCAGTCCGTAAAGCAACCTGACTGAACTATCATGTTTTCTTTACATGTGACCTGAGGTCACAAGGCAGTCTTCACTGAGATTTTCTTTTCTACCTAAGCACCTCCCAAATTAACAAAGTATCTGGTTTCTCATTACACATGTTTTATGATTCTTTTAAAAGGGAAAAAGTGACTTAAAAAATGCATGTGTTCTAGATTAAATGATCCGTCCAAACACATCACATTCTAAAACATTTTGGTATATATTAACATAGAGAGATGTATTAACAGGAGGAGAATCTCATGCAGTCTTCAGTCACTCTTTTTGTTTGAGAGACTTTTGGCCCAGGCCTGATAGTTGGCCTTGGCCTTGGCCTTGGCCTGTCTTCTCCTCTTGTGTTTATGTCAGAGGTTCAGTCCAACTCTGGCATTAGGCCAGTCTGACCAAGGATTAAGCACAATTGTACGTACGCTACAATATTTGCACACACAAACCATGATCCCACTGGCTGGCAGAGATTTCCTACCTGTTTACAGTCTCATCTAATGGTTTTAGAGGATGATCTCAGAGGAGCAGCTAGATGCTGACTGACGAACTAGACCCCAAATCCTCTTGGTACCATTTACCTCAAATGCTTTGACTCATTCACGTTGACATCTAATTAATGACCTCAGATGTCAGACCTTGAGCGTCTTGAACAATCATTAGTCATTATGTAATGTACCTCTGTCTAATCTGAGTGTGTGTCCTCACCAGCCCCAGAATATCTTGCTGACCAGTGCCAGACCTCTGGGGGAAATTCGTATTGTGGACTTTGGCTTGTCCAGACGCATGGACAACATCACAGAAGTCAGGGAGATCGTGGGTACCCCAGAGTATGTGGGTGAGTCTTGCTTTCAGCCCTCTAATACCCAGAATCACCTGTGTCTTTGAGTTTGTATATGTTTGTGTAATTGAGTGCCATTTATCGTGACAAATTGGGGCTATGTGTTTCTGTTGCAGCACCAGAGATCCTGAACTATGAACCCATTAGCACTGCATCAGACATGTGGTAAGTTTGAGACTATTTCCATCCATTTTAGTGGGTGCCATGCAGAACTCATTTAGTCTGTGCTTTACTTCTGAGAATGAAGACACATTCAGGGCAGTGACATCACCTCCACAATGTGCAAAAGATAGTCTCGACCTTTGACCGCAAGATTATCTTTATTTTATACTTGCATTCAGTTAACGACTAACCACAGTGGAAGACAGCCAAATCTGTTGTGCTTAAAGTGTGTCACAAAACAGATTCTGTAAGATAATAGCTCGCCTCATAACCTCTTTCCCTTTCTTCCTCCCTCTCTGCCAGGAGTATCGGGGTCCTGACCTACGTCATGCTGACGGGCCAGTCTCCATTCGTGGGTGAAAACAACCAGGAGACATTCCTCAACACCTCTCAAGTCAACATAGACTACTCGCAGGACACGTTCGAGGGGATCTCCTCCCTGGCTGTTGATTTCATCAAGTCCTTGTTGGTTAAAAACCCCAGGTGAGTAGATGTGTAAAGATGTGATCAGATGTTCTGATTATGGTTTAAACGAAAAAACTTCCATCAGCATCACTTTGAGCTGATTTGCACACCAAGGATGTGAGTCAGGTTCACACTGGCACGGAAGTACATCCGCATACGTCGAAATGAGTGTATGTGGTAATAAGATTTGCGTCATTTAAGCAAGAATTAATTTCCTTTTTTGTAAGTAGTGGTTGTAAGCTTGAGTCATATTTAAAAAAAAAAAAAGAGAGCATTTTTAGGCCAGTATCGTTGGTTTTGACAGTACATCAAACACTGATGCATCAATTTCACCATGTCAAAAAAACCCAATATTCAATTCAATAGTTAAAACTCCAACACTGAGCCCATAATTTGGCACCACAATTTGTTGAGGAAAAGTAGCAGCAGCTACTCACATCCAGAGCCATAATCTCCAGTCAGTATTGTTTAATTGCAGCAGATTACTGGTGGCGTTGGAAAAAAGTGGAAGATTCCTCAGTGTTTGAGTAATCGGTGAGAGACGGAGGGGAAAAATCTTGAGAAGTGCTTTTATATTTTTGTGGTTTTCCAAACCAAATGTTGAAAAGTAATATGGCCGATGTCTGCGAGAGAGCGGATTGAGTGCATCTGTAGATCCAGGCAATCCATCGGTTATGTAAACTCTTCGGGAATTTCCACTCATCCACAGTGTTATTGTGTTTGTGTGTACAGGAAGAGAGCCACAGCAGACGAAAGCCTCAACCACCCCTGGCTGAACTCGCTCCCCCATCCCCACTCCCACCCGCACCTCCACGCTAGGTCGGCCTCCTCTTTGGACGAGCCGGAGATGAGCCAGTCGGAGTCGGAGCCTGAGAGCCCGGCTCCCTCCCCTGAGCTTGACTTGATTGGGTCGTACCTCATGTGCCCGGGCCAGGGTGAGCTGAAGACGGGCCGTGCCGCCTTCTCCTTCAGCGAGTCCCCCTTTCCCACGCGACCTGAGATACAGCAGGAGCTGATGTGCTGAATGACATTTCACAGGTGGAGAGAGACTCAACGAATTCAAACTCCACTGAGCAGACGCTGAAAGCCAGTGAGCCTGCAGCTTCTTGGTCTTTTGACTCAGGGCCATGCTATACGGATGCTGTATGCCTGCTGCTGGCTGCTTCTACTGCTGTGATGTCTGTGAGCTGGGCTGTGTGTTATTTGATACCTCCACATTTGTGTGACAAGTACATGCCACTCCGTGCTGATTTATGATTTCACGGAAGGAATGTCAGAGGAATGAAGACGCAGGAAAAAGAAGTGGGAGAAGACACACACGAGGACTTTGTCGCAGGACTGCACTGCTGCCTTAAAAGTGACAGAACTGAACCAGGCTCCGCTTAACACTGTGGCTAGTTCACCCCTGCACGCACACTGGCTTCTCTTTTTACCCAATTAGCCTTTTGAACTGGGTTTCAGAGGAGAGGCAGCCTCTCGCTTCCTTGGGAAATGACTTCACTCACTGTGTGCTCTCATGAAAACAAGTTATGCTTCAGCTGACCCAGACATACCTTCTGTGATGGGTTTTGTTGAAGGAAGTAAAGGGTTTTGACAGATGGTTTTGCTTAACAAAAGAATTAAAGCAAAAAGACAGCACCTACGCTGAAGCCAGACGTTAACTGTTCCACTGGTTTATATGTTTATTTATGTGTGTTTTGTTATACCACTTCACCCCTTAAATATTCAAAGCCACATCAATGCCTGAGTTTAAGATGGAAATAGTAGCTTTGTTATTTTTTAAGGACAATCTTAAGCACTTTTTAATTTGGTTCATTGGACTTCCATGTAATAGTAAGAAACCAAAGGCTCATCAAGCACAGTTAGCTCTCGCACAATGTACTGTACATGTTAACCATTTTCCACCACCCACTGTTTTGGTCACATTACCTTTTTTTTCACAAAGTGCCACATTTTCAACCTCACTTCTGTGTTAATATTACAGTTTTACTGTACTGTTTGTTTTGTTTTGTTGGCTATTGCACAAGTTGCACAAGGGTTTTTTTTTGTACTTAACTGCGAGTTTGCCACTAGGTTTCGTGCTCTTCAAATATTGTGGAAACATCAGTCTTGGAAAGAGGGAATGGCAGGGGTTGAAAGCAACAATTCAGTTTTGCTTTAGTATTGTAGTAGATGAACAATGTCATGGTCAACTGAAGGGCCCAGATTTGTATAAATATGTGATGTTTGCCTTCAGATGCTTGGGAGCAGAGAAACTGGGAACAATTTCTTAAAGTACTGAAATGTATATTGTGAGTTAGTATTAAGATCAATCTGAAAAGATAATTGATGTGTTTTTGTTTTTTTTTACCATTGTATGAATGTTAACATCATTATATCATGTCTTATTTTGTACGTTAACTTTTACTTATTACTGTTTGTTTTCTGCTCATCAATATCAGGCAGGTTTGCACTTGTCCTTGTGGACGTTATGTTAAAATTAATAAATGTTGATGGCATGCATTGCAAAATGTAACGAAGAAAAATACATGAGCATTTTGTATAACTCGTCTGTGTGATTGTGATTCTTTTTTAGCAACAATAGCATTGAAATTTAACATTTAGCTGCATTATTTTATTTTCCAGGAAGTTAACTTATCATTTTCTAATTTTCTCTCCAAAGTACAAGAGTGAAAAACTATGATTCTAGATTAGTTTCAACCAAATTCAGACTTGAATATCTGCAAAACTACAGACATTCCCATCAGGCCCTCCTGTACTTCGTTTAGTGCTAATAAGCAAATGTTAGCATGTTAACGCGCTAAACTATAACACAAATACAGTGACATCTAGTGGTGAGATTGCAGATTGCAACCAACTAAATACCACTTGCCTCACCGTTCTCTTCCAAGTGTGTCGGAGAAACTACGGTGGCTGCGAAACATGCGAAAAGCTCTCTCTAGAGCTAGCATTTGGTTTGTCCACTCAGGGCTACAGTAGAAACATGGCGGACTCAGTGGAAGTTGACCCACTCCCTCTGTGACATTCTAAGGTAAGAAAAACACAATGATGGACACCTCCTGCACTGGATCTTTAACATCAGCATGTTAACTCAAAGCACAGTCATACCTTCGGCTGCCTTCACACTGAACCTGTGAGGTTGTGGTTGCGACATGGAACGTCATGTACATTTCATATCTTCTTGTGAATGCAGTAAACATGACCCCATTTGAAAGCAGCCTCTAGCTAACATGGCTGCAGACTCTTCAGGACACAGCAAACATCAACATGTTTTACAGAATGAAATTAGTGAGTTGCTGAGCAAATTAATGCATTGCAAACTACTATATAATGTTTTAACTTTTTAATCAAAAGTACATTTGAAATTGTTTTTTTCCTAAACTTAAATTCAAGAGTAGAAATGTTAGATAAGAATGTCTTCATGAAGCCAATATGTGAACATCGTTGGTCTCACTAATTTTACATTACTGGCCTCAAGCAAGAACATCAGCATGTCAACATTATCAGTGCACTCTAAGAGTTCAAGTACTGTATGTAATTTAATTGTGCTCACTGACATTTAACAATGTAAAGAAAACTGATTATACTCGGATTGTGGTTTTCAACTTTTCTGGTGAGTGACCCTTTAAAGTGACGCAACGTCTGCTGGCATGTGAGGTTGCATTTCTATGGCGAGTAATTTAACCAAAGATCAGAATTTCATGCTCAGATTGTTTCATTTGAATAGTTTTTAGAAGGCTGACATGGAAAAAACTCTAGTATTTCATAATAAAAAGCCACAATAAACAAAAGTCAAAGACTGGGTTTTTTCCCTCTTGTTAATCATCTTGCAACCTCTCAGATTGAGACTTTTCTGTATTATCTTTCTATCTAACCTTTGTATCATCCCACCATAAATTGTTAAACCCATTCTCTCATTGTCTCACTGTCATGCTGATGATACCTTTCAGTATTTCTGTTTGTCTCGTATTGATGGCTCACCTGCGTGTGTAGTCGGGGAAAAAAGCAGATCTCATACCAAAACACATTACCCACGTTTGGACCAGATAACATGTGAAGCATCTGCTTTTCCCTTTATTGTGTCTATTTAGAGAAACACAGTATCATAAAGAAAATAAAAGCTCTCTCTCGGGCCAGTTTTCCATAAATATCCAGCAGCCTCTCTGAACAGGAAATGCCAGCATCCTGTGAAGAGGAACACAGAGTAATGCTTTCCACTGTAGTAAAGTTTCTTTCTCTTTCTGTCTTCCTCTCTCTCACACATACACACTCTTGTGCTTGTTTACTTGTGTCAGGTTAGACAATATCCCTGCCTGCTTATATCCTGAATGCTTGCTTTAATGTGCTCTTTCTCTCGCGGTCGGCACTGCGCCAGTTTAGCTCTGCTGTGGCCAGTAAGGAGAAAGCGGGGCTCCCTGCAGGGTCCTGCTCCGGTGGCTCTTGGCTGGACCAACCACTTCCCCTAAAGAAAATCCTGCTGCTGCTGCATGGAGTTTAGGAATGCCAGAAATGTTCATAACTGGCCTCCTTCCTTTTTTCAGACCTTGTCCTTCATGCCTCTCTTCCCTCCAAGGCTCCTTATGGGGTTTGTTTTCTCAGTGGGAGGTAGTATTGTTTCCATACAACACACACACACACACACACACACACACACACACACACACACACACACACACACACACACACACATGCACATGCACATGCACAAACACAGATACTGAAGTGGTTGATTTAGTGGCTGATTCTCAGAAGGACTCTTAGGATCAGATGATGTGACTTTGATATTTAAGGTGACCATTAGAGGATGATTTAAGGCAGATGTGGAGACTGTTTGCTGTCTCCTGACTGGAGAGTGCGCTGCAGCGAAAGAGCAGTTGGCTCCTGCAGATCCAAATAAATACAAAGAGTGGACAAAAAGCTTACTGTGACATCCAGATAACCTGCTCTCAACAATCTCTGTGGAATGAAACTAACTCCTGCTTAATGGGTTTTTGAAGGTTATCAGGCAACAAATACTGCTTTTAAACACCCCAGTGAGGCACATTACTCTGTATAGTCCATTTGTCTCTCTTGAGTCTGTGTAACAACAGTCAAAAAAGATAACATTAATATAACAAATATTGATTTTCCTTGCACTATACGAAACTGGTGTCTGACATCTGCTGGGCTGTAAGATGTTTTTTTGCTGCAGGCACTCAGCAAGCGTTTCATCTCATGCTAACCAGCCGCACATCCTAAAGACGAGTCTGTCAGCGCCTCAAGCCATAACTCATTGATCCCTTGAGGTTTGTGCAAAACCTGAACTGGGATTTCAAAAGCCAGAAAGGCTACATTCTACACCGTATAGGTCAAAACAATCAGTTATATAACCAGAGATTGTTTGACAGCAGGGTGGAATTTGAACCGTGGCGTTCCCATCTGTGCCACTGACAGCTCAGGAACACGCTACAAAAATGGGATTGTGACTGCACTCAAATACTTGTTTTTGTAAAGAACCTTTATTTCTCATAGTCAAATACTAAACATATAAATACAGTAATATTTTACAGAGCCAGATAGTACCAAAACAATGGAAAATGATTGGAAATATAATATATGATAACTTGTAATGTAATTTTTGTGTGTTTTTAACCTTTTTCAGCCATGTTAACAGCATTGCTCTAGGGATGGAAATGTAAGTCCACCACTTTGGTCCAGACTGAAATATCTAACGCTGGAAGAATAAATTATTTGACTTTTCCTTTAGCGCCACCATGAGGTTGACTTTATTTGGCTTTTATTGAACTACCTTGACAACTGTTCACTTTACAGATATTCATGGTACACAGAGGACGAATCCTTAAGGCTTTTCCTTTAGCACCACTAGCAGTCCAAAGCTTTCACTCCCATCCTGTGAAATCTACTGGATGGGTCGGCCCAAAATGTGCTACAGACATTCGTGGTTCCCAGATGATGACTCTTAATGATCTTCTTGATCCTCTGACAAACCAACATGAGGTTGACATTTGTGATTTTGAGTCAAATTTCTCAACAACTGCTTGTCCTCTTTAATTCATCTATTGGTTAAAAGCACGTTGGGTATTTTTTGGTACACACTGTGGTTTGCTTTGTGTCTTGTTCTACTTTTGAGACTGTGTGTGTGGCACTTTGTAGCAAATATGTTGACCTGTTCGTGATAACTGGAATCCATCTGTCTTTGTATTCTAAGTTACATACAGAGGTTCAGTACACATATGTATATGATTAGATGTCCCACTACTGGAGTGCCGTTGTTTCTATCTCATCCCCTGCCTCCATGAATGGCCTATTTCCATCACTAGTTACGATACGAATGAAGTGTTTTCCTCTCTCCTTCAGCCTGACCCTCTGCTCCGGTCTCTTTCTCTCTCTCTAGCTGTCATGTTTTCCTCTCTCCCTGTCTGTCTCAATCTCACTATCTCTAGATCTCCTTCAGTGCAACAGTTTTCTCAGAAGTTGTTCCCTTTGCACCTTATATAATGGGGAAATTCCTTTACGCTTATGTTCCTGATTATACTGCCGTTATGGAATGAGTCCACTGATGTCAAAGGACTCAAGAAAGTGTGTGTGTGTGTGTGTGTGTGTGTGTGTGTGTGTCATTTTCAACTCCTCTGTCCTTTATAAATGTAGCCACATAGACTGATGATCTCAATCACACAATGTATGGCCAAGCAAGTCATTTTCATTTCATGCCTTTTTTGGCATGCTCTTTGGAATTTTCTCAGTCGACATCCTCAACACCACTGCTACATTCCAGCGTTGACCTTTGCAAGGATCTTTAAGATCCACATAAAGCCCACAATAAATTCAAGAACTGCAGCCTCTTGATGCTGATAGATATCAGTGGTGTAAGTGGACCTCAAGTCCCAAAATGCTGCTGTATTTCATGCAGATAAGAACAACCATCGCAAATCAAAGCCTGGCTGAAGTTCTCCATGTTTTCGCTTACAAGGTGTTGATCGGGACGAACGATGGAGAACACTTCTTTCACGTGTCACAGCAATTCTTGCAAAAGAAGGGGAGAATTTCCAGAAGAGGCAAAACACTCGTAACCGCTGGTAATATGTTTCTCATGGTGGTGCATTCATAGCAGCGAGGGAGGCAAATGCCTTTGGTTAAGCAGGGCTATTTATTCTGTCCCTGGAAACGGTCGAAGAACAACAAAAGCATTCTCAACAAAGAGTAGCACGACCTGATGCTGCTGCCTGTTTTCCTCTGTCTGCGGTGACTATATCCTCCCTCAACATGGGGGCACTACTGGCACACACCGTACTCAAAAAAAGCCACACAATAGGCACACTGAGCTCAGAGAGAACTTTTCAACTCAAAAGCTGTGTAAGGAACCCAACCAAAACAAGGGACACTGCTAAGTTAATCCTTAAAAGGTTCAATTTCAATGTGGGTAAGCTCATGGAAAGAAACAAAAACACTGCCAGTTCTGTTTGCATTTGCAGGACGTCGTGCACATGAATGCCCAATCACATTTACTTAAACTGCAGTTTATACACACACACACACACACACACACACACACACACTTGCCAGAGTACCCACAGTGAACTCTGTCCGCTGACTTGCTACAAACTTGGGAGGGAGTCCAGGATTTCAGACTGACGGGGAACAGATTCTGGTGGTCTGGATCTTTTCGAGCTCTTGATTTTCAACCCGCAGCGCTCTCCTTGTTTACTATGGTACTGGATTAGGGAGTTATTTGGAGCACACACATAGTACACACACGCACGCACACACGCAAGAAAACACATTCAGGATTCAGACAGATTTACTCTAGGGATAAATTAAGATGCCAGTCTACTTGCATTCATTACCTCTCTCTTACTGCAGGAAGCTGTTGTTTTTAAATCCTTTTTACATTTAGGGTTCAATACAACATTAAACAAGAGTCTACAGCCATGCCAGCCGCTCTGTGAGGCCGTATGTGAGCAAGCTTACACGTTCGCCATCTTAGTTTACAATGTTAGAACGCAAACATTTGCTAATTAGCACTAAATGTACTGCTGAGGTTGATGCCACTGGCTTTGCAGGAATTTGGTCATAGATCAATGTATTGGACAAATTTAATTTGTGTCCTTTAGCAAAGTCAATTAGATTCAACCTCCAGGAACCATCAATGTACAGACGTTCATTGCAATCCTTGGAATAGTTATTTAATTCTCAGACCAAAGTGGTGGACTGACCAACAGATTAAATGATTGCATGGTTAAAGACTTGTTAAGATGTTTATTTTAGTAGATGAGTCCGCTATCATTTGAAAGGCTGTCTTCTGATTGTGATGAAACTGTCACTTGTACTCAAGTATTACTCGCAGCAGCAGAGAAGTGCTTGTAATAAAGCCTCTTCCTGGCAGCGGCTCCTGGCCTTTTAAGGTTAATATTGTTTGGTTTGTGAGCTGCCACTTGTAGCTTTGTCCATATGATGAGTTCTGTGGGCGCGGTTAAACATTTTGAGGCCGAAAGAAACAAACATGTTGTTCTGGAACTTGGTAACTTTTCAGTGGAACTTGTTGCCTCCAGGAATATTTTCAAGGTTTCCTGGAACCTGGAACAATTAATTAGTCAAAAAGTCAGCTGTCACATCTTTTTATCCAAGTTCTTTCTTTCTCCTCCTTTTCCCTTTCTCCTGGCTTTTTGTGTTATGCAACTCTGTTCCACAGAGGTATAGAGATGTGAGCATGCTTTTGTGTGTGCGTATGTGCGTGTGTGCGCGCTCAACTTTTTCATCGCTGTCAAATTTTCATATTGTCTTGAAGCTTCCTGATGTAATCGGCCAAATCGGTGTGTGAAAAAAGAGCCTGGAAACAGTAGCTGGGGGTCAGAGGGGTCATGGAAACCTGTTTGAGGAACAATGTTATCTGGAGACCTGGTAATAAAATCCCAGTGGTGTGGAAAGGTGCAAGCCCTTTGACTAAAGAGCGACTTCCGCTCTCCCAGACTCACCTGGGCCTTCTATTAGCCGAATGCACCCGCTTGTCAGTCACGTCGGCATGAACAAGTTTACCTTCTCTGTTTGTCAGCCGTGATAATTCCTGATGTGACAGCCTGCGGCGTTCTGTCTTGTCAACATGACAGGCTTTATTTCTACCGTGTGGCAGATGAATGTCAAGAGGGATCAAGAGCTAGAAATATCAGTGAGAACAGATTATCTCAGTCTTAACGGTTAAGATTAAACAAACCGCATGCCATCCATAAAGCTGGCTGTCAGTCGGTCCATCACTTTGCTCCAGGTTGATACATCAAAATAATTATTTAATGGATTGGCATGAAATTTGGGTGCAGACATTCGTGGTCCCCAGAGGATGACATTGGTGACCCCCTGACCTCATCAGGTTCAAATTTAAATATGCAAAATTAATTACATTCCTATCTTTCTGGGTTTCTTTGTGTTTACTGCTGATTAGCAAATGTGAGCATGCTAACATACTAAAACTCTGTGTGTGTGTGTGTGTGTGTGTGTGTGTGTGTAAAATGGAAGTTTGATCAGCAATTTAATGCATTTTAAGTTCTTTGATCATATATTTGTGAATACTTTTAGGTGAGATTCATGATTATTTATTATCTCACTGTAAAGAAATACCGTTTCCTTTGTTCTAAACATGTGCTTGAAATAAATTTTATTTAATCTGTGTCAAAGATATTGCAATATTGCATAAAAGGCCCAATATTAATGATTTCTTCCATAACAACAGCACAGTGGCATGAGATGTGAGCTGCTCTTTAAATCATTTGTTTGTCTGGAAGTCTAACACTGGGCACAAAAATGTGTGTGGGTGGAAAACAGAAGAAGAAAGGAGAACATCAATATTATTCCACAGCTGCAGAGTGCACAGTACCTTAGAAAGGGAAAAAAATCCTTCTCACGAATCCGTCATCTCACAGAGATGCGAACGATGCCTGAGTAATGCCAACAAGCATACAGCAAAGAGAGATTTCTTGCAGATTCATTAAAATATACCGTAGTTTGTGTTCTTCAGGCCGCACAGACTCCGGCCAGTCGGAGTAATATCCAAACACTACTGTTTGTTCACATACATTAAGCGATGAATTGTTCTTTCTTGCAGTTTTGAACAGCATTACATTGATTGATTTGTGGATCATTAGCTGCCATTGGTGGAGCTGTTTCTGTTTTGCAGTGCCTGGATCAAGAGGACACCAAGGCCTGCAGCACTACACCAGCTGCAAAAGCATCTCTGTTATCCCAAAGAAAATTCTACTATAACCTTACAAGAAATACAACATTCCTAGAAACACTCTTCTGCCAAACTAAAGTGCACTTACTGTTTGCCTTAGATAAAGGAGCAAAATAATAAGCTGAGTCTCATCGGGGTTCATGCTTTGAAATGGCAAAGTAAAAGTCCCTGGAAGTGTAAACACAGCAGGATTTCTGGGGCTCTTATGCAAGCTTGCTCTCACCCCTGGCTATACATGACACGCTGGGAAATATCAAATTAAATGAGCTCGTCCAAAAAAAATTGTAAGATAAATAAAGAGCTCTATTATTACTTTGGCCTGTTGTTGCTAATAGCAGCCATTCCCCTTAAAAAAAAAAAAAAAAAAAAATACACACAGGATACAGAACATGATGTTCCTCATCCTCAGAGGTTTTTATTGTGGGGGGCCTCCCAAACCACCAGTAGGACAAGACATTTTTTCAGACTTAATGTTGGCCCAAAAAACCTAATATGTTACACTTTTGGGCTGAATTACAATGGTGGAAAGCAGGTAAATGGGTCATTCTGCATAATAAGTGTTTACTTTAAGTATACTTTGATGCCAATACCTTTGTACTTGTAACAGAGTATTTACACACTGTGATATAGCGATGTTTTCTTAAGAACAAGATGTGAGTTATTCCACCACTACTGAGGTATGAAAATGTAATATTACATATAGCTTAATGTTTCCTGTTGCTTTTGACAGGCCTGAGAGAGTCAAACAAACCCTTTCATACCTCAGTTTGGACTCATTATAACATAATTGCCTGTAGGCGTCTAGACCGAGCGAACCCGGTCGATTACTCAATGATAAGTGACATGTTAAAGAAAAGGCCCATTATGCACAAAATATAGAACTGTGCATTTATTTGCAATGCAATAAGAGTGTACAGGTAATTTCCCTTTAGTTTGCCAAATAAATGGCGGGTATCCTATTTCAGGCACAGAGTTCAGCAGCATTCAAGCAGGTTAGAATAGTAATTCATCTGTCATAGACAACTGTAGGTGCTTACATTACAACGTCTGACAGAGGGGACAAAAAACACAACACTTATTTCTCATGGACCACTACAACTGCACAGTCTGTTCAATAGCACCACCAAGAGGAGCGGTAACACACTGAAACCAGCCTCTCCTGGATTGTTTTTGTTTTTTTTAAACTGTGGTTATTGTTAGTTTTTGGGGGCAGTTTTTAATTTCATTTATGTGACATGTATCCACCCCTGCACTGGTGGTAAATAATTAAGTCCTTTCCCTCAAGTTCATACTGTTATACATTTAATCAGGAAATATTCTGTTTACTCCTCTTTAACACCTGATGTTACCAGTTATTTTAGTGATTAAAGGTTTTTCATATAGTACAAGATATATAATTAGTTGATAAAAATATGATGAAGAGTCTGTTTATTGGGGTGCCCCCATGACTCACCTTGTGGAGCGGGTGCCCCATGTTCCGAGGCTGTAGGAGTCCTTGCTGCAGGCCACGGGTGTGTGTTGTCCCCGCTCTACCCCGTTTGCTGTCACTATCGATTAAAGGCAATAAAGGCCCCAAAAAACATGTATTCTTTTCCAGCTATTGACAATTATTTATTTAGTTGATAATAACAGTGTCATACTTAAGATTTTGAATGCAGGACTTTTACATTAGTTTTATAGTGTAGTATTATTTTTACTGAAGTAAGGATTTGAATACTTCCACCACTGCTGCAGATTATGTAAAGAAAGTGCACGAGAAAAAAAATTTATAAACCAAACACAACTTAATCCAGCTCTTTCCATTTTATTGACACAGAAATGCACAACTGACGTCGGTATTAATGATTTGTGAGGAATTAATTCTACTTAAACATGTCTGCTGTATGCCAGTCTTACTCCCTTCTAAGTGTGACAATAACATTTTCAACTTTAAACATACGACTGAAATCAGAAGGAATGAAAATCATCACGACTGACACTGCTGAACGATTTCAGCATGCTGGGATTGTCACTGGACATCCACTCACAGATTCTCTGTACTGAAGATCAATAGAGAACAAATCACTGAACACAAAGGGGCGTTTATGGCAATGTTAGTGCAGGATTAAACAATCATTTCATCTCCATCTTCAAAGCGCGGACTGACATCCTGATGCGAGTTAAATCGTATTCCCTTTGGACCTTTATAGCTCTCTACGTGTGAGGTCAGTACGCAGTGTAATAGAGGCGTCTGCGTGTGCAAAGCGGGTGTCTGGTTTTTCTTTAAATCAAACAGAGGAGATGTGCGCAAGGTGTTAAGTGTTGCTGAAGGACAATGACGACACAGAGAGAAAGAGATACAACAAAGTGGAGGAGACGGACAGGAAAGTAGCAAACACTTCTGTCACTTTACTCTGAATAAGCATCTGTCAACACAATGGGTCGAGACATCTGCACAGAACAGACCTAATTTCTGATTGGTAGTGCAACACTGCCACATTGAAAAAGAAATGCAGGTTTATAAAGGAATAATTTGCATAAATAATATTAAACTAAATAAAACACGAGAACAAACTTCACTAAGACAAAGACACATAACAGTAATGCTATTTTTCTCAGGAATGAATGAATGAATGAATGAATAGTAATTTCTGAGTTGTTCCAGATTTAGATACTTATTTTTAAAAAGTGATGTTTAAAACAAATGGCAGTCTGACAGATAATCTTTTGGAGTGTCACTCTTGTAGATGTGGTAACACTCGGGAAGTCGTTAACTGCATCGCACACAAAAATCACTATTCAACACCACACAGACTCTCAAGACGTTATGACATTTAATAGAAGAGGAGTCGTCGTCGTCGTCAGATCTTAGTCCTCAAACCTCCCATCCAGGATGCTTTCGAAGGTGAAGGGGAGGAACTTGAAGCCCTGGCCCGAGTAAAACTTGTTTTGGAACTCCACCCTGTACAGAAAATAGAGATCCAATCAAAAACAAACAACAAAAAAAAAAAAACAATGAGCAGGAAGCGTCTCGCACAATAACACTGGGACAGAGTGTTGATGGCTGTGAGGTTGGGCAATGCCGAGCAGAGCAGTAGAGGCAGATGACCCCTACTCTTCATTTCACAGTCCGCACCCACCTGCAACCGTTCGTGTCTACATCCCTGCTCCTGGGGGCCAGATACCTAAGCTTCTTCCCTTCTGAAAGCGATCAGGCTCTATTTTTAAAAAGGCCGAAGCTAAATGACAGCGGGATGACCTTTCAACGGAGGAGCCGCGAATACCTGCCATTCCGTAGTCTGTCTGGTGTACGAAAGTAAGACGAGGAGGTTTTAAAAATATGACTGCACTTTTTCTTGTAAAAAAACGCTCAGGAATAATCCAAACTGGTGCTCTTATTATAATGATATCAAGTCTTATCTGTACAGAACCATCCCCAAAATTCATGAACCACATTCGTTTTTGAGATTATAAACACTATCTTACTACTTTTTTAGCCAACCGATGATACCGGATAGTATATTAGTGTTTAATGGTTAAGGTCTCCAGGGTTTCTCAAAGAAAATCTCTGGATAGACGAGCACCTAATGGCAACACATTGTCTACTTCTACTTAGACAGACCTTTCGTGTGACATTCAGTAGTCACATGAGGTCCTGATGCAACCACTGGAAATAAAATATTATAATTGGTGTTTTATATAAGCTTCCCTGAATGCAAAACTGCACCCGATTGTCCCTGAAGGCCATTTAGTGAAAGCTGAGTCACCCAGCATTCCTGTATAAAGGATAATTATAGAGAAGAGTGGCTGCGACACAGGCATGCCCTGTAAATGTGCCAGTGGATTATAAAACCAGGATGAAATTCAGCATAGCCAGACAAAGGCATTAATGAGGGAGACAACAAAAGGCTGTTCCCGGTCATACCAAGGAGTTGGATACTGCTCTGCACCACACACATGCAGCAGAAATGCACCGTCTGCACAGTGACTAGAGCCAGACATGTTCCAGGCCACGGGCCAAGAAGGGGAGCGGGTGAAAGCAAACCACAATTTGCTCACTTCTAATTGAGACACACCGTCCTTGACTGGCAGCCGCGCCCTGGCACTGTGAATGTGTCCTTACATAATTTTTGTTGTGAATTCACTATTGGGTACCTATAAGGTAAATAGTAAATAGGATAACCTGTTGTCTGGTGTTTTTGCTCAGCTATACTCAATTTATACTATTTTTAGTGTAGTAGATAGTTTATGAAATGCACTGATAATGTCTGATGACAAGTTAGTTAATACAAACTAATTCCTCTGATATAATTTGTGTGCTCAACTGACTTGTGTTTCACTTTTTTTAATTTTTCTAAATAAATGGTTGTCTCGTCTACACTGAATTTACACCAAGTACCAACTGTGTCCCTTGATATATTCAAATTTCATTTTTAATACAAAGAAGCTGTCCCGGTTCCTTAAGTTGAAAGTCATATTTTGAATTTGTCACCTATTGTGTAAAATGACAAACAGCAGCAGTAGTCTCTCATCTATAAATCTGTTTCTGTGCACCCTAGGATAGTCGTCTGATAAACCGTTTCAAAGTAAAAACTAGCCTGCAGATGGAGCTATAGGTCAGTGGATTACGGTGCCTGCAGTCATTTGTCATTAGCAAAATCCTCATCTTTTAAAACCGCAAATCCAGTGTACAGCAACTTAGTTTTGGATTGATGCTTGTGTGTAAATCTTCTGAACGCTGGATTAGATGCTCAAAATTCTAAAGTAGATTATCAGAACAGGAGCTGAATGTTTTTCTGTCAAATAGGTACAAAGTGTGCAATTCTTACACCAACATCAAACACAGCCTCACAAATTGTTAACACCCTTTCAAACAATTAATAACTGATCATTATTGAGTCTACAGATCAAGCACAGGAAACTGAGATCTACGTTGAGGAGAGGTAAAAAAAAAAAAGAGAAAGCAAAACAAACAAACAAATGCAACAAAAGAACATAATTACACTACTTACCAGTGCAGTCGCAGTGCATGCAAAAAGGCTGACAGGCCTTCCATAATGAGAAGAATGGCAACTGTTAGAACAGCAAAGAAGTAAAAGACTATGGCCAAAAGGAAGAAGCCTCCAAAGCTTCTGGAAGAGAGGCCGATGTGCATAACCATGGACCACAGCACCTCTGACAATTCTGTGCATGGGACAAAGAAAGCACACAGATTTCAGCGCTGTGATAAACTTGACTGAGCATGTAGAAGATGGGCGTAGATGTCCATTCCTCTTCATAAATGGTTGTATAACTTTTAAACTTTGATAATTAGAGTGTGACTTACGTGCATGAGCCAGACTGAGGGCCCAAAGCCTCAGATAGGAGGCAGTGTTGGAGATACAGCCCAGGCAGTACTCTATGGTGTGGATGGCCTGATTCACTGCCACATCTCCAAAGTTAAACTGTGGGACAGAGGTATAAGATCAAAACATAACCGCACTTCAGCACGAACCTCTAGAAAATAACATCTCTACGCCAGGTCCTGAGGTCCACGTAGGACGAGACTTGGGTGTGTGTGCATAATTATTCAGGTAATTGATAGGAAAGCCATTTCCCACTGTACATCAGCAAAGTCCCCTAAATTAGAAAAAGAGGCACCGTTGTCTTAGGACCCTGTAAACCCAGAGAATCAGCTTCCCTGCTGATGCCTCGTGCACATTGATGTGACTGTAAGGAAGCACCAGCCTACTGACACCACTGCTTGAGGAATCCCAGCAACCCATGTTTAAACAAGTGACTCCTGGAATACACCGACCACACACACCGACTACCACTTACATGAACACACACACACAGACACAGCTAAGGCAGGCAATGGTTGACAGTATACATAGACAACAAAGCAAGGGACAGAAAGAGACGCTAGACATGCAGGGGATAGGTTGCAGGGTAGAGGTGCAGCTTGAGCTCCTGTCCTACCTCTTCCTCCTCATGGGCCTTGACAGCAGTTGACAAAAGGCAACGCTTAGTTATTGACAACACACACACACACACACAGACAGATTGACAGACATCAATGAACAGAAAAGTAACGAGAGACATCAGTTACTCTCTTAAAAAAAGAAAATAGGGTGAACCCAGCAATACAGGATGATAACACAAGGCCCACATAAAACAATTCACAATTCAGCACAAATGTTTCCTGGTAGTGTTAAAGCCCTTCAGGATGTACCACAAACAACCTGAATGGTCTGAATATTCTTTTATATTTACAAGCAGCTTCATACAAAGCTCGGTGAAATAAACACAGAAGGACATTTTATAATTGAATCTCTCGATAGCATTTGCTATAATCTAACGGTGGCAGTGTGGAGCTTGTTAAAGTGGACCCTCATCCATAATTGATGTTTTTCATTGCCACAGTGGTAGTGGAAACATGAGGTATCGGTGGCAGACTGAATTATTCAAAAGGTGTGAGTAGATCCTATAACCCCCGCCTCCCTCACTAAACTGCTGGCCAGCCGTCACTAACAAAGACATGTCTCTCTTACCTCAGGCTCCTCCTCAGAGTGCTGTGAGAGCTGGTCATGCTGGATGATTTCAGCCTCATCCTCAGTGGGCCCGTTGCCCACCCTGATCCCTCCAAAGTTCTGGGTACCCTGACACAGAAAAAAAAAGATAACTTATTGTGTTTCTGGTTGAGCTAAGATACATTCTTTCAAGTGATACCACTTTCAGGTCTGCTTTATCTTACCAGGTTTTTCCGCCACAAATGCTGTCTCCGCAGAACTAGAGTCTTCACTATTAACATACAGGGAACACAAGCCAAGGCGATAATCACCAAGAGTGACTGTATGGCCATCTACATATCCAGTGGGGAGGAGAGAAAGAAAAACATTAAAAGAAGAACACTTAACTTGCTGTGGTTCATTTCAGGACAAAAAGTTGGAGGTATGTCACTAAGAAGTGTGTCTGACCTGTCCTCTGTAGAGAGGTTTGTTACTGGGGTCGTTGTAGTTGAAGAGGAACATGTTAATAAAGGCGATGAGGAGACTGGGAGCATCTTTGGAGGTGCTTGCATCGTATGAGAACCATTTATAGAAGATCAGAATGGCTAGGTAGCCAAACAGGCTGGCCATAAAGACAATCTCTGGAATGAATCCCAAGTAGATATTTAGTGGCTTCTTGAAATACCTGCAGACAAACAAACAAACAATCACTTTGTCACTATGGCAACTATGCACAAATTTAAAGAGAAAGAAATACAAGAAGAAATGCGAGTATTAACGGGGATGATAATCTCACAGGTGGTTGAAGAGACTGAGAGAGACTCCGAACAGCATGTGGATGACTCCCAGGATAATAGACATCTTCATCTTGAATGAGTTCAGGAACGTCAGCTTGTTGGTGGCAATGTTCCATATCTGAGGGACAAAATTACAAGAGGGTATGAAGGTTGAATACTGACAAAATCACTCTTTGTTAATTCATGTTCAATATCATATCACTTAGAGTGGGCTTTATCCTTTAATCATATTCAATCAACAGAGTTATATAAGCAAGTTTAAGTTAGCACTACTATTAATTATTAGATTTCAGCAACAAGCCATTATTGATGAATTATTATAACTGATATACATTCATTTGCCAAGACATGGCTCGAAAGCATGCAGTGACAACTATGCTAGTTTGTACTAATACAAAGAAAAATATTCACCGGATCGATGCCAATGGGGTACGGGCCTTTAAACACTCCATCTATTGTTGGATCCAACTGCAAAACTTTATTGCCTTCCAGTGTATCAAACCTTAACAGGATGAGAACAGCGATCAGTTTGGTGCAAACCTTGAGCAGTAACTGGGTTAGAAAAGGTCCAGCCAGTGATTACCAATGACACTTACGTCCAGTTGCCTCCTAGTCGAGCGTCGAACATGGGCCTGACACTCCAGCCAGAGCCAAACACGTTGAGGGACTTAGAAAAACAGTCGTTGTAAATAATACCAGTGTAGATTGAGAAGATTCCCATTAGCAGGATGATGTAACGTCCTGCGAACACCATGCTGAACATCTGCCACGAAAAAAACAATCAATGAGAGATAAGTTGAAATCAACATGGGCTTCTCGAACAAGAAAAACAATGTCTGCAATTATGAACACAGAGCCACAGAAGCACCAAGCCCAGTATGTCTCTGGGGCTGGTGTATCACCAGTAAGGATGGCGTAGTAATGATGAGATGGCCATGATGGGAGCCATACCTCATTATCGTTCTTTTGGGCCATCAACCTGCTCTCTCTCAGCACAAGGTACAGGGCAGCACAGGTCATGAGCGTCCCGTGGCCCAGGTCACCGAACATGACCGCAAACAGGAAGGGGAAGGTGATGATGGTGTATGGTGCTGGAGGTGAGGGAGGCAGGCGTCACATGAGGGGAGGGTGGTGTTGCAAATGAAACAACATGAGTGAAACAGGTCACAATACACAGCATGTTCCAACAAGGTGATAATGGGTGATGAGGCAGAGTAGGCAGCAAGCCTTTCAGTGACTGTAGTGTAATACTACAGGCAGCTGGGTAAACAGCAAAAGTTCAACTGCCTTAAAAAGATACAGCACAACACTGATGGTCAAGGCAACGACAGACAGAGGTATTTTAGGGTGTACAAAGAAAGGTTACACATGATTACCTGGGTTAATCTCACGGTAGCTGCCAATTCCATAGGCATCCACAATGTTTTGGAAGCCTGAGGTGAACTTGTTGGTCTTATTATAGGTGGGTGGGGTCTGCTTGGTCTGCATCCTGTTGAGGATGGAAGGCACAGTGGAGCCGCTCTTCTCCTAAATGTCATGCAACACAATAGCCTATTATGATACACATTTCCTTGAACTACTAGAACATTTCACAAATGGACAAGAAATCTCAGTCAAACACAGGCCATTCAAGAGACTGGAAGCAATGCAACCACCCTAGAGCAGTGGTTCTCAAATTTATTTTGGCAGGCCCCACTTCAGAAGCCGAATAAAGTTCACGCCCCCCGCCCCACAATTTTTAGAAGTTGAATTTTAGTGAAATAAAGGTCAGCAGGATATCATCAGCAAACCCTTGTTTGTTTATTTTCCTGGCATAAATCATATTCATCCTGCTGCTTTCTCAAGTAATACAATTAAGGGTCTCTCAGCCCATCACTGCTCTCATCTGACAGCACTGTCTGATTTTAATAAATGGATAAAAAGATCCTGAAATTAATTTATCGAGTTGCCATTCCCTGCCAGGACAACTTTGTGGAAATAGGGGTACAGATAAGATCCTAACACAGTACACCGTGGCCTCATGTTTCAAGACAAGCAGAGTAAAGGACAGCTGAGAGATAATTGAGTGGAGAGACCGTTCCATGCCTTAAAGCACCAAGCCTCTGTTGCCATGTGTACAACTGCAATTCAGTTAAAAGAGCACTCCAGCAATTTGACATTGCAATCATACAATATCCTCTGACTGACAAGCATAAATCTCAAGCAGAGATGAGGAGCGTGCTACAGAGGTCTGATAAGCTCACTTCTTTCTAACTCCACACGCCCAGATTTTTTTCATTTTCAGACTTCTAGTCTTACCAACTGATACGGCCTCATATAAGACAGCTTAAACTTAACTGTTTTGCACAGCCTCATTCACTACCTGCAACTGGTCACCATGATGGGAATTTGTGCAACCAGCAATTGTAGTTTATTAAAAATATAAATATACAATTATTTGGACTCACTCTACTTCTTGTTGAGAGGAACCTGCATGTTGTGTTTGCCCTCGCTATGACTTGTAAGCTCCTCCTGTTGACTCATTTAAAAAGAAACATACCTTAACTCAACACAAAAGCTGGAGTACACTGCCAGTGGAACACCCAGTCTGTACTGACGTAGTTTAGACTTGTTGGTTTCAAACTAGTTTGTGATACATTCAATAGATAACCAGGTACATTTTAACCAGATTCTACTTTCTAAGAATAAAAAGGGGGCTTTGTGTGACTGTGTCAATACAATATTAACAAAAACCTACTAAATAGTACATAGACGGCCTGGTGCTCAGTTAACTCACCGTCCCCCGGCGCAGGGCAAACTGGATGGAGTCCAGGTCAGAGACGGGACACCACACCTCAGCGATTAGACACTTCTGAGTGACGTCGATGTTGCAGAGGTTGAGGGTGTGGTATATGGCCTTCATCTTCCTCACCTTGATGAACCACACTCTGACTGTCTTGGCTGCAGCCTGCAGGACCCTCTGCCTGTGATCCTCGGTCTGGTTCAGCACCTTTGGGGGGCAAACAAGAGTACAGGTGGTCATGGTCAGAATGAAGTCTTACTCATGGTCTTAAAATTACATTTCTGTTTAACTCTAATTTTGTGGCATATTTGTTGAATTTGTCTTATGATGTTTATCTGTAACTCATTGTTATTGCTCGTATCTCGGCCAAGGGGTTAGATAATTAATTCATTAATTAATTAAAACATCAATCAATCACTACTAGATACTAGATTAACATAATCTCTACAGTCCTCAGGCCAAAAGGTGGATGAGACAGATGTCTGCTGTGGGAGCCCACACTTATTCCTACCATTTTGATTCACCCTGTCCTTTTCTAGGAACTACCAGAGGATCTCATGTAGGTCATTTTTCTTGTAATTAGAGATGACAAACTCCGTGTTTCCATTGTATAAATACAAGGGAAATGCTATAGAAGAGCGTTATAAACAAACCAGCAAGTTATACTTCATCAAATCATCATTTACATTTACTATCTCTACATCTTTCTAAGTAAAGTCTTTAACTTCATAATGTGCACTACAATCAGAAAACGTTGTCATAACAAGAAAACTAAAAACAGAAGCAATGAATCATACATTCTGTAATATTCATAGAAAGGATTTACATTTACTGGTGTGATGAGTGAACAGCAAGTCATATGTTAAAGACCAATGGGCTGTGCAATCCATTAGGATTTCCCAAAAGAGATATAGGATATACCCAGGTATGCTGCTGTATGACTCACATATAACGCCAAGTCCCATGATCAGCAAATAGCAGGATATTTAAGCTCTGTGCTGTCTGCCTACAGGCACAGTCTCGCCCGCTGTTTAGAGGCTTACTGGCCCACACACAGCTGATTGGTGTCCAATTAGCATGACATTCTTCCTCATCCATGCCATTCTGTCATTTAGCTCTCATGCCCACGTAGCGACAAGCATAACACTGCATCCACAAACACTGAAATCCACATTCCCTGGTATATAGGAGCCAGGAGAGGATATCAGTCAGTTCTGTCCAAATATCAGATATCCGGCTCGTGAAAGCTGTTTCTGTGGCTGCAACTGTAAATCACCTTATAAGATCTGAGAACATGATGCTTGACCAAAATTGACACAGCTCGCTGGCTGAATGAAGTTAAGTGAGAGATTCACTTCTAACTGACTCTAGGCCAGGCAGAAGCAAATACAACAAAGATTATCTCTGTGATATGAGAGTCTACGTGATGTAAAAAAAACACATATGGCCAGATGTATCATCATATGACAAAGATACAACACAGTAAGCTAAGTAAGGAAGAAGGGATCGCCTAGGGCTTTACCTTTTGCTAGGTAACAAGTCACCTGGGTGGAATTAAACGATGCAGGCACAAGATCAACAGTGGAAAGTTTATACCTGCTGGAGGACAATTCTCAGAGCCGAAGCTAAAGGTAAGGTTGACGAGTTCATCAGCAGTTGCAAAAGCATTTATCAACTCGGAATTTACAGTACATTGTGTCTGTCAAAAGAGCGACAGAGAGTTCTTCCTGATGTTTTAGTTTTAGTTACTCATCTTACCCTTATTTGCTTTCTATCTTTCCAGTGGCTAGTGAAGTAAACAACTGTGTCTGAGCTGTCATTTGTGCAACCTAAATCAAATTAATGTATTGCTTGTAAAATATCCGGTGCAGAAACTAGGCAGGAAGCTGACAATTAACTGTAAAGAGTAGATGGATTACTGTCTTGATGTCTTACGAAATTTCCTCTATTGTCACTTTCTGGTACAGTTCCTCCTGACCAGGCAGGAACAAACACAACAAAAAAAAAGAGAACCAACCAGTTTGTGTGTGTTTTTGTGCAAGTCTGTGTTAGTGATTAAATAATGTGTGTTTCTTTTGTTTACCATTTGCAGGTCTTCAATGCGTGCATTGACTCCTGCTAGCATCTCTTTCCTCTCCTGAGGTGTTTCTGGACACGGGTACAAGGTTGCTCTGAACCTGAAGACAGATGATGAAGCACAGATAAGGATCTGTTGGCCAAGAACACGATAAAATTGTACAAATGTTGGCCAGATACTTACCCCTCACAGATCTTCTTGACTCTATTCTTCAGCTGGTCTCCCTGGAAGAAGATGATGAAGACAGACTTGTGGACCTGGTCGCCCTGTGGAAACATCACACAGTTAGGACTTCAGGAGGAGAAAACTGAACAGGCACCTGACCAGCTTCACAGGAAATCAGTGTAGTTCTCTGCTCAATTTATTGTCAGTACTGACCGTAGTCGGGTCCTCCAGAGGATCTTCAATGTCTGCCTGCCTCAGGAACACATTTCCTCTGCAAACTCTCCACAGCATCCTCTCAAATGTGGGAATACGTTCCCTGCCAATGACTCCAGCAACAAATCTATAACAGACGGAAGAATTCTGTTACCGTTGTTGTTTGTTATCTGGGCTGATATGGATAAAAAAAAAAAGATTATGAGCTATGCCCTTTTTATATACAAGCTAGAAGTCACTTTGAGAAAGATTCAGATGCTCAAATACTAACAATGTCTATGCGTTTCATAGCATGAAAGATAATTTATATACATAGATCATTTTTTAAATGTATTAAAAGCTAGGTGTATTTGCAGTCTATTCTTTGGTTGTTTCTCCCCGAGAAGCTGAACACGGTAATAACATTAACTGAAATGTCTCCACAATTAGGAATTTGTGAATGGATTGTGAAAAGATTTCCACTTCAGGTGACCTTTGTCGCCTGACTAAGCTGGGCAGCCTGAGCTGGTGTGTGGGAGGTGATTGGCTAGTTGTGACACTCTGGTTTCAGACACAGATGGAGGAAGTGCACAGAATGGAAATCTCCAAGAAAAGCTTAATCCTTCTGAATTAGGGAAGACCACAAAAACAGACTCACCCCAGTCTGAGAGGAGCCCCTCGGTTAGGCTCACTGGGGTCTATGAGGGTGGAAGACTCCTCCAGTAAACTGGGATCCTCCATCTGCATAAGAGTCAGTTAACAAATAATCAGCTACAATGGCACATAACTATTGCTTGAACTACATTAACATATATACAAACATGTCAACACTGTTACTGTAATGTAGAGATCTGGACTGGAGAGAGACAAGAGCCAGTTAATGATTAAACAGCTATGTGTTTGGCTAAATGATTCACCTCAATTAACGCTCACGACAACTTGTAAAAGATGACTTAAACATTGTTTGTGAAGGCAATAAAGTGGAATTGATGTCGGGCAAAGGTGGGAAGGCAAGGCTTTGCTCTGGTGAATGGATAGCATAAACAAAGTTGTTTCTGTGCAAAGTATAACACAGCAGTGAAATTACAGGATATTAATGTGAATAGCTGGTGTAAATGGGCCAAGGCCATGTGAGGAACTATAAGCTATCACGAGTTAAACACCTTTTGCCAAATCAAGCAGCAATAAGCGCTCCTTTGTGTATGTGTGTGTGCATGTGTGTGTGTGTGTATATGTGTGTGTGTGTGATCAGTGCAGACAGCTTATCAGCACAAACTGTATTAGAGCAAAGCAGAGTTTAGACTTAACCATTGTGTTTCTTGCCCATTGCCACAGTGAATATAGTAAATCATTTTTGGTTTCACAATAATCTATGAATTCATATCAAACAGTAAATTTTTTTCTCAAGCTGTCCAACCATGGCGATAAATAATTATAATAGTATAGTATACTAAGTAAAAGTCCAACTTCTCTTTCAGACCACCACAATGTGAGCAGAACAAAAGTCCTGAGCACACAGTTTTGCAAGGCCTGTGTGCACAGTCAAGCTGACCTCATCAAAAAACTGCTGTGTGCGACGCAGGATGTGCTTGAGCTCAGTCAGTTCCAGGAAGTTCTTCTTTAGGGCTTCTTGGTTGGTGTTTATTTCCTTCAGCTCGTTCTCAAGCTTCTCAAAAGTGGCCTGCGGGGAGACGTACAGAAGGTTCAACAGAGGGATGAAAGCACATTCTCTCACTGTTTATCTTTGAGCGAGAGAGAGGTTACCTCCAAGTCGATCATGTCCCTCGGGAAGGGGACTTCAGGGTTCTCTCCAGTGTCAACTATTGGGATGTTGGCCTTCTTTATTTCTTTCTCCACAAATCCTGCAAGATAGATGTAACAAGGTAAAAAAAAAACAAAAAAAAACAGTACAGGTAAACATCTAGTTGCCCTTCCATATAAGCAAAGAGTGCGTTAAGTTTAGGGTCTTTTTAAGGCCTTGTTATGGCTCTTTAACAGTTGGAAATGGAAATAAAACGGTGTTGTTGTGTTTCAGGAGAGGGCGTGGCAGTATTGTTAAATTCCACCAAGGGCTGGAGACAGTCAGAGGCAGCTCAACAAGATTATATATATATATATATATATATATATATATATATATATATATATATATATATATATATATATATATATATATATATATATATATATATCTGAGCTCACTTACTCAGTTTGCGATCCATCTCCTCACATCGCCGTACTTCATTAACAAACTTGCGTTGGAACACATTCACATCAGGATTTAGCTGCCAGAAAAGGAAAATAAGTGAGGGTCAAGAAACGGAACACAGACTATCATTGTGTGACAAAGATAAAAATTGTGCCTCAGTAACATTTGTAAAATCAGTATGGGTACCAGAGCAAGTACACACACTTACATTAGGAATATAAGCTGCTCTGACATCAACAATTTAATGATGAGCCCAAATTCTGCATAGCTATCCACTGACTACCCTCACATTAATAAGGTCTTTTATTTAAGTCTATCAATAAACTCTTTTAAGAAGTGTAAAATTACCTTTTGAAAATATTATATATTTTCTTTTAAAGTGGTGGAAGACGTCAGAGTATAATTTGGTGAAACAATTAAGATACCACCGTTGATACACAGACATACTCTGTTACAGCCCATCTTACATTCTAGCACAAAGCTTCCCTCAGGGCTCGTCAGGAATGGGCTTTCTCATGCGTGGAATGAGGGATCAGCTGTGAGCACATGATGCACATGATGCAGAAGGCATGCCCTTTCTCAGCAATGTCACTGATGTGGTGTTTTGCACAACAGGTACCAGTTTAAGAAAGCAAGTTTCAGTTGAGCAAAAAATAATAATAACAATAAAGAAATCATGATTCAGAGGATAACAGTGGACTTACATCCCGAAATTGCACCATCCCGATCTCTCCCAGTTCACTAACACAACAGTATGCAGCTTCTGACTGGAGGAAGAGCTGAGCCAGTGTCATCTCTTCACTTCTGAAGAGTTCCCCCATGTTGCTGAAGGATGCGAGTGCTCAGCACTCTTAATTCAACCAGAATCTCTAGAGACTGAACATTAAAATTCAACTTTAGTGACACTTCAATATTAACAAACACAGATTTAGAGAAAACACGCTGTATACTGTAGATCAGAGACAACCTCTAGCAAAACATTAAGGATCTGAAAGGTTCCACATTCAACACTTTTCTCACTAATGAGCAGGCCTATATCAGTTATGTGTTAGTTTGAGACAAGGGTGAGAAGCTGACATGTGACAAGACATGAAAAGAGAAAAGGAAAAAAAAAAAAAAAGTCAGCTTGCCCCCAAAGCAGATCTCATGATCAGGCAGGAATGCAGTTACGGTGAAAACGAGTTTTCTCTGTACCATTAAAATATAGGGAACTTTCAAGAGGCTATAATTTTAGTCGTGAATGCCAAGCAAAGGGAAGTGAGGGTATAAGGCGGTTTCTGTCATTTAATGCTGAATATTTTCTTATAATATACTGAAGCCAAGCAACACCTCCTACTGTAAAACGACCACACAGGGCTTATCTATGGATTACAAGGTAGCATGTGACCTGCAGCTCCTGTAAGCCTCGATACTCCCACTGCACATCAACGCAAAGTGCAAATTAATCCATTTAACACAGCAACGGGACACGACAAAACAACACAATGTCATCATTTTGCATTGAGCTAACTCATCGATTAGAGACAGATAGGGTTAAATGAACTAGTCTGGCGACGTTTCCCGGACTGCCGCAGCTTCACCTGTCAAAGCTGATGTCAGACGAGCTAATGGCGACTAACGACAAACCAAAATAACCTGTCACTGTCTACCGATCCACCAAAACAGTCCACTTATAACGTGAGCAGAGTTAGACAGTCACATTGTTTAGCTCATATTAGTAATAAAATACCAACTGTGTGGACGCGAAGCATTGAAATAAAGTGTTATTTTTTTATATGACAAACAAGAGAGCGTTGTACAACAAAACATTAACAGTAGTTAGGTTGATATAATTGTTTTAGCCACCTACTTTACATAACAGTTCATCTCGCTCGGTTAGTAAATGTGAATGTGTGTAAATTAGGGCTAACAAGAAAGCTAACTTAAGGCTAACGACGCGCACCTGTTGTTTTAACATTTGAGCTGCAGCTAAACTAGCCCACAATAAGAGCACCAACGTTAAGAGTAGTTCAACCATATTATTAATTAATATTATTAGCAGTGTTTAGACTCAGTGTCCTTACTGTTTAGGTGGAGATTCTACCTCTCTCTCTCCTCTTTCCTCCTCAGTTTCCTCTTCACTGTTTGTTGTGGACTGGTCGGTGGTTTAACTGTCGACTCTTCTTCTGCTCTGCATTTTACGGTAGTTGGCGTCATTCACGTTGCATTACTGCCGCCTACTGGACAGTCGTGTAATTACTCCAGCGCCCACTAATAAACCCCCCCCCAAAAAAAAATATGTAATATACTTTTTACACTGGTCTCTTTTATCCTGTTTTCCGTAGCCTTTATTGTGTGATGACCACATAGTTCTCTCTTCTGTATATTTTCCTGCATGTTATTAAAGAAATTATCTCTTTTTCACCACACAGTGCCCTCCAGTGGTAACTTTAAGTAACTACAGCATGTCTGTTGTAAACATCTCATTGTGTCATTTATCCACAGTTTATTTATTTTTATTTGTTTGTTGTTGTTGTTTTTTTTGACTGGGACCGTGTTCATTGGTCAACAGATAAAACCACTGTTGAGCCAAAGTAAGCCTAAGCCTTCTATCTATATGGTCAGATGTTGAAAAAGTCGGTCCAAAAATAGAATAAAACTTAAAATCTTATAACATTCACATAGACAATATAAAAGAATATACAAAATACAGTTAAAATTCATCAATAGCACACAGAATACCCCATGGCAAAAAAAAAAAAGAGAGAATGGGTGCAGTGAGTTGTGTTTGGCAAGGTAAATCTATATAAACTGCACATTCAGTTACTAATAAAATTTAAAGTACACACGCTCTACAACTCTGGGCTAATGTTACTGTTTAAGACTTATATCACTGCCAATGGACAAACTAACTAGTACCAAGTTCTAGTGAGACCCCCACCTTCGACCTCAATGACCCTCGCTTGGCGGTCTTGGGAGAAAAGCGCTAAAAGGAAGCGTGGAGAGTAGTGTGGCTATGTGAGGCTACCAAGAAAATAACTGGAGATGGACAAAACATTTTAAGAATGGTAATATGCACTGCAGATTACCACACTATAAATACAGACAGCAAGCTAATACGCTAATATAGTGTCACAAACAGTGCTATCACTATAATGTCAACTCTTATTAATATTAATATGTACAGTCTCCTGAAAGACCACATTTTTCAAGGATTTGCATGACTATGTCTGTTCCTGACTTACAGGTTTAGTCTTTCTCAATACCTGCGTTCAAGAGTAATAATATCACCCAGGCTCATTTTCGAACTAGTTTCATTTATACGTGAACTGTATTCTTTTGATTTTGGTCTGGTGGAAGTTTCTGTATCTAAATTTGTTCGTCCCTAACAGTGAAACAAATATTGGCTAGCTAGTGTTTACATTAAAATGTCATGATGCCGTGCTTTCTAGGTGAAATCTTCTCAAGTCAACAAAAAATCTGAAAGCGATGAGAATGATTAACAACTTACAGCAGTTTGTTTTCAATTGCTTCAATTTGATCGCTGTATTTTTAAAGTAGTTAGTATGCAAGCGAGTCTGCATTGCAGTTTCAAGTTGTTACCACTAGAGGGCAACAAACTATCCGATCAACTGTCAACTCCACATAGCGTCACAAGCTGCGCTACGTATAGCAGCAGTAACATAAATATTGGTAATAACTGTATTCATTCTGTTGTAGAGACAGGCTATCTGTGTTTTCCGGTGAACACTTTCGAAATAAACTGAGAAAACTGAAGCATTTTTTTAACCAGAAGGCAACTTTACAACTTTACATATGTTGACTGAAAATGTGGACAACTTTTGATATTAATCTACATGTCTTATGCAAAAACAAGTTTAGATTATTGAATTAGCATGACCAAGGTGATGCTGTGCAGTCTATGCTAAAATAGAAACAATTTGACAGTGGGGAGAATTATAATGACATGTTGGCTTAAATTCCATAATTGTTACACCACCAATTATACACACTCTCTAATACGCCTTTGACATATAAAACGTGTTAGTATTTCTCTTTCTTTTAAAATTGAGTGTGTAATGTCACTAAAAGAGGTGGGTTCTGGAGATCTGCTGCCCCGTCGGACAGAATGGGGTGGAGCCAGGGGCGGGGGGCCCGGTGTAAGAAGGGAAAAGTTTGACTGGGAGCAGAGGCATTTGAGTCAGGGCACACATGCCTCAGCTGTGAGAGGCCCTACTCCCCTTGGCTGGCTGGCATCCCAGAGCAGAGGCAGAGAGAGAGACATAGTGTGTGAGAGCGAGGGTGAAGAGAAAGTTTAAGTAAAGTAAACTAGGAAGAAGCAAACAAGTGGTCAAGAAAGTTGTCTGACAGAAAAGAGAAAGGATTAGGGACTGAGTTCTGTGCAGCGTGGCTCCTGCAGGTTGGTTTTCAGTAGTGTATTTTTATCTGTTGTGAGTGTGCAGACGGTTTGTATTTGGAGTTGACAGCCATGGCGGATACAGGTGTCAAGCAGGAGCAGGCAGCCCTGAAAGAAGTGCCTTATGATGATGACGAGGTAGCTCTGGTGGGTGCTGCCACAGAGCCAGCAGTAGATGACGATGACCCTGCTGAGGAAGCGGACCTGTTGCTGGCCACTGGCCCCGGAGGCAAGAGTGAAGCGCAGATGAACGGGGTCATGGTTCTGTCTCTGCTAGACAAGATTATTGGGGTGGTAGACCAGATCCAACAGACCCAGAACGGACTCGAGGCCCGGCAGGAATCCATGGAGAAGTCAGTGTCAACCATCCAAGGGGAGCTGTCTAAGTTGTCTAAGAACCATGTTGGCACAACCAACACTGTCAACAAAATGCTGGAAAAGGTGCGCAAGGTCAGTGTCAACGTGAAGACGGTGCGCAGCAATCTGGAGAAGCAGGCGGGCCAGATCAAGAAGCTGGAGAGCAACGAGAACGAGCTGCTCAAGAGGCGCAACTTCAAAGTCCTCATCTACCAGGTGAGGTGGGGTTGGGGGGATACTGAGGGCTGCAATGTGTGCACAAGCTTGTTCTTTTATCATTTTTATCACTAAGTAATTTCAAATAATGTTGGATTGAGAATATGGTGGTAATAATTTACATGTGGCTATTCACATGAATTTGCTAAAGTTACACTTGCAGTAGATGTTAGTCCCGAAAAGGGGTGTGTTGCATTCCCCACACCACAAAGGAAAGTTGGGAAGGAGTGTGAAATGCACCTGAAAATCTATCAAACCATCAGAGCAACCTTTTGACATCAGTTAGAGTCACGCTGTGGTATGACGCTTGGTAGTGAAAATTAAAAGGGGGCGTAATAGTATCTCAGGATAGAGGATGCTGGCCAAAGTTTCAGCTTTTTGGTTTTCATTACATAAATGTTTGAATCCCATTTTCCTGGTACTCAAATGAGGCTGTGATGTTTATGAAGAATCAGACACTGCAGTCTTCTATTTACAGTTGTAAAGTTGTATGGTTTGTACACACACACTCAGTGAGAGGTGGATTCCTCTGCTCACCAATGAAGGGAATACTAGTGGCTTTCATGGAAAACTGAAGGCAGATAGTGACCTCTCCCACTCCACAGGACTTTATGATTACCCAATGAAACTATATAAAGACTAGTGGGTGTAAATAAAATATAAGGTCTATAAACACCGGCATGAAGGGCTACTTGAGACAGAACCAACGCCCCACCTCTGAGTGGTCAGAGGACGGATAGTTGGCAGGCCGCTGCTATGTAAGATGAAGATGTCGTTTTTATTATTAAGATTTCCCAGAAGTGGGACACACAGACTGAATTCATGCATTCATGATGGACAAACCTGCACTGGAATACCTGAGTGTGTGGGCACAGTCAAATTTAATGAATATATTTAATGACTTTAACAGTTGGAACCACGAACGTCTTGAAAGACTATGTAAAAAATAATTAAAGAACACAATTTGAATTCATTGGAAAGTGGGACACTGATTGGTCTTACTGCATTTGAGCAACTTTATTTTAGCAGGGCATGCTGTCATGTCTGGCTGATAAACTCACAGCTTACATCATAAACAGAAACACTTGAACTTGTAATTTATTCTGTGCGTCATACGGTCTTGTGCCCTCTTGTACCACAAATCAAGTGGCAGCTCAGGAAAGTAGTAGAGAGTGGTAGTCACCTTATGCACATCACATTTTAACTGAAGCTAGCTGGAATTTCTTAAAACACATTAGTAACAGTAAATCAGAGAGTTGCAAGACTCTCGTGAGTAGAGCTTACTTCAGGATCTGTATTGGTAGGCAAACGTTTTCACACCCCCCTGCTGGGATGTCCACTGTGGGAGCAAGTTACACTATTGGTATCTAGCAGAAATCCAATCATAGACACTAGGCCTTAATAAATTACTCTCTAAAGCAGGTGCCTCCTGCTGTTTGTGACACTGCGTGGTACACTGCAAGTCCTTTTTTTTTCAGACTGCATGTCTGTGAGCAATTATCAGTTTTAGACGCTGTACGTGCAACAGTTTGCAACTTCAAAGAACTTGCACTACTTTATAAGGCTTAAGATTTGACTGTTTTTATTCTGACTCTGTGTTTGGATTGTGTTTCAGCAGACAGTATAAATCATTTCCTGTTTGGGTTATCTCAACTGTAACGTTCTTATCGCTGTCTAAACTCGGTCTCTGTCAGGTTTTCACAGCGGTTGTAAGAGCTGCAGCTTCCATGTTGCAGTAGCTGTTTTGGGCTCCCATGATCTATTTATTGCCAGAGGATGGCCGCACCGTGTCCAGTTTAATTGACCGACAGATAGGCTGATCAGATCTTGGCAGCGCTGCAAATCAACACTGGCTCTCAGTCAGATTTCACCCCTTTCCACTGTCTGTTTGTGTGTTAATGTGTTAGAGTGGGATAAGTTTAGAATTAGGTTAGGGATGAGATCAAGGTTAGTGTTAGGTATGTAGAAGTTATGGTTAAAGTTACGGTTAACATCTGTGGAACTGATATAAGCTAGTGCAGTGTCCTCCCCAGTACAATATCAATGTGTGTGTGAGTGTGTGTGTGGCCATTCCTCATCAGTATCACCTTTCACTCACAGTGTCAACGTCAGTCGAAGCTAGAATTTGAGCAAGACAAATGAAACATTTTTATAGCATTACTTTTGCTGTGTTGGACCTTCTGCTGTGCTTTGTTAAACTGATAGCAGCTTTGACTGTAGGTGTCTGTCACTCTGTCTGTGCACTCTGAGAATAGACGTACGAATACTGCAGAATTTCTAACACGGAAAGACTTTGACAGTGATGCTTTATAATTAAACCTGTGAGGATGGTAGCACGCAGGATCCCCCGGCAACAGCAGGGTGGGGCAATGAAGACATGTTTACCAAATGCAGTGGTGGAAAAATTACTCAGATCTTTTACTTCAGTAAAAGTCCTGCATTCAAAGTTTTACTTAAGTAAAAGTGCAGTATTAGCATCAAAAGTAAAAGTATTTATTACGCAGAACAGCCCATTTCTGAGTAATCTATATTATTGGATTATAATTATTGATGCATCATTAATGTTGCAGCTGGTGGACAATATACTTCATATACTGCCAGGTATCGTTATTTATGATAACACATCATCATTCATTAGTTGATTACATTTTTGGCGAATAATTTGGATCTGCAAACTAAAGCTGTCAAATAAATGTAGTGAAGTAGAAGTAGAAAGTAGCATTAAATGGAAATACTCAAATAAACGACCTAAAAATTGTACAGTCCTTGAGTCAATGTACTTCATCTCAGATATACATCACAATACTTCTAACAGATCTCAGTATAGCTACATACATTTTAGTAATGCTTAAAAAATGGTTCTCCTGAGAGAGAGAAAATAAACCAGCTTTTCCTTCCTCATTAGATGATGTCTTTCTGGTGTTGGTAGGTTGGAACAAACCTCTCGTTATAAATGACCTTGCAGGGGTCCCCAAATGGCCAGTGATCCAGCACTTTCACACCCTACCTGCGTTTCTCTGCTCTGACTGAACAGCATCTAATATTGCTCTCTTTTATAGACCAATTGTCTTTCTGGAAGAAACATAATAATTCTAAATGAGTCTTTCCTCATTTCCCATTTCATATTGCCAGGTGGTTGAATAATTTTATTTTAGCCTTGCAGGGCCAATTTTATGTTATAGTGTTTTTCTAAGCTGTAATAATACATCAATCAAATAATACATCTAACCCCAAGCCATTAATAACGACAGTAAAAAAGTAATATTGTGGGTTCCTCCTTGAAACCTAATGATGGCTGTAATATAATGATTATAAATGTTGTGAAAGTCCCTCTGCAGGCCTTTCTGTTTCTGTAGCATCTCCATATTAGAGCAGTTAGGAAGTTAAACAGCTAAAAGGGGATTTCCGCTTGGAAAATTACTAAAACAATTGACCATTTGTTAAAATAGTTTCAGTAATAGTCATAATTTTCCAGTTTCTCAGCTGCCTGATGGTAGGAGGAGAACAAGTTATCATCTTTCCAGTCCACTGCCATAGTGGTGCTGCCTTGTCCCAGTACCTGAGCCTCTTGCTTATCCACAGAGGATGTTAGGCACATCTATCTACGCCAATGTACAGCAATTGTCTGGGCCTTCAGTTAGCTTAAGCCTCAGAGGGCTCGGGCTGCATTTGAGCTCAGCCCCTCACATGTTCCTTGGTCTGATTTGTATGGAAGAAGGTGCTGCTGCAGTAGTAATGCAAATAAAAAGCTACATACCCTGTGCAACTGAGGGAACTTTTTCCTCTTCCTGTTTTGTATTAGCTCTGTTAGTATACCTAAAGTAAAAACCAGATCAGAGATGAAGCAATTATTCCCTGGAAACCAATCATACTTCCTCATCAAAACCTGACGCCTATGTTGCTCACAACGGAACTTGAGCACCAGCGGATTTGCCTCATGCAAGCATAGGGAGCTACAGTGCAACAGTATGGTAACCTCGCGTCTTGCCACCTCCACAGCCCCAGATTTTTTTCATTTTCACACTTCCCCAGCTGACATTACTTGAGGCAGTTACTCAGATTTCACACATCCTGTTTCCTCAGCTTTATACAACTTTTACACATATGCAGTTTTACTTCTGCAAACACACTTTGATAAAATTAGTAACTAAAAATAACATGGTGTGCTTCAATTAGATGCTTTAAACTGTGACTCAGAACTGGGGGGTCACATTTCATAATGCACATTATCTATTATGAGGGTTAATGCGGTCTTTGCGATGTGAGAGGGTCCATCAGAGTGTGATACAGTATTGCTGTGTGTCTGGAATCAGGGTGTGTTTGGCTGCAGCTCAAGGACTGTGATAGCCATGTGGTCAACTCTATCAGGGAGATGTAAGACTTCTCAGTTACAGTCTACTCATTCCACGCCAACCTCACAGACCTTCAAGAGCTCAGATCGTAGCCAACGTGCCTCGCCACACACCCCAGCCCCCTTTTCTTTAATAGCTTTTTAACCCTGTCCAGACTACGTAATAACTCAATTCCACTTACGCCAGACATAGTGAAGGTAGTTATGAAGCACTTAACCAACCCCTTTACCGGAGAAGAGCAACCGGCATGACTAAAAAGTACTTGACCAGCAGCACCAAGTTAGTGTTGTGATTCATATCGCTGGCATCTTTCTGCCTCTCCTGCCAACATGCCCACTTGTTCTCCTCCCTTCTTCTCAGTTTCTCTCCCCTATCACTCCCACGATTAACTTAGCCCATTCTACTCCCACTCAGTGGTCTAATTGAAGATCAAGGGGCGCAGCTCATTCAGTATTTGCTACAGTACTTGTACACTATGTGGTTCTCTTCCAGTCTCTCCTTTATGTCCTTTTCTCCTACTGCGCTCCTCTTTCCCAGGCTAGTGGAAAGATATCTGGCAGGCTCCACATTTCACTGTTGCATGTCAGCTTCTATGTCGAGCCACTTCTGAGTTCCAGGACTCGGTGGTGTGTGAGCCTCTGCATGTAAAAAGTTGTCCAGTAGTTTGTGGATTGCTTACCTGCAAGACTACGACATACATGACAAGAAAATCACATATATACAGTATTTGCTATTATAAAAAGAAAAGAAAAACATTTGGGAAGTAAGGATTACCCATGGTGAAATAGGCTACTACTTAATGCCAACACATGGGTCAGAGAGAACGATAATGAGACACAGCAACCTGAGTATGAGTTCAATTCTGAAGACAGCCACCATGCATCTTATCAAGAGAGCCTCCTACCTTTTTTTTAAAGGAATAGTTCAACATTTTGGGACATTTCAGAGAGTTAGATGGGTTGGTTGAAACCACTCTCGTGTCTGTACAGCCATCAGTGTGCTTATTAGCACAAAGGCTGGAAACAAGGGCAAGCAGCTAGCCTGGCTCTGTACAGAAGGAGCAAAGACTGCCCACCAGCACCTCTAAATTAACCCAATAAACCTCGAACTAACATGTTTAATTCGCACTAGTTGATGGAATGTTTCTTATCCAGGCGCAGTCACTTCCTGGAGTCCGGTTACTGTGAGTTGCCAGGCAACCAGAGGAGACCCCAGGAAGTGACTGCGCCCAGTCCAGAAATAGTCTGGTGCATAACCCTACAATTGCATTGGCTTTAGTTAGTCCAACTGGCTTTAGCTGGCAAATGTTAATTAGTGAGCTTTAGAGATGCTAGGATTTGGATGCGTTGCCTGTGGATAGCCAGTCTTTGTGTTAAGCTAAGTTAGCAGTAGCATCACATTTTCCACACGTTATGTGTGGGGGGTAATGCTATTCTCATCTAACTCGCGGCAAATAAGTGTATCTCCCAAAATGTCAAACGATTCCTTTAAAGGACCAGTGTGGTAGGATTTAGTGGCATCTATAGATCGCAACTCCCTCGCTTCTCCTTCCAAGCACAAAGGGGAAATGCAAATGACCCTGTCTAGAGCCAGTGTTTGGTTGGTCACTTCTGCGCTACTGTAGAAACATGGCGGTTCAACTTGGCGGACTCCATGGAAGGTGACCCACAGTGTCTGTAGATATAAAAGGCTCATACTGAGGTAACAAAACCATAACGATTCCTATATTCATGTGATTATACACTAATGAAAACATAGTTATGCATATTATATTCCATTTCTGCCACTGGATCCTCCTAAATGTTACACACTGGATCTTTCAAGTCAAGCTTTCATTTCCTCTGCCTGTTTCTTCCTCTCATCTTCTTTGTTTTGGCAGCGACCAGCGACATCTTGGAGCCAGAACTATGTTTGGCCAAATCTGGATGTTTTAGCACTCTGATACTCTCTCTCTCTCTCGCTCTGACACATACAATCACACACACAATTTGTACACCACAAGGAACAAGTGAGTCCAACCCCAAACAAGAACAATCTTTTTTTCATTTTGTTTGTAATGCTTTCATATTTTTGAAAGATCAAACCCATTGTCCTTGCTTTAAAAAAAAACCCTCTGTCTTTAATGTTGAAAACAATGTGTTCTGAAAAACATCAACAAACTCTCCTTTTTTTCTTTTTTGCGTATGTAAAGCAAAGACAAATGTACAAGCTGAAATGGTCAACGATTTATGAAGAGACTGACCATTTTGACTCACTGAGGACTAAGGGTTGGCGTGGCATATTCAGACAGGCGTAATCTTAGATACTCACAGGACATTTGCCCTGTGCTGTGCTTTTTCAGATCGAGTGTGCAACACTCTGTGGTGTGTGTGTGTGTGTGTGTTTGTGTGTGTGTGTGTGCGTGTGAGTATATAGGAGGAGGATTTGCTGACAGTATTACTGTAGCCTTCCCTGTGCTGCTGTCATTAGGATATACAGTTTGCACCGCAGAAAGAGGATCCCTGCTATTCCAACACGTGGAAACACTTCCCCTATTATTATTATTATTATTATCATCAGTGTTGGGATAGTTACTCAAAACATGTAATTTTTTCCTCTTTTTATTGCTTTATTTATTACTCCCTGCCAATAGTAATTAGTTACACTATAAGATATAGTACTTTGCTGCTACTTCCTAAATTGGTAATTGCGTCATTTCTCCCCAAAATTCAAGACTTACAACTATTAAAATCCAGTTTTGTTTGTTAAAATCATAATAATGGAATATTTCCAGCATTTCCATCTTCCAAGTTTCCTTCACGATTACAAAAATGAATCTAAGGATGTGTTTGGATAGTTGGACTTCAAATGAGTAAAGGGTTGACAACAAAAGTAAAGTTGTAGCTAATTATTTTTTAGGGCGGTAACCGTAATATTATTACTGAAATGTATTAGTAATTACTTACACTACTACAGTAGTATTAGTACAGTATTATTAACATTAATATTGTCTATCAATAAATATATTTGTTTAATATGGATATGTTTAATATTTGTCTTGTTTGTATAATGCTATTTCCTATATGTACAAATTAAGTCTCCCACAGCTCTTATTATGTTTTAGACAATGTGTAAAAGACTGTCCTGCTAAAATGATTTCACTTGTCCTGATGCCTAAACTCAGGGTCCCTTCTAACATCCCCATTCCACAGCAGCAGACAGGATTTACCAGCTGAGAGACCGATCAGATCTCCCCTCAATTTCAACAGTTGTAGTTGTCATCCAGTGTCTTGGCCGGCTAACAGAAATGCGTCCTCATACCACATCACAACTCGATGGAAGCTGCTGATACCCTCTGTGCTGTTTACTCCAAGATTTGTAGGCACACCCTTCATCTACGAGGCCACAGCCAAAATAAAAAGTTGGCCAAAATATCTGAGACGATATATTAAAGGAAACCTCTATGTTGCTTTTGATTATAAATACACCAGCAGTAACGCACTGGAATGGGGTAGTGTCCTGTTTCATTGAGTGGATCTGAATTTAGCAGTCAGCAGCACTGATTGATTGATTAATTACTATATATAGGTGTTTGTGCGGAGTGTGCCTTAGTTGTTGCGTTCATACTGTACTTTGTATGCTACTGGTGTAATGGTCATTTATATGTGAATGTATAATAACAGATTCCTTTTTTTTAACCATTAATTGTAAAATCTGTTTACAGCACCGTGTTTGAATGATGTTTAAAGGCAGACTCAATAGATATTGGCCCAAAACTGAAAAATAAAACTGAAACTAGGCAGTAAAGACACCCTTTGGAGGCATCCCTATATTTTACTAATACAAAAAGTTGATTGAAAGTTAAAGCAGCATTCAAACATTCACTATTAGTATGAGTAACTGCTATCACTGCAACTTCAGGGGTTGCGTGTGAAAGTGAAGCTACTTATGTCTGAAGTGCAACAGTCAGGTTACCCTTGGGGTATATTTCCCACTGCTGCTGCTGCTGCTGTGACGGCTCGCTGTTCTTGTCACTGGTATGTGAGTTATAGGCTGTCACTGAGAGCATGCCAGGGTTTTGGTACCACTTGGGATTAGACTTTGCATGCACATGGATGTTTAGGATGATTGACCTTTAAATAATAGAAATCAAAATTAAATGTAAGAGGCGAACTTTGAAGGTGAAACGTGAAATTCTTACCCCTATTTTATCCCTATTTTCGTAGTTTCTCACACAAGTACGCAATCTTGTTTATACGGTAGAACACCCAGTTTCTCAGGGGAAAGAATGAAAGTTTTGGAATATAGTGTGTGCATTTCAGTTAAATACTAAATTTGATTACTTCCACAAGAGAGCCATTAAAATAACAAGGACTTTTCTGAGTGCAAGTTGATACCGAGACAGCTGAGAGACTGGCTCATGCTACATTAGAAACGAATACAAAGACTCTAAAAGCTCTACAGCCTGTCAGATTTTCCATCTATAACGTCCCAGTCACATTATTCAGTTTCACACCAACAATAGCTCAATTCAGAACAAAGCAAAGCAGTGTGGGTGATTGGCTGGTTGCCTCCCTTCTTGTACTCGTAGGTGTTATTTGGCAGGAGTTATTCGTCATTAATCATTATGTTGGCTTAATGTAATTCAGTAGTTATAGTTTCCTAAAGTTGGGCCCAGTGCTGTACTCATGTTGGCAGCTTGTTAATCCCCTCACTTGATCCACACATCACATTATCCTGTAAAGTGGTAATTGTGTTTTTGTGTCAGAAAAGAACAAGGATACTATGAATAATTGCAACAAACATAAATCTTTATGCTTCCTGCAGCAGGACGTGCGCATTCATGCATCTACATTCCAACTTGTACTTACTGTACCCCTTCAGTGTAAATATGGATGGCACTATTAGGAAAAAAGAGATAGTTATATAATATGTTCCAGCAGTGTAGCTGCCAGTTCACACAGAGACGTAAATGGAAAAGTCAATTTTCTGTCTTTGCATGGGACTAACCCTGGGATTCCAGTGGTTTCAGAGTTATGGATGTGGGAGAATGAGCAGTGGAAAAGGGCTTCCCCCTTAGATTCCTGCGTGTGAAATCACAAATCACTGTGACGGAAAAACCAAGGAACTCCCTTCCTGTGGCATGGACTGTAACATGACATCGCCATGTTGCCTATGTGGTACACAGAGCCCCTTTCTTTGAATGAATCTGTCTGTAGACACAGTGGGATTGGTTGTGAATGTTTCCATTACCTGCTAGACACTTCAACATGGCACCATCCTAGTAGGTTGTTCTAAAAGGGATAAGAGAGCTTCACGAAACAGAATTTGTATCGTGTCATAAGAGTCATCCCAAATGCCTGAGGTAGTAGGTGGCTGGATCAGTCATCTGTGAATTGTTTGAGCCTTATTCAGGAGAGTGTGGGCTGCATCAATATTAATGACCAGAGCACATTAGCGTCCTTATTTTAGCCTCCGAGCACTCTTTAGAGATCAAAGCATGGCAGTTCAGGCCTCTATGGGGCTCTTACATGTGGACCTCCACCTCTGTTTCATGTCAATCTCTCGTTTGGCCTTTTCCCATCCTGGACGGGCACAAGGGTCAGTGATATCACTCATTGTGAAAGCTAAGTGCACAGCTGCAAGGACTGGACAGGATCAGACAGCTGCTCCTGTGACTCACCGGAGAGGCCTTTCATCACGCTTCCTTAAAAGGAATAGTGTGTGTCTGTGTGTGTATGTGTTTATCTACCACCCAGCAAGTTGCTAAATGTCTGCACGATTCTAGGTGGATCAGAGTCGTGAATGTTAATGTGCATGGATTCAATATGTAAACAGAAGTCAGGCTTGCTACTCATCCTTAGTACTCAGATATTGCTGTAAAGGAACAAATGTTAAAAAAATATATTATATATACACTAAATAAAAAGTCATTTATCTAATAAGAGTATATTCCTTGTTTAAATTTGCTTGGATAATTCTCAGCATTATGTTACTAATGAGGTCACTTCTGTAATTAAGGTTGCATTATTTTAATAGATAGCGTATATTTTAATCATAACAGTATACAATTAGCAGATCTTTATTTTGATGCAAAGTGTTTTGAACATAACAAACGAAAAGCTGCACAGGTTTGGAAGGTCTGCAGGTAATTTCTGACGGCATGAAACGTGCTATCGAAAACCTCTTTTAGTAATCTTTCACGTGTTTATTTTAATTATTTTATTAAAGCTATTAACTGCTGAAATCATTGTGGGTTACAACATATTGAAATACCTAAGCAAGAATATTGGACTGATGGAGGTCTTGTAACAGGAGATAGAGACACAGAGAAGGGGATGGAGAAAGGTAGATGCCTGTGGCTTTAGTCAAAGCTGCTAGTCTCTGTATAGGGCTGATTGAGAACACTGTTTGCTCTGTTGTCCATGGTAACAGTCGGTGATTAAATTATCCCAGAGACCTTGTATGAGTCAGACAGAGAACATTTAGCCTCTGATAATATTTAGACAATGAAAAAAGCATTGCTGTTGTTGCATGATTGCCTTAAATTTAAAGATTTTTCAGAATATACATCATTTTTACTATAGGTTTAGAAAATAGGTTCTCAATGGGGTTTTAGCTGTTTACCAAAATCTTTCCCTTCAGTCTGCTGGGGCTTTTTAATTGCATCTCCGGTGTTGTTTTTCGCTCTGAGAGACGGAGCAGAGAGTTGTTGGCTTGTCCAAGTAAATCAAGTACACACACACAAACACGTACACACTCAAAGAGAGAGAGTTCACTCTTTCTAGCCATCTTTTCCATGAGGTATAATTCACGTCACTCTTGGAGGAAAGTAACTTTAGCAACAGACCTCCTTCTCATTGAGCACACACACACTCAGTCATCATTCCCCTGGCACCTGTCAGTAAACACACACAGACACACAGAGGGCCAACTTTTCCATTGCTGGTAAATGGGAGGAGAGAGGAAGGTAACACAGGGCCACTAATGGACTCACCATCTTCTTCCTCAAGCTCCCAGTCTCTTGCTTTGTAATTAGGCAGAGAAACCCAAACAGGGTTCACTGATATTATCACAATTTCCACAGATATAGTAGACTGACTCAAGTTTTAAGAATGTCAACAACAAAATGTTCCAACATGGCAATGTCTCCGTTTTTGCATACAAGTTCCCAGTTCCCACAAGCCCTGAAAGTCCAGTAAAATATTCAAACCTATAAATATGACTAAAATACACCCACATTTATAAATATGGTCTTTAGAGATTGACCAGACAGATATATTGGCTGTTAGCTTATTACAGATATATCGCATCGGCGTATATGCCAGTCGCTAAATAGCAAAACATTGCAGTACAGAAATTCCAAACTAGGTCTGAGGTCATTTAGATTAGATACATTACATAGAGCTCTGTATATCTTGTTTCAGTTATGTATTTATTACTATCAACCGATATAATGCCAGATTTTCTATTATCAATATGGGTGTTGGTCTAAAAACTCTAGAATCAGTCGGGATCGACTTTACATCACAATCAAATGTTAATAATAATAAATGGTTGAACCATAACTTGACAGGTTTATGATATGATGATGATGATGATGATGATGATGATGATGATGATGTTAAAATGTGACCAACATCATGTGGACCCATAAAGCACATTTAAAGTAATTAAAAAATCATAACTGTATTGTATTGAAACTCTTTTGTGCTTTGCTTTTGTTGGTGATGATCCTGATTAAGCAGTACATATCTTTAGCGAGGTATAGAGCTGGCGTGGTCCTTAACCATTTTGTAATTTCTTTATTTTGTATGACCTCGGCTGTTCCCAGGATGCTGTGCACTGCAGTTTTTCCATTAGCTGCATAGGTTTCCTGTTGAGGTCCCTACTTCTTATGAAAAGTTTTCACAGTATGGTTTCATGGAAAAAACCCCTCTATAATTACATTTCTGTCTGTGAGGGTGGGGGTGCACATGTCAGCATGAATACTCATACTCATGCATAGTTGTACATTTGTATGTGGGTATTATACACAAAGGTTGTCTTTCCTATGAGCCGTTTCTTCCAGGAACACAGGAAATATACTTATATATATTTTTAAATGTAAGATTAACACTCTTTCAATTTTTAGCCCACCAGCCAAACTCACCCCACAGCAGAAAGCAAGTTTTGCCAGGGATATATGAGGTCACCTAAACTGTTTCTTAGACACACAGTGTGAGTCACACAGTTTGCAATGTTTTATGTACCATAAGTACACATGTTTACTTTTATATTTACTTTTTTAATAAATTCTAGTCAAAAATCTGGTCACATTTCAGCACTTTGCATGTTTGTCTTATTCAGTTTTGTCCATCATATTACATTATCATTCAGACAGAATCTATGGAAAAATGTTGTGGTAGGGTTATGTGCTCATGCATTTAAAATCTCTCATTCATTTAAAATTAAAGCAGGTGCAGTATTTATTTTAGTTTCATTGTAACATACTTCAGAACAACTGAGAACCTCATGTATGTACAGTATATTGTTGTAGAGATGTCAGCTGTTTATCCAGCTAAACTTCACCACGCACCAGAGACAACATGAGCAGGTGGTTGCCATGGTGACAGAGCAGTGTGTTTATCTGTTGCTGTGTGGAAGGTGGGGGGTGGGAGGGGCGGTGTTGTGTGGTTGTGGGGGTGTCGGTGGGACTGAAAGCTGAGGTGGCTGGTAGCCAGTGAACAGTAGATGGAATCCAGAGAGAGGGAAAGGCCAGCCCAAAATAAACCCATACAGAGCGGGTCGGCCAGGCCCACACCATACACAGCCCCAGAAAAGGAGGCAATGCCCATTTTATGATAGGATCGCGTGACAATATTTGAAGTGCGCAGGGAGATGAGCTGATCACATGATAGAACAGGTGTTTTTTCTTTCTTTCAGAAGATCAATATCAGTGCTTAAATCCAATTCTACTATAAATACTGTAAGTACACTACAAAACCAACCTTCATATAAGCTTCTAAACCTTATTCGAAAACATTGATAAGTCAAAAAAATCTCATAAAGAAGATTAATCTAAAGTGACAGGAAGATTGTTCTTCAAATAAGACTGGGTAATGAAGATGCACACTTGTGTCAGATAATAATAACCCTAACCCTAACCCTAAGAATAAGAATAAGAATAATTAATTAACATTATAAGGTACGCTGTACAAAAGGTCCCAATTTAACTAAATTAAAAATGACTATAAGTAGCAGCAATACAAAATATCAGTGTCATTTTCGGCCTTCCTAAAACTGACTTAATTTCATATAGAATATATATATATATATATGTGTGTGTGTATTTAGAATGTCACAAGTGTGTATCTACAAATTCAGTGAAGATGATGGTGGTGCAAGGATTACATCTAAAGTGGCACACTGAGGTTCAGCAGGGTGGGACCTCTAATCCCTCTAGAGGGCACAGACATGCAGTTAGGGGGGATAACATTCTTAGAATAGTACTGTGTCTCCCTGTGTGGATATCTGGTACCATACTGACAGTGTCCTGCCAAACAATATGGCAATATGGTTGCTGCAGTACTGATTGATTGGCATCTGTTAGCATTACAGCAGTATAGTTTTTTATCTAGTAACTCTGCATTATGCAGTTGCAGACCCTTTGTGCAATTGGTTTTACAATTGGTGTTTCTGTATGTGTAACAGTTACTGTGACCCCAAGTCTGGGTTACATGTAGATGGGGTTTTTTTGTGAAAAGGTGTGAAATTGCTGTGCTTGTGCTGCTGTGCTGAACATTATATGGTCAAATTGGAACTGCACTAACCACCAGATCTTTCCAGTGAAGTGAAAGCATTAGAAATAATAAAAACAACTACAATTTTTACAACTACAACTTCATTTTTCCAAACATTTTTATCTGCAAAATCACCTCAAGGTCTTATTTGTTTGTACTGTTAGATTTGATTAGATTGGAATTTAGGACTTTAAGTCAACAAAACATTTTTATAGAGAAATGATAGTAACATGGCAGGAAATAAACCTGTGGTTAGCTATAGCTACAGCTTTTGCTTTAGTTTCAATATGACTGCAGAGTAGCAGATAATATAGGCTTTCTTTTAAGCCCAATACTTTTATTATGTGGTATAAAATAAATAGTTTTTGTTTTTGTTTTAGCTTTGTATTTATATTTCTAAGACTTGAAGTGTAAAATAACTGAGTGCAACCATGCAGGTTCTTGGTTGTTGGCATATAATTGACACCACTAGATGGCACACACTAGCTACAAGCAGAGAAATGTGTGCACTGAATGTGTAGATGACACATGTATTAGTGAAGTATCTTGCTCATATTTTCAATTTCGTTTCTCACCTAAAGGCCATTAACCTCACTTTCTCAGGCTGATCATTTCCATATGACATCAAATGAAATTCTATTATCTACATTATTCACAGAATACAATCAGTGTAGCACCATGTCTGCTAATATTGTAGTAAATGTCAAATTGAAAATGTTATTCAATTCACACATTGTGATCATTTTCATATCATGCTGCTATGGCTTAATAGTCTTCTGTTTTTCTTATCATTCCTCAGGACCAAGTGAAGCCACCGAAGACATCCAAAACCAAGACAGCACAGACAGTTGCTGAAGGGACAGCCGTGGAGGGCCTCGAGCAGATACCCGAGGAAGGACGAGAGGGACTCCCAGACAATCTCAACTCAGATGAGGAGGTGGAGATTGAGGAGATTATCGAAGAATCTCGTACCAAGCGCCTCCAACGCACCACTAAACAGCAAGTGGACAACATAAAGAAAGCCTTCTCCAAAGAGAAAATGGAGAAGACCAAGGTAAAGACCAAGGAGAACTTGGAGAAGACCAAGCAGAGAACCCGCGAGAACCTGGAGAAGACAAGACAGAAAACCCGTGACAACCTTGAGAAAACCAAGCACAGCCTGGAGAAGAAGATTGGCAAGCTCGGGACCCGCATGACCCCTAACCTGGAGCGCAGGGTGAAGATGAAAACCTCCAAAGACAAGATGAAGAAGTCCCTCACCCCTGACCACACGGTCTACGCTCGCTCCAAGACCACTGTGTATCGCGTGCCGCCATTCACCTTCCATGTTAAGAAGATCCGAGAAGGGGAGGAGGAGGTGGTGCAGCACACAGAGATGGTGGAGGTGACCGAGGCCGAGGGCCAGCCAGCGGGAGAGGAAAATGGGCTGGGTGTGCATGTGGAAGTGGAGGAAGGGGAGCTGGTGAGAGTAGACAGCCCAGACATGGAAGCTCTGTTGGAAGTGACTGAGGACTCTCCGCTGGTCAGGGTGGAACCAGACCACCTAAAGAAGGCCCAAAGCGAATAGAGCATCCCAATTCTGCAGGGCTGAAGTGAGAGATACAAGAAGGAAGAGGGGAACCGAGTCTTGACGAATGAGTCTAATCATGAGGACACTATATTTGTTGTAGGGACTTTCTAGACGTGATCACAATCTATGACATCTCATTTGTTGTCTGATCTCTTTTTATTGTACCCAACAGGGATGACTTTCATATTTCCCCCCCTTTAGCATACAAATAAGAAAAACTAAACAAAAACAAAGCTAGCTTTTGAAACATGTTGCAGGCTGACTGGTTATCTTAGACCTGTATGTTTATTTTACTTACTGTTTGTTGTTGGTTTGATCAATTGAGTGGCTATAAGAAAAAAAAAGGTATAAATAGTCTTTGCTATTGAGATGTAATGTGTAATATAATATTTTTAATGTATGATATGCACATTAGGAAGTATGGTAACAGGAAGTGGTTGGCGGGATTTAAGTTTGAATGGATGATTTTTGGTGATGTAATGTGCACGTGCGAAACAAATAAAAAGAACAGATAGGCAAGGTTTAGGTCCTACAGGAGAAACAAAGGACTGAGGAGGCAGGAGGAGAGGTTTTCCTCGACTGAAGAGTTTACAAAAACATTACCCCTGACATGCAAAAAGCATTAGGGCGTAAAGCTTATTTACTGCCACTCAGGCATTGTGCCAAATGTAAATTACAAATGTAAATGCCTGCAAATACAGTGTAATGTCTGATCAATTATATTGGGGACTTTAAAACGCTGACAAATTCAACTATTGGAATATTTAAACACACTACAATAAAGTTACTGCTGTGCACTTGCAACCATAATTCAATTCAATTTAATATTTTACCGTTTGGAAAAGCAAGTCAGTATCCTGTATGGACATATTTTGTGTATTGATGGAAAAAAGAATCAGTATTCCCCCACTGAGTTGGACGTTATGTGGGGAAATATCGCTGTCTATTTTGAGTTCTTAATTGGTCATTCATTTAAAATCTCAGCTATAATAAAATATTCAGAGCCGCTGCGGAGTATCTTTACAATGCATGCTTGAAATCACGGTTTGCTCGATCATTTATTGCAATGTTTTGATGTATATTCACCTGACTGTATTTATTGCACCTGCACTCACCAACTTCCACATAGGACACTTTGCACAGAGAAGAAAAACGACTGTGTTACCATGGCCACATCTTACCACAGTACATTTGCACATCCCTATTAAATTTTCCCAAGGTAATTGCAGAGAAAAATGATGGTCTGAAGAGCAAGATGACAGTTTAATGGCTGACTACGTAATACATGGAGATGGAAATATCATCCTAAATGCAATTGAAGTGAGACAGTGCACTGCCAAGTTTTAGGAATGGTGTGGCACTCTAATAAATGTCAGAAAACCGGAACAGCATGATCCAGTCCACAAGCCTTTTTAGCAGAAACTAGGTGCAATCTTGTGTACTTCCTCTGAATTATAAAAGGAACGTCCACAATGAAGCTGTCGGACCATAACTCATTAAGTATTATCGTTATAACTTAGAAAAGACAATTATGCCGGTTTAGAGGAAGCAATGACAATTGGATTGTATTTATCTGAGCCTGATGTAAAAAAGGGCCAGAGGCAATGTTCAATCATTAACACCTTTGATTGTGTAAGACAAGCACACATGGCCCTGGACAAGAAGATGGTACGGCTTCCATTTTGTGTGTGATCCTGATGTGGTGTAGCCGTGCAGAAGCCCAGTGTGTAGCATGACACACCATTAAAATAATCAATGGGCTGGAGAATGCAATTAAAGAGAGTGCTCCCTCTGAGCACTGAGTGGGGTAGAGAACGGTGGGAAGGACGGACAACAAGGATGAGTGTCTATCTCTGTCTGTGTGAGAGACTGTGAAGAGTAAGTATGTGCATACGATATAACATTTTGGTGAAAGTCAAGGTTCATATCAGCATTAAGTGGACATTTCATAAAAGAACAAATACATATATTTATTGTTCAACACTTCAAACACTGAAACACTTGTAATATATTGGTCCCTCTGTGTGTGTTCTTTTGCCACCATGTATATTTTGCCTTGTTTTGAGCTACTGGTTATTAAAAAATGGAACCGGCCTCCTATAAGCATGGGGTAGGTCACGCACAGCTTATATAGCGACATTGTTCATTTTGAAAAAAAAATCTGCTGCAGCACAATGTGACATATAATTGCTCTATTATGTTATTGATTCATACTCATACAAAATAATGAAGCTTGCCTTTTCTGTTGTGTTCAAGGCCTCTTTTGCCTAACCACTTCAATATTAAATAAAAGCTTACGGAATAATATGTACTGCCTATTATTGTTTTTATTATATATACATATGCTACCTGATCATAGGCTTGTGTATTTTCTATTTGTTCACCTGTTGTGGGGAGAGGCTTGGGTAAAGCAGCCACTGGATTGAGATCAGGAGAGGTCAATAATGAACAGCCCTGGTGTAATTAAACTCTTGATGACGTCGACACTGCCAGTAACTCAGATGACTTCCAGGCTGGCTGTTCCATCGAAGCGCTCGCACTCCCTCCGCAGCGAACCAACGCGCGGTCCAACTCTGCGGTCCGCCCGTAGGGAGGGTGCGCTTGGGGGAACAGCGCAGTTGCGACAGCAGTAAACACGACGCTCTCAACCAACCTCACAGTGACGTCCCGCCCCTCGCGCTTGTAAACCGCCTTCTGATTGGCCGCCGCAGAGACGTCGACCGTTATTGGCCGTTGGAGGTGTCAATAAAGCAGTTGGTGGAGTTTGTCTGGCTGGAAAAGACTGCAATGTAGGAGATGGGTTCGGTGAGAGCTGTGCTGCCATCAGAGGAGTGCTTCCCGTGGTTTCACGAAAAGATTCAGGGTCGCGGTCATTTTCTGTGTGCTCTCCCTCGCGTTTGTGTCTTTAATTTTTTTTTTTACAAGTAGTCATTACTGACCGCTTTTGTCGGTGTTTTTTTTTAGTAGAAAGAGTGACATTTGTTGTACGGAGAAACTTTCCAAAGGATAACAGCGAGCTTGGTAAGCCACTATAACGACTTCTGCTTTTGGCGTTTATTAAACATTTTTCCTCCGGTGGGAGGCGGGGTTGGTTATTATTATGTTACAGCAGGACACTTTAATGCACGGACAGCTATTTTATCCAGAATGACCCTGAACTACAATTGCAGCATTGTGACGCGGTTATAATTTATTCATGGTGGAGAAAACATTGTGTGTGTGTGTGTGTGTGTGTGTGTGTGTGTGTGTGTGTGTGTGTATGCCCCCTCCCCTCCGCTGTTACTAAAGTTACTAAAGTGTTACCACACCTGTCTGTAGCTATTCACTTTTAACTGCTCCTTATGGGGATGATAATATTACTCATGTGACTTTATGTTTTCTGTTGGTGATCTGGATGGCCTAGTTTAATATTGGCATACATACATAATGTCAGTTGTGGTTAAACAGGGCTGAACAGTGGCTCAAACTTCACCTGTGTGCATTTGTGGACGATGAAATTCAGGTTATTGTTATTTACTGCCTGTATCTGTCACGCCCATCTCCATGCCATCTGCAGGCCAGCATGTGTGACACCCTGCACTGGGATTCATTCTTCCATTCCTCAAATGAGAGCTAGAGATATTCTGCCCAGTTTTTAGGTTGTATGGTGTTTCATACAACCTAAGTTTCCTTTATTTTAAATGCCATCTGGAGTGCAGCCAGTACAGCTGTGGAGTCATAGTGATCTGTGTATCAGGCTACTACATTATTGACTGTGATCAGTGTTTTCTGACTGCCATTAATTACATTATGACTCTGCTTAATGGCATACATAGTGATTTTATTGTCACATGTGTTTTCAGAGACCGTAAAATGGAAAGTTGGCACGGTTACTTTGCTTTCTTTGTCTGTTCAAGGAAGTACTTCCTGGAATATCTGTTACACGATTTAAGGAATGACATTGTGCTTTTACCGTCGCTGCCACATTTTTACAGAGCATTGGACACATCTGTCTGGCCTGCCAGATTTACTGGCAATCTCACGGCCTGCTTACCGTAAGATTGAGTTTCAAAACATAGACAATTATTTGTCTTAGTTGACCCATTGGATGTATGAGCTCACCTTCCAGATAAACATTTGGCTCCTATCATTTGAGAAGCCAGTGACTCTGTGGCATTAACTCAGTGCCAAACATTGTTTAAAATAATTGTTACTCAATAATAAAACAGTATTGTGCCATAATACTGCACAAAAACCCATAGAGGGACACGGTCAAGCCCCTTAATTTAGGTGGTGAGTCTGTAATTCAGCACAATACATGGAAAGAAATTATGAAGAAGATTATACAGTAAAAGTCACTTTGTGCCAAGAGGTTCAGCTTCTTAGTGCATCAGATAAATGTAAAATCAAGTACCAAGCTGAGATACTGTCAACACAATCGAAAGTAACAAAATACTAATTCAGATGATGCAAAAATGAAAGATTATAATCATTATTATTGATGATGACTCAGCTACTCTTTGATGTGATCCTCTCAAGGTTTTCATTTGACCAGAAATTCACACCATGCAGCTGCACATTTTTCATATTTCGGTGAAAGAGGAACAAGGGGTCACGTGCACACTGTCACATCTGATGGACAATCGCAGTAACATAGCTTAACACACCTTTAACGCTCGCCCATATGATGTCATTGAGGATAATTGTTTTGACTGAATACTTGGGACACTGAAGTGATTGAGGTGAAACTAAACACACACACATGTTTTTGCTTCAGTTTGCCCTAAAACCAAAAATACATGAGCTGGATTATATTTTAACGCTTATGTGTCCAGTTTGTGTTGGCACTGTGTGAGATCTGCAGTTAGTGGTGGTGTTCAATTGGATGGTTTTATATTGAGAAGAGCTTCTAATATATTGTCTCTTCACGTGTATGGACAGGGGTGAGCAAGTGTACATGCTAATTGAAGGGGTTTACCAAGTACAGTGTGAGTGATGTAGAAACCTGGACAGATGTTGAATACAATTTTTGGAAATTTTATCAGTGCCATCTTTGATATATGTGCTTTCTGTCAGTGAGAGCAATATCTGAGCCCCTGGAAACAGAAAGCAAAGTCTAGTTTCTTGTCACGAACATGTCTGAGTCATCAGTTACCAAGGATCAGAGTTATACTAAAATTCTGTTCCTATGTCTAAATTCTGCCTGTTGCACTATTGTGTAATGTCACATACAACTAAGTACTGGCTACTCTAACCTTGAGTCCGACTTCGGACGATACGAAAGTATTTAAAAGTTATGTAAGAGGCTTAAGCAAAGGCGTCAGCTGGTCATTCAATACAGATTGCTAGAGGATTTAACTTTCTCTTGGCTTTACTGATTGTCTGGTTGTTGTTAATGTACAGTCCTCCAGGGAACGCTGTAGTCTGGTGTTGGTAAAAAGAGAGGGCTGGTAGAATCTGCCATGTGGATCTGATGGATGATAGTTGTCTCTGCAAGCAGCTGGATGAGGATTAATGAAAATATATTGTTCAAGTTGCATTGTGCTCCTCAGAAAATGAATATGAAGAAAATGAACAAACACTAATCTTGTATTATGTAGGATAGGCCTATGCTTCTGTGGTAGTTTTCAAAACCACCTAAGAAAAGGAAGTGTGGTTTTCATTGTTTCTAGCGAATACAATTGGGGCAAAGCCTCGGCCAAAGTTCAGTAATTCTTTATCTGCTTAGGGACTTGACAGCTGTACATGTAACCCTGTAATTCTTGGTGGAGGCGTAGTGTTTCACTGAACAGGAAGTGAATGTGCTGAATAGGAGGCGTCCCGAGGCCTATACTAATTTTCTGAGAAAAACTGACATTTATCTATTATCTGTGGTCAGTGTGAGAGTTAATCTGTTATGGCATGTTTTTTAAAAATAATTATCAGTATGTATCTTCCCAGAGATGTTCTCTTGGTACACTGCTTAATCTATGTTGTGACCCCCATCTTATCTGTGTAGGTTTGAGGAGGTGTATGTCAGGATGGCCCAGTGGAACCAGTTACAGCAGCTGGAGACGAGGTATCTGGAGCAACTCTACCACTTGTACAGTGACAGCTTCCCCATGGAACTACGGCAGTTCCTTGCTCCCTGGATTGAGAGTCAGGACTGGTGAGGAATAATTTAACACCTGGGCTCTCTTATGAAAGCGCATTTTGTTTCTCCTGTGTGATAACCCTTAAAGGTCCAGTATGTAGTGATTGGGCTGATTTAGGTGATTATACACTAATGAAAACATACCTATGATTATTAAATTCATTCCACCAATAGATCTTCCTAAGTGTTTCACTTGGGACCGTTTAGGTTGCTTTTATCCTCCACTCTCTTCAGACTGGCAGTGGGCCACTCACCATGACTTGCTGTTAGCTTGCCAGGCAGACTGCTATTGTGTTTTCTCTTTCATTGTCATCTTCCTTGATCATGCCTTCTTCTCTCATGACATTATTAAGTGGGTCTCACGCATATTGTGTATTTCACTGCACCTTTTCTGTGGCGAGTGACAACGCTTTCTTCTAAATTTGTTATTCATTAAAATAGTATTAGCAAAAGAGGTTATGTTTCTTTCCAATTCATCTCTTTTTTTTGATAATTGCTTTGCAGAATATCTTAAAAACTGATTTAAAGGTTTCCATGATTAGTTTTAGTGCAGATACCCAATCTGGCATTGAGCATTTAGGCAAAGATTATTAGCACCAGCAGCCAATCACCATGGTTGTCTGTCACCGTGTATTTTTTATACAGACCCAGACTGAGATGCAGAATTATCACAAGAAAGACATTTTCAGATTTTCTTTCCCCTAGTACTCACGCTCATGTGAGATACAGGATGTTTTCATGAGATCTAAAGCAGTGTGAAGGTCACGTGAACGGTGGATTTGAACGAGTTCAACTTCTTTTATCAACTCTTAAAAGGAACTCAAAATAGTCTTATCCTGATTAATATCTCATCTTCTCCTCCACAAGGGCCTACGCTGCCAATAAGGAGTCACACGCCACACTGGTGTTTCACAACCTCTTGGGAGAAATAGACCAGCAGTACAGCCGGTTCCTGCAGGAGAACAATGTACTCTACCAGCATAACCTGCGCAGGATTAAGCAACATCTGCAGAGCAAGTACTTGGAAAAGCCGATGGATATCGCCCGCATCGTTGCCCGCTGTCTGTGGGAGGAGCAAAGACTGCTGCAGACCGCCACATCTGCTGCACAGGTAGAGAAGAGCTACACTCACCTAGCTGTAGCACTCGTATTACATCAGAGAGCTTCAGTTCAGGAATTTTAAGGTTCACACTTTATTCAGAAATCGAACAATGGCTTTAGATGTTAGTGTATGTTCCGCTCTCTTGCAGGATGGCCAGGCCGCCCATCCCACTGGGACAGTAGTGACAGAGAAGCAGCAGATCCTGGAGCACAACCTTCAAGACATCAGGAAACGAGTGCAGGTTAGTTTCGATCAGAGACTTGCCAATTAAGTATTTAAATATGTTGTATAAAGAATCCTGAACTCTCTAACTTTGACAAAATTAGCTTATCTTGTCATGAATATATAAATTATTATCTGTTTTTCTTCAGGATATGGAACAGAAGATGAAAATGCTTGAGAATTTGCAGGATGACTTTGACTTCAATTACAAGACTTTGAAAAGTCAAGGAGGTATATTCTAATGAATATTTTCTTCGCTTTAGCAATGTTATTTATTTGTTGGAAATGTTTTAACTCTGAAATGTTCACTTATTACTTGGTATAGATTAAATTAACCAAATCTGTTTGCTGACCTATGACATGTCCACCCTCTGTCCAGAGTTGTCCCAGGACCTGAATGGGAATAGCCAAGCAGCTGCTACCAGACAGAAAATGGCTCAGCTGGAACAAATGCTGAGCGCCCTGGACCAGCTCAGGAGGGTGGGTGTCTATACTGCAAGAGAAAACAGTTTGAATTGTCTCGAGTGCTTTAAGCGAAACATAAGGATCATAAAAACGGGCAAAAAAAGGCTTTCATGTACAGGCCTTCTGCCTGTGCATTTGAGCACGTTCAAAGGTTTTGTGGCATAAAATTAACGAACTTAACAGACAAATGGAACAACACCTTTTATTTTCACGGTGGTGTGGTATAGGGACACACCCAGCTTGAGGTTGTTGACTGGCACAAAAGGCAGAAGTCTCTCGGCCATGGAGTTCTCTGTCATCACGGCTATGAAACTTATAGCCCTAAATAACCCGCTGTTGTCCATGCTGCGTTTTACATGCTGGGCCAGCATTTCTTAAATGTAAATGTGAAAACTGGGGTAGGGGTGGTGTGACAACTGATCTGACTGACAACTTTCTGAACTGAAAGAATAGTTATGCACAGTTATAAGCACTTTGTAACCTTGTTTAGATAAGTGCTATACAAATTAAGTGATTATTTTCATTATTATGTATCACATTTGCAAAAGGAAAATAATTATGTAGTAGTTTAAAAAGAAGTAGTAACATACTGTACAGAGGTAAAGCTACCAGTCACATTGACCATTGGGACTTTATAATTTGGCAATTATAAATGCATGTTTGATGATATATAAGCACAGAGTCATTGTTGGAATCCTTCACAGTGACAGAAGGTTTAGACCACAGATAGGCGATAACTGATTAATCCCATTTTTAATGTTTCCTATGCTTCCTGTCTTGCAGCAAATTGTGACAGAGATGGGAGGCTTGCTGACCGCCATGGATTATGTACAGAAGAACCTGACAGATGAAGAACTTGCAGACTGGAAGAGAAGGCAGCAAATCGCCTGTATTGGAGGTCCACCTAACATCTGCCTGGACCGCCTTGAAACATGGTAACCACCAGGAATGCAAATTTGAAGCAGTTTGCTAAATTGATCATACAATAATGATCGATTTCTATTTAAAAGTTTATTTTAAAAAAAGTAAAATGTGTGTTTTATGTTGATGAAAGCTTTTTAGGAACTTAGAAACAATAAAATAAACCTGAGGGTCTTTCTGCCTGTCCAGAATCTGAAAAAAAAAAAAAAAAAAAAAAAATATATATATATATATAATATAATATCCTGCAAAAATCAATTTGTTTAAATGTTTATATTTATGACTGCAGGCCCTAACCCTTGAAACATATAATCTTTAAAAAACCCCACCAAGAGTCATTATAGGAAGTAGGGGTGGGCGATATGGGCAAAAAATAATATCTCAATATTTTTTGGGATTTTGGCGATAACGATAATCAGCCGATATCCTTTAAAATGTGATTAGAATTGTCTGAGCTGGACTTGTGTCCACCAAACGCGTTTGCAGCGCTGAGAGAGCTAAACTCTTTTCCGGCGGTGTTAAAGTTGAACAGATTTCAACTTGAAGCACTCTGAGCGCTGCGCTAAAAAAAAACCGTCTCCGCTGACATCTTTTTACCGCTGAAGGCGCTTAGCGCTCTGAACGCTGAAGCCCATAGGACCCACGTCTCGGCACTAAATCATCTGAAGTACCGGTAGCTTCAGGGACTGGAGGTGTTTGCATTTTCTCTCTACCATCACAACGCGCTGCTAAACTGTTGCAAGGAGGATGCTAGCGAGAGGTCACGTGATCACGTCATGTGATCACGTAGGCCCACTAGTCATGTGACTGAATCCTGCCATGCTGTAGAGAGCGCTGCTGCACCGTGTATTAATGGATGTGAGGAGTTTCCGCGGGCGTTTCATTGTTTTTGTCGAAGTAATTTAAATACTCGATAATGGAAATTTGCACATCGTCAAAACAACAATGACGATATTATCGCAAACGATATATATCGCCCACCTCTAATAGGAAGTATGGTTATGATTACAGTATTTAAGTATTTGTGGTGTCTTTTATACCATAGATAGATTATCTTGGCTAACACACTGACTCTGGACTCAACTCTGCTCTACTTATCTGCTTTGTGATCTCCCTTAATCGCTATAGAAATCAACCAAAATGTTTGGTTTGTAATGTGCTCAACCACCCAGTGACAACTACAGGCATGTTTCAGCAAGACATTTAACTTTAACTGGGTGTCATTTTCCAACCAGGATCACATCCTTGGCTGAGTCCCAGCTTCAGATTCGTCAGCAGATCAAGAAGCTGGAGGAGCTTCAGCAGAAGGTGTCCTACAAAGGAGACCCCATCATCCAGCACCGGCCTGCCCTGGAGGAGAAGATTGTGGACTTGTTCAGAAACCTGATGAAGAGGTACTGCATTTGACGCATCATTACACAATTTCTTGCAAGTGTTATCATGATCTGCATCGATGTTATTTGTTGATGCACAGGCAAGACTTTTGTCAGAGTTTGGGATCTAGTTAGGACTCAGTGTAGCTGGGTAGACTAAGCACTGAATGTGAAAAGTGAGTGATCAATTTGTAATATATGTTCTGATAATATTTATAATAAAGTGAAATCAAACCTGTGGTGAAGAGGAGATTCGGAGCTCTTAATTTAGCAAATGTGTTGACATCTGAGCCTTCTCCATTCTCTGGAGGAAGACTGTGAGATGCACTTAAAAGCTTCAAATCAATCACCTTTGATCTTTAGACACTCTTCACCATATGTTACGATTTTTGGATATCTTCCTCTGAAACATGATCCCCTTCCTCTTCTAGTGCTTTTGTGGTCGAAAGGCAGCCTTGTATGCCCATGCATCCAGACAGACCTCTGGTCATAAAGACAGGAGTACAGTTCACAAATAAAGTCAGGTAAGATGCTGGTTTGCAACACAGAAGTCTCAGAAATTTATTTTTATACATTTTAATGACAATATTGTATGTGTCCCACATGACGTTTATATACTAATGAGTGTTATTTTTCAGGTTACTGGTAAAGTTTCCTGAACTCAATTACCAGCTGAAAATTAAAGTTTGCATTGACAAGTGAGTTTTTTTTCTAGCTTTTGTATTGTAAGTCTTGATCAGATACATAAGACACTGATTTGATTGACGACTTTAGGAGATATTTACTGATTCTAATTGTTCATTTTTCAGGGAATCAGGGGATGTGGCTGCAATTAGAGGGTGAGTTCAAGGAGTTTAGGAACGCTTTTTCTTTTCAAGCCTGAGCAGTTACTGTATATTATTTTAGAAATGAGTCTCACTGCTGTTCCTTGATTTTCTTAGGTCACGAAAGTTTAACATCCTCGGTACCAACACAAAAGTTATGAACATGGAGGAATCAAACAATGGCAGCCTGTCAGCAGAGTTTAAACACTTGGTGAGTTACAGAGGTAAAACTCTTACTGGCTGACAGTGATGAAGCTAAAAAGCCTGCTATGGAGCACTAACTTCCTGTTTGTTCCAGACCCTGAGAGAACAGCGGTGTGGTAACGGTGGTCGGACAAATAGTGATGTAAGTACTATTTCTGACACTTGCTGGTGTAATTTAATGATCACATTCTTTATTAAGATATCTGTATTATATGTGTAAGTATGATAAGTTTAGTTTAAACTTCTGCAATAAACAGTTTTCTTGACCTTTGATACACATCAGCAGTCCATGCAATTTTTATACGGAAGAGGTTTGAATAACCTGCTTTCTCTAGGCCTCTCTGATTGTCACAGAGGAGCTCCATCTCATCACTTTTGAGACAGAAGTCTATCACCAAGGACTGAAGATCGATCTGGAGGTCAGTATCGTGTCTCTGTGTCATGAACTTTGAGACAACTCTGTATTCACTGTTCAACTTTCATGTAACACTAGAAGTCAATAAAACTCAAAAGCACACTGTAATAACACAACAATGTTGTTCTTTGACACTCCATACAAAGTAAGTACCCAGATGGATTAGTCATTAAGAAAGTCTTCTGCCTCCAGAGACTGTCACCACCCCAGCTTTTGAATGAGCCTAAAAAAACCCAGTTATTGACACGACCCAAGTTACACTGCTGATGGCAGGGTAACTGGCACTGAATGTTTTTGTTCCCCGATCCCCTGTGGGTGAGAAACCAGTTTCTTTGAATATGCAGACACCAGATACTTGGGTGTCATAATAGTCTGTTATGACCAAGTTAACTTTTAATGTCTGATGTATTATGCATTTCAAATTTCCTCTAACCTCCAACACACCTTAGAGCTTTTCAAGTGTGTGACTCTTGAGTCAAAACGCTGTGTCAGTCTCAACATATATACACATATAACATAAATGACACAAGTTAGCTTGCATTATTAGTGAAAAGATGCAATTCTGCTGCTGTTTATTGCCTGGCTTTTTCTATTTCACTTAAATCTTTGGCCACAACTGGTTTGTTGGCACACTAAAACATGCATCTTCTAATAAATTTGACATATCATTTCATTATTATTATTTCATTTCAGTGCATTATATAATTCTACCATTCTTTTTTGATATGTTGTAGTCGCAGATCCAAGCCAGATCTTAGCATGCGACACACCATTTTTTTACCTTTTACACACCAAAATAGCTCATGCTTAGAACAGCAACTTGCCCTCTCGGTGTAAGAGCAGTGTTATTGATAGGACCTCCTAAGGAAGTCTCATTATGAGATGGTTTACTGAAATAGAAGCAGGAACATTTTCACCCCATTGTGCGAAAGCCACAAGTAAAAGAGAAGAAGATACTGGAAATAAATACTTCTTCTTTTTCTGCAGACTCATTCCCTGCCTGTGGTAGTCATTTCCAACATCTGCCAGATGCCCAATGCCTGGGCTTCCATCCTGTGGTACAACATGCTCACTAACCACCCAAAGGTAAGACAGCACCCTCTGGTGGAAAGGGGCTGTACTCCGCTGGGCAATGTTTACACATTAAAGTTGTACATCTATTTGCAGTGAAAAGAAATCTACACTTTTAAACTATGTTGGCCTGCGTGTCTCTGTACAGAATGTGAACTTCTTCACCAAGCCTCCAGTGGGGACATGGGACCAGGTGGCTGAGGTTCTAAGCTGGCAGTTTTCTTCCACCACCAAGAGAGGCCTGACCATTGAACAGCTCACCACACTGGCTGAGAAATTACTAGGTGAGAGTTCCCATCTAAATCTCTCCTAAAACACATTATTTTGCACTGTGATATGTATTAATGTGTGATGTTATTCTGTCATTGTCCATCCAGGGCCTTGTGTCAACTACTCTGGCTGTCAGATCACTTGGGCCAAGTTCTGCAAGGTACTTACCAACCACAAATGGTTATGTGGTTCAACCTGTCATCTTGCCATTGTATTGCTTCAAAGTTATTTTTCTCCTTCCTCTTCGTAGGAAAACATGGCTGGCAAAGGCTTCTCCTTCTGGGTGTGGTTGGACAACATTATTGACCTGGTGAAGAAGTATATCCTGGCACTGTGGAATGAAGGGTGAGAGGTCCTCCTTTGTTTACAGCCAAGTCCCTGAGCGGTGTTTGGAATAGCCTGTTTGCTGCCTTTCATATTATATGATAGTCAACAGTTTTAAAATAAGACGTACTATTTTAAAATTCTATTTATATGACTTCCTGTTGATTTTCTACAGGTATATCATGGGCTTTATCAGTAAGGAGAGGGAGAGGGCTTTACTTAGTCCAAAACCTCCTGGCACCTTCCTGCTGCGCTTCAGTGAGAGCAGCAAGGAGGGGGGCATTACATTTACATGGGTAGAAAAGGACATCAGCGGTGAGTATCTTTTGGACTTTTCCAATAACATTTCCAGGAATTACTTTAGTTTCTGTTGTGACACTGAGCTTCCTTGAATGTGTATAGGAAAGACCCAGATCCAGTCAGTGGAGCCCTACACCAAGCAGCAGCTCAACAGCATGTCTTTCGCCGATATCATCATGGGCTACAAGATTATGGATGCCACCAACATTCTGGTTTCGCCTCTCGTGTACCTCTACCCTGAAATTCCCAAAGAGGAAGCTTTCGGGAAATACTGCAGACCAGAAGCAGCTCCTGAACCTGAAATGGGAGGAGACTCTACAGGCAGTAAGTCACTGCCTTGTTCTTTATGCTATCTGTGCAATTTCAGAGAAACAGCACATATTGCTTCGTGTGGTGTTGCGGTCAGTAACGTTTTCTTTTCCCTGACAGCTATTCAGCCATATTTGAAGACAAAGTTCATCTGCGTCACCCCGTAAGTATTTGTCCGTCCTCCCTTGTATGTAAATCATCATTATTTTTTATAGAGACAAGAACATCATCTCTGAATGTTCCTGCTCAAGATCTGCACTTCCTTTTTTTAAAAAATTTTGGCTAGTGTTGCTAAATGTTCAAAGAAAAGAGAACAAAGCTGTTTTCACTCTCAATATGAGTCACCACTTGACATTGGAGGAACCATCACCCTGTTCAGTTTTATGAACCCAGATATGTGCAGATTATATCTGGCATGAGGTTATGTCTTCACTGGGTGTTCTGATGGCAATTCATTTCCATGCTCAATATGCAAATATCTGTGCAACCGATCTCTGTATCTTGAGGCCTGCAGTCAAACTCAAAACAGTACACACTATCATCTTTTCTCAGTTTGCAGCAAGCAGACTAACCCACTCTGTTTATATATGTAGGGCTGGTTGTTGTTGCCGTTGTTGTTGTTGTTGCATTCTGGCAACCACCAAATTAAGCTTTAAGCATTCAGACTCTGACCAGCGTGTTTTGGTTGTAACTGTATTTGTATTTATACACATGGAAAGTGACCAAAAGAATCTAAATAGCAAACAATCAACAACCTGACCTCTGAAATTGTATGCATACCCATGAGCAGAGAAAACGTGAATGCAATTGCAATATAATATATAGAAATAGGAAAATATTGGAAGCAGTAAAATATAACAGGGACTCTGAGTTCGTGTTGCTTTTCTTTACACCAAATACACCAAACCTGTAGAGCATCTTCAACTAGTTCGATGGTGTGAGGTCGACTGAGATCAGAGGGGAGTGTGTGCACAGGCCAGACAACCCTATGTGCATTGGTTGGTAGTGGGTTTGGTGGCGTTATGAGGTTTGCTCAGTGAGATCCTGACCTGTCTCCTTAGGTGTCCCTCCGTGTTCATGGACTTGCCGGACAGTGAGCTGCTTGGGAACGGATTCCCAGGGTAGGAGCTCGGGGGGAGGTGGCATGTAGGGCTGTGTGTGCATCTTGTCACTTTGTGTGTTTGATGGGTGGGTTTCAGGGATATCAGCGCAGCCCCCCCCCCTCTGTCTACATAACTCCTGTTTGTGTTTCCAACTCATCGTTCACTTTTCCTGGTCCTAATCCAAGAGCTTCTTCCTGCCATTTGGTTGAAGGCACACTCACACTTTCCCAAACATTTGTGTCCTCAGATTTATCATTCTGTAACGAAACAGACAAGTCAGTTTGAACAAAGATGGAAACAAAAGAAAATTGCCTGAGTAATGGCGTGTTCGATCCACTTAATTTACTGTGCTAACCAACAACTGTTTTGACATTGACTGTAGAGTAGCTGTCATTAACATCAGTTCAGTGTTCAACTTAAAAGCATTTTGTGTTAGTGCCTGCTTAGCACTGCCTGAAATAGCAGTATGTAACATATTGAACACCTACCCAGTCTTTCCTGGTTTCATCTACTGGTATTTTGCCACAGATCCATCCCATTTTTCATCTGCTCTTTTTTTTTTGTTTTTGTTGTGGGCATGACTTTGCATACTGACACGAATGCTGAATTATCTTTTATGTGATAAGACTGATGGACTCACCTTTTTAGTCATTAACCATTCACATGTATTGAATAACGCAGCAGAATCACAGCCCTTCTACTTTTGGTAGCCACGTGTTCAGTGTAATGAAGACACTGACGCTCACAAATTTGTTGGTGACTAATAACTTTTGGTTAAGTGGGAAAACAAAGATGTTGTTACTTATATTGAAAGTACATACAGTATAGCAGAATATGTGTGTGTGTGTGTGTGTGTGTGTGTGTGTGTGTGTGTGTGTGTGTGTGTGTGTGTGTGTGTGTGTGTGTGTGTGACCATCAGTGGCATTTCAGTTTTAAATATAAAATGTGTCCTCTTTTTGTTTGTTTTTTTCACAGCACTAACTCTGGAAACACCAGTGACCTGTTCCCCATGTCGCCTCGTACCCTTGACTCCCTGATGCACAATGAAGCTGAAGCTAATCCAGGACATTTGGGTGAGTCAGTTACACGCATTGGTGTACATACACACACATATATGTACTATTGTAGGAAGCACATTGACGCAATGATTTCCTGATACCTTCGCCAACACACATACATGCCCCAACACTTAGACCACATGTTCCAAATTGTTCCTCACATATATACCCCATATACGTCAAACAACACACACATACACAAAGTTAAACTTGATTAATAAGCAATATTAACAGCTTGTATTTGGATCTTTTCCACAGATTCACTCACTTTGGACATGGATGTAGCATCACCTATGTGAGGAGATTTGTCAAGTTTCTTCATTTCTGTTCTTTCCCTGTTGGGGTTTGATATTATGTTGTGATAGAGGATTCAGTGATTCTTTCTCCCTCTGTGCACATCTGCCTGTACAGTTTTGTTTCTTGTTCCTGTGTAAATGTTCACACCATAGGGAATTGGGTGATTTTGAAAGATGTTCTTTTAAATAAAAAAAAAAAAAGCATTTTGACTTTCCACCTATGGCTTAGTGTGTGAAACTGATACTGACCTGTTGTAAGCAGCATCCTGCTCCCATTCAGTACTTTCCCATCTTCATAGATGTCTTAAGTACCTTTTTAAGTGTCCGGAATTGTATTTTTTGAGAACATTGTATTTTTACGTTATTCACTTTTAAAATGGTTATGAATTAATGTGTTCTTTTCTTTTGAATAAGAAAATGTAACAAGAATAATTGTTGTATAAGCTATGCCGCTTCGGAATTGTGCTTTTGTGGTTTTTATGCATTTAGTGTTTTTCTTCAATATGTTTTGTCGCATTTTTAATTCTTGCCAAATATAATGTCACAGGTTTTCCACAATACCATTGTTTCATTTAAAATGGTTTGGATTATTTTATATATTTCTTAGAGCCATTTGAAAAGCAAACAAATTTAAGGTGATTCTGAGGTAATTTCTTTCTGTATGCTATTTTCCCTTATAGTGAATGGAGAAATTACATGACATAGCCTGTAGAAGTGGTGCTCTGTTTCTTGTCACTGCCACTTAAATATTGTAATTTGTGATCATGTGAATTGCACTTGCTTTTGAAATTAGCATTTTCTACATTTTGGTTGTGCCTGACTTCACCTGATATGATCAGATATGTAATGTAAATCATTTTATGAGCAGTGTATTTTAGGACAAACTTGTTATAAAAATAACCATGGATGTATTTCACTCTAACAGAGTGTACACAGTAAGGTGTGTAGCGGTTGACTTTTAACCTTTCATACAGTTGAGCAAACCCTGTCACTTTGAGTTTAATGCAAACAACATTTTTGTTTGTCTGTCATGCCACAAAATGTAAAGAGGTTTTCTGTAAAATATGCTGTAACTATTCATTATTTGACAGAAGGCAATAAAAACAAGTTAGCACTAAAAGTATAGTCTGTTGATCTATCGTGTAATTATTGACTAAATTTAAATGATTCAACAGCACCTGACCAGGAATCAGGACAATTTTATTATCTGTGATGGAAGTGAATCCTATCCACCTTTATATACAACATTATATTACCATGTCACCACTTTAACAGGAAGACACAATATGCAAATAATTGGCGGACTGAAATAAACCAAACATACAGTAGGCTAGAAACATCTGCAAGGACCAAAAATAAATAACTTATTAAACAGCCAGTTCAAAAAAGCTGTCTTGGCTGATCTTTATGGTGCGCAGTAGCGTGAAGGACAAGTTAAGATTCAATGTGATGAAAAGAAAGGCTCTTTGATGTGTAACCTGGGTCAGAAATAACTTAATGTTTAGTTTATCTTTGCAGTCAGTGTTCCAAAATTACATTTCAAAAGGATTCCAATGGGCGAAAGAGCCTTTATTGGCTACATGGCTTGATGCCACAGTTTTACAATTCTACAGCACAACATATTCAACATGTGTCAGACTCAACATCTGAGACAGTTTCATTTGTGTATCATTCAGTGGTTTATGTACCAACTGATGTGCAATGTTTGTCATGTTTGAATGAATGTCGCAGATCTAAAGCAGATAAAACAGAGATGATGAGTAAAGAACAGATACCAGATAAGAAGGCGATGGATGAGGACATCACCGTTTCTGACTCAGAGCACCGTGATGCTGCACCAGAAGTGACGAGCTGAAGTTTCATTGTTCAGTTGCCTTCTGATCAAGCCAGATGAAACTAAAACAGGTTTTGTTGGAGAACTTCATTCTGAAGGTAAAACAAGCCCTGATAAGATCGCCTGCGTAACGTTTTTTAGGAACTTGCCCTTGTACCCGCAGCAGGAATGAGTTGATGATTGGAAATGAGCTCAAATGCGCCAGTGTAGACGGGAAATCCATAACAACAGGCCATTACCAAAGAGGAAATCCAAAGATTTAAGACAAGCAATAAAGCAACATCTAATGAATAATGTGCAAGCAATAAACTCAGGGCCCCTGTTGGTCCTGCACTGCCAGCTGGAGGGACAAAGGGCTGATGTGTAATGCAAGAAAGATTATTTTAGATCCACACTAAAATTAAACAGAAAAAAAAGCTCCATTTGACCCTTACACTTCATGAGGTCCTTTCATGTGCAAAAAGGAAACAGAAATGAATTTGAGAGGTCTAATTTCTGAACAGACAGTCAACCCTAGGTACTTTTTTTATTGGAATTTAAACAAAATAAAAATAAAACTCCAGAATATGATGTCATGTTAAAGAGTGGGAAACCTGCATTACGTGGGGCCAAAAAACCTGAATTATTTGTGTCAAACTGTTAACAGGTTGAGGCCCCTCAAGATGAAACACCCAGGGGCCCGTGGAAGAATTATTGCCACCATGATTTGAAATAATCAGTCATTTTGATTCTTTTGTATTTTCCTGGGATTTTAATTATAAATATATCATGTAAGATATCACCTGTCACTTCACTTCCTATTTTCAGTCCCCCAGGTTGTTTCTGTTTCTGATGACAGATCTCTCAACACCGGGGTCATCGGACTTCCCTGACTGGAAACCCCATATTTGCGTGTGTGCAGCTCCACTTCTTCTTGTTGGTAGCGCTGATGCCAACAGCACAAGTGTGACTGCTGGGATTCCTATGAGTCCTTTGGAGGGTATGTGACAGCTGAGATAAAGCAGCTATCATAAAATAAAAATAAAAAAACAGTAGGGAAGAAGTTTCTGCATCACTGGGCCTCTGCCTCGCTCGACACCGCTCGCTCACTCTCAGTCTCATGTGTGCCTTGTTTGTCTTGCTGATAGGAAGTGAACACAGACTGGTTTGAGGAGATGAGGGGGTGTGGAGATGTACAGCTATTACCGTCAGCAGCTGCTGACTCAGCTGTCTGAGGAAGCAACTGTCACTCTTCGGGGCCTGCAGCCAATCAATCCGTAGAATCGATGAAGCAGGGTTGCAGTGCGTGGTGGCTGGCTGGGTTAGGTGTGAGTGCGTGTCTTTGAGGGAGAGAAACTGCTAGTGCTAGTTGTGACTTTTTGACATGGATGTGGGAAAATTAAGGGGTTTATTTCTGCATGGGGTTTTTTTCAGATTAGTTTCAGTCTGCAGCAACGTTAAAACTCCGGACTTTTAGACACATACCGTAACAAACATACATACATAAAGTATATTTTGAGGTACTCATAATTCATTTGAGAGTTTCCTTCTGTGGCACTTAATCTTTTTTTTAATCTCAGAGGAATATGTATATGCAGTTTTTTCTCAACTACACTTATCTGACAGATAACTTGTTATTTAGTATACTTCATATGACACTTACAGTTTAAGCTCAACAATATTTCTAGAATCAGCTGAGTCACTATTCCATCTTAATGTGTTATTTATTATGTATTTATTTATCCCCCACTGCACAAAGCACTGCTGGTACAGGATCAAGTGTGGCTTTTGATGCATCTGTGCGATCAATAAGGCACAATAAAACAGAATTGACTTTCTTTTTTTTCTTTTTTCTTCATCAACAAGTGATTACATAGTGGCTGTTTCTCTTTTATCTGTATTTTGTTTTGTCTCTGGCAACAATATGTGGCTCTGCTGCCTCAGGCGCACATAGTCTTCTAATGAGAGTTGGCAGGTTTATCTTTGGTCCCCGCCACCTCGCTCCTGTGTGTGTGTGTGTGTGTGTGTGTGTGTGTGTGCATGGATTCATCTAAAGGAAGTTTGTACATATAGTGGGTAAACACAACTATGAAACAAAAAAAAAGAAAATCAGATTCTATGTGATTTTTTAGAAAAACCTAAATGCAACAGAACAATGTTAGACTAAACTCAGTTTTGCACCAGACGGCGTCGCTATTCTCCAGATTAAGGGCGGCAGATTTGGGAGCGATGCACTGAGTTGGATGGAAGATTTACTGTACAGTAGATTAGATTTAATCTAATCAACCGGTCTGCTTCTAACTGTGTGCAGCAGAGAACAGCTCTGATCACAGAGAATCAGAGAAAAGTGAGTCCGAGTTTAGGGATCTGCACCAAGGTTCACTCTCTCTTTCATTTTATCTATTAGGAAGACTCATATTAATATTATTCTTAATGCTTTATGGATGTTTGGCTATTCATTTGTATAATTTGCAGCCTATTATGTCGCACAAAATAAAGTATTTTAAAATCAAAAGATTGTGCGGGTGACATTGGGCATATCAGACAATGTGCACAGACACAAAATGAATAGGCTGCATGAAAAATATAGGATAAATAAATTAAATATAGCAATACACGGAGTTGCAGCAGATGCAATAACAGATCTCTATTGTGTGTTTTTCTTGTTATTACCTGGCCTGAATATACAAATAAAGTTTGATTGATTGCCACCTGCTTCAGCCTCGTTCCGGCATTAGTCCAAATCAATCAACAGCAGGACAGAAATCAGCAGAAACTGTTGAACCCTCCGCAGACGTTCAAGAGCCACCGGAAGTGGGCGGTTTGTCGAGAGAGAGAGAGAGAGAGAGAGAGAGAGAGCAGTGAACTGTGAAGGGAACTGTTGGAAACTAGACGGCTGGCTGACGGACTGAGAGACCCTCCTGTTGTAGGTTGCTCACGTCGCTGCAGCCTCTGCCCGCGTTTTATGAGAAAGGACGGCAGTCTGAGAGGTAAGCGTGACACTTTCACGTCTTTTCTTTTTTTAAATGTACTTTTCGCGTGTGTGTGAAAGAGGGTGAACGTCCTCGCCTCGTCCCACTGACTGCCTCCCCCCCCACTCGCTGTCGTTGCGAAAGAAGACTGACGGACCAGCGCTTTGTAAACAAACTGCGAGTGCGGCTGCAGCGCTCCTCCGCCTGCAGACGCTGCGCACGGAGCGCCCGCATGGATGCAATAACTTATAACACTTCATTTGGTCTCTCTGTCTCTCTTACTTTTATTTTTTTGGGGGGGGGGGCGGCTCTGTGGTTTCATGAATCAACAGGCCGGTCTCGAAGGAGTCCCCTGTGTTATTTGCTATAATTAATCTCCACGGACTGTCTGTGAGTTTGCTGTCACCTTGTCGCATGTGACTGGTACTCTCCTGCTGTAATAGTGCTACAGAGTCAGTCACCCTGGTGTCTTCTTCTTTTTTTCTGCAAGGAGTAGAGCTTCCCTACCCAGCCTCGCCTGACTCCGATTTAACCTACATAAAGGCATTAAGTTGAAATAGGACCATAAAGATAACCTGCAACAGCCCACACACACACACACACACAGAGGGAGAGAGACACTCCGTTTTCTTTACAGGCTCTGGCTTATATGAGCGTTATACAGCACTAATAATAGTGTAATGGGTGTGCTTCAAAAGTCTGACAGGTGAAAGCCTGACTGAGAGCTCTGGTTCAGTGACTGTTGGCAGCATGCTCAGGGCTGACATCCTGCTGCATTCAGGTGCAGTTTTCGAGCTACTTTAATTTATTATTTCCATTTTGTGGAAATTGCTTGTACTAAAGAGAAAATGTGCACTTTGTACCATTTGACATGTGCCCGACTGCTGTGGTTACTTAGGCTACGGATAAAGACTTTCATTTTCTATAGGCACTGCTTATATGTCAACACATAAACCGTTAAACATTGTTTAGAATGGGTACTTTCAGTTGTGGTTTTGTGTGTTAGTCTTATTAAAATAAAAGAGGCCTATTGCACCACAGTTTTGTATGTTACAAATACCAGATATAGTATCATAATAATATGATCCGTTTTAGGTGGATGATATGCATATTTCTTATATAAATATGAAAAGGTTTGGAGTGACGACATAGAAATAAATGTAAAAATAACCACAAAGTACATTAAGGTCACTTTTTACATTGACCTGTTGATATGTGGGTAAAAAGCCCGAAAAGGATGGTTTATAAAGGTCAATACAAAGCTGACTGTCAGAGCTGTAACGCACGACTGAATAAATCAATCCTGAAGCAAGACCCTAGTGTTTGTGCTTACAAACAGAACTGAAATGTCACTGGCGCTTTGATGTCTCTGTGCCATTTCCAAGAAAAAGGTGTGCTGTGTGTGTGTGTGTGTGTGTGTGTGTGTGTGTGTGTGTGTGTGTGTGTGTGTGTATTTGCATGCAGATGAGCTTACCTGCAGTGATATCACCTTCCCAATGCGCACCCATTGTCATTTTGTCGTTCCAATAAGACTTTGTGTGTTTTCCTTTGGACAGTTTCTTCTAGAGTCCTACAGCCATTACCTTTGTCCCCTGTGGCTCCTAGTATTTGAGAATGACATGCTGTGATGATGCCCCCCTGCCCTCTTGAGGCTGCTGCGTGAGGATGAGCTTCATGACTATTCTCTTTCTCTGTAACACAGCAATAACCGTAGCCTTTGGACATTGAATTCCTCCTGGTTTTGGGCTCTTGAAAGCTGTGACAGGAATTTTAGTATAAGACTCAAGACTCTTCTTGTAAGTTCTTTTTCTATCTTCTCTTGTGCTGGTCTTATTTGCATGTCTGCTCTCTCAATCAATATTTTTTTTTTGGCCTCTAATCTACAGGAAATAATGGTCATTGCCTTTTAGCATTTAACCTTGTTGGCAAGCACCATGTCACCCTGCATGCTCCCTCTGTGGCTGCAGTGCATGGTGCACGCACGGGAAGGGAGAGTTTTCCCAGGTTTCTGTGAAAACAAGGGTGTTTTGGGTTGACGCAGGAACATGGCATGCTGGCCAGGCATGAACTGGCTGGCACACTGTGTCCCTGACAGAAAGACCCAGATGCAGGAGTAGCAGCAGCAGGGGAGACTGGGGAACCCAGTGTTTCACTGTGCCATGTGCTCCCAGCATGGCATGTCCTTAAGCTTGTCTGTGCCTCTCACTTTTTCACTGTCTGCTGCCAGACCAGTGTAGGGTTCAGCAAGGCTGATGAAAAAATGTGAGCACTGTAAGCAGGGAAGGTTAGATGGAAAGGACAGCACAGGAGATATGTTCTCAGCATTGACATCATGAGTAGCTGGAAGTGAGCCGATTAGCGCAATGGTTTTGATCTGACTGAGCCATGAGTCAAAGGTGACCAAATCACTTATGTGCTAATGACTGTGGCTAGCATGGGGCCTCTTGTCGGTCTGAACAGAGGAGAAGATGTATAGATTTAGAAATTTAGGGGAGGAGACCAAGAATTTCCTTTGCTTGTGATCTAGTTCTTTGGTGAGACTTTATGGTGAATAATAGAACACAAACTATGAAAGAAAAACAGGGGGATGAGGGGAGATTGAGAGTGAAAGAGAAAGGAAAACATGTTCAAAGTGAAGTGATAAGGAAGCATGTGGTGACATACACCCTAACCTCCTCCCCCTTTCAGTTGGGCTAACGTTAATCCACTGGTCACGTGACCATGAGCTTTTAGCCTGGTCTAGGCCAGGAGCGGTCTTATCCATCTGTCGAATAGCGTTGCTGATTGTTGGCATCCACAGTGTGTACTCCAGTCCCATGATCACTGCTCCGCACAAGACTCAAATTTGATTGCCATCAGCTACTTACTTCTGCAGGATTCTATCAGCAGTTTCAGTTTCAATCGTGTCAGCGTCTTTCCCATGATCCTTTTTTCTACCTATCTAATCCATCTCAATATTTGTTAGAATTTTCATCAAATTCCTCCTCTCGTCAGTGCAGTTCTGTAAGTGAGAGGAGGATGACGGTCAACCCTTACAGACACTGAGAAGCATGATAAAGCCTTGGGTTATTATCTCAGTGATACAACAACAATAGCCAGAATGCTCAAAGGCAAGTTTGCATTAAGACGTGAAGGAAGTCACAAATCAGGAGGGGAAATATACACTTGAATTCTCTTTAGTGTCGCTAGGGGTGCTTCCTTTTTTTTCTTTTTTTTTAACACTGCAATTTCAAATCGTGTAAGGAGACGTCGGACAGAGGTCAGTCCAGAATAGGCTTAAAATGGATATACGTGCTCTGGAGTAATCATTCTCTCTTTTTTAGACAATACCCCTCTACAAGCCTTAACCACACATTGGAGCAAGATGCTGTTGCAATGTGCTGCTGTGGCACAACAGCACCAGGTATCGCCCATAAGACTCTTAGTACCACACTGTCTTTCATATCTAGAGCCTTCTTTGCATTGATCAGAAGCATACATGATTTCAGATGCAAGTTCAGGGATGTGAATAATCTGCACATCTGTACATATACTATATAGTTGATTCAAAAACTGCATTCAAAAGCTAACTTTATGATTTAGATTAGCAAATTATGTTGCATGTCTTGAATAATATCTATTATTCTGTGGCTTGATGCAAGTTGTGACTTCAGTAGGGACACACTGAAGCTTGAAGGTTAGCCAGCTTGTGAGCGACTGGCAAGTTGCCTCTTTCTTTGGGTCCCCAAGGGCAGTTGGGGAATCTGAGTGAGAAAAGAGAAGTAATTTTCCTCCTGTGACTGTGTCTTGAGGCTCTGGATTAAAATGAAAAATCTTCTCTGCACATGTGCCTGAGTTAAATTGTTTCATTAAATAACTGTTTAATAAAAAAGGATGGTTTACTGTAGAATTGTGGATATGTCAAGAGTTATTGGTGTTGTAAAGTTACACTGCACAGTTTCTTTTGTGTTTTATTAATGCTTTGGGCCCTGAGTCATGCTTGATCTGTCATGCATAAATTATGTGAACGAATGGCTTCATCTATGCCCTGAAGTAAGTTCTATCATGTGAAGTTTGGAATTTTTATAAGAGTACAGAACATGTGCAGGACACATTGTTGTTGGTAAGTGGTGCAATTGTCATATTAATATTAGTATTTTACTTCAACTTCAACTTTTCTCCAGTGTGATTTACAAAGAAGGCATAAATATGCTACAAGGTAAACCTGTTATAATACATATAATATATAAAATAAGATAGTAAAAGTAAGTGCACTAAATAGAAAGAACAACTTTACACTAGCTGAAGTGGTGTGGAATAAATATGTGAAAACATTTTCACTAAATCTCTGTTTGTAGAGTGTTTTTTCTTTTCACACCCACACTATTCACGCTGTGGGTTGCGACCTTATATAGCCTGACCTGCTGGCCTACTTCGGAAGGGAGTGTAGTTTATCACCCATGCAGTGACCAGGAAGCTGCATTAAGCACACTGCTATCTGACAGTATGTGTCAGTTAGAAAGGGGCATTTACAGTAACACTGACACTATGAAATTAACCAAATTCTCTATCTTATAGGACTATACAGGACTTTTCCTAGCAATTAGAAACAAATATTCTCAGTGCAGCAAAGTCTTAGTGACAGGGAAAAAACCCCCACAAACCTGCCTCCATAAGTGCTCCCTCTGAGCCAATATACGCTCTTAATATTGGAGTAAGGAATATGACACTGTTTATGACATTACTTGGCATAACACCACTGCAAACTTCTTTGCATTACTCTAGAGACAAGTTATGGCTCTGTAGGTGATCAGCGTTCACAATGATTTGCAAACTTTACTGATCCCGTGCTCTCGGTTTGAAAAGGGCATCTTTTGGTCCCTTACTTTGCATTGCTTTAGTGTTAAGTAATATTTCAAACCTCACAAACCTGTCACCAGTCACCTTTCTTGTGATGATTAACTCCACCTGTGTGATGGTGCACCTTTCAGATCTTGCGATGATGAGTGGAAACGTAGATTACTGTGAGGCAGTAGAGTGTAGCCTCATCCTTCTCTTCTAAGCCTCATTTGGTCATGTTCACACCCCAACACCTGTCCCTCACTGTAATGAGGTGGCCTATCCTGTTACGAAAGGAAACCTGAGGCTGAGGTTACTGCATCCACCAGCACAGGTATAAGAAGCACCCAGACAAGAACATGGTAAGTGCATCCTTGTGTTTTGCACTATTGGCAAGGCTGGTGTGTCTCAGATTTCTGTAAAAAATAAAAAAGGCTGCTTTGGGCGGTAGATAAAGAAGAGGTAGCAGCAGGGAGACAAGGGAACACATAGATTTATTCTCCATTTGTTTGAATCTTGAACACTCACTACTCCAGGTTAGTTGTGCTTGTAAATGTTTGCTGAGTCCAATCAAAAGCTGCAATGTGTAACTTTTCACTTTGAGACAAAAAGTGTAGCCTGAGCTCTTCTAATCTTCAGTCCATCATCTTCACACCCCAACACTTGTCACTTTAATGAGGTGTTCCTGATACGCAAAGTAATCCGAGACTGAGCTAATGGCATCCACCGCCACAGGTAAAGAAGAAGCAGACAGGAACAAAAGATGCTGAACATGAGTTTTAAGTGACCTTTTGACTTTTTTGACTCAATTTTTGACCATAACCATTACCATTGCTATGAACACCACTAGCATCACACTGTAAGCTACAGCTCATCACAGTTTAGGTAAGGTAGGTAACTTGCTACAGGAAATAGATCAAAAAGGCAGATTCCCAAGACTCAGCAGGTGGGGCTAAGGGTTAAGGCACTATATAGGTCACCAGTTCGTAATAGGTCAGACTTGCAATTAGAATCAGGCAAACAGTTTATCAGATCAGGAAATTGACTTAAGGTCGACAACAGACAGGCATGCAGGTAGAAGGTTTATCAAATTAGGAAAAAGGTACCTGGCAGCCAACAGGAATGGCTTGAATAGTGTTGGCAACATTCAAATAAAGTAGAGAACTGAATAGCTGCACAGGAAGGTGATACATCACAAAGACAGTCAGGTGATCAGATGAGCAAAACCCACAATGGCGCTTGTCTTATAATGTCAAATATTTATAGGTTCACCACCTGGATAATCCCCTGAAATAGCCAACCAAGTAATAAATAGTACTACACTCAAGAAGTACATGGCACTCACAGAATGAGAAAGGAGTGAAGAGCTTTACAGGAATGTGCAAAATAATGTCTGGGGAATCTGCTAGTTAGCAGTGTGACACATAATGATGTTAATTAAATACAGTAGGTGGCGGTCACCACTGCTGTAGACAGGGGCAGCAGATAAGAACACATTTTAGCAAAAAGACCCACCTAAAAACAACTTTTTTTTACCGCTTTACACTGATGTCAGACAGCGATTTCCGACGAGGAAATTAAGCAGTTGTATTGCTCTCTTCAAAACCACCAAACTCCTTTCAAATACAGTAAACCTACCAAGCAGAATACAGGAGTTGCTGGTCTACAGCTGCCACAGTCCGCAACCAACAACTAACATTAATTCAGATCCAGACTAAGGTGTTAAAGACACAATAACACAAACAAAAAACTAACCAGTTGTGGCAGTGGTGGGCAAGCAATTCCCATGTTCTGTGAGGTAAAATTAGTTTTTGTCAATGGGGTCTGGTGGGCCCGTAGCACTTGTTCATTTGTTTTGGTCTGAGTTGCTGGTGCTCTAGTGGGACATTTATTGTCTGAGAGTTGTACACAACACCTTTAAAGTTTGTTATCAATGAATTGTGACCAAGATATGTGCTACATGATTGTACAGTTGAAAAATGAACTTGTCAGTCCTCCCTGGTTCTTGTTGATTACTGGCTGGCTTATAGTATGCCAAGACATATTTGTGATTAGCTAAAATCCGACAATAATATTGGCCGTGCTGGTGCATTGGTAAGGTTCTAATTTCCTCAAATGCAATCTTATTTTGCCTGAGTTTCTCTGCAGCATTTGGTTGTTTGAATCTGAGACGTGAGAGGAACTATACAAAGATGATGCAGTCTTCATGGCCATATAGGGGTACAGGCACAAGGGTATTAACACATGTCCTATACATTGTTATTTCGCTATACGAAAGATATACTGAGGGGAAGTAGATTTTTTTTAGTAACATCAGTTCTGTTGAATGAACACTTGAATGAAGCGAATTGAGCGGGATGAGAGGCTGCTGCTGCTGTCACTGTTATGTTCAAGCCTATTACAGCTTACAGCAAATGAGACAGGATAGCTCACAAGCAATAAATACATATTTTTGCAGGAAGAGATAGTGGATATAAACAGGCTGAAATTCTAGATATGAAAAACATACTGTCAGTAAATGAAATGTCACCAAACGTATTCACACTACACTGGCAACATGCAGATAGCCACATGCACATATGCACATGGGAAAGACAACATCAACAATTTACCTCAGTTGTAGTGCTACCATTAGAATTGTTAAAATTAATGTGTGTGCGTGTGTGTGTGTGTCTGAGACATATGCATCTGTTTTGTTCAACTGGATTTAGGTCATGGATGCTCCCTTGTGTCTGGGGAAAGAGCTAACATCTGTGTAAGATTACTGTAAGGAGCATTTGATTAAAAAATGATTATGATGACATGCCAGGGAAAAAAAGATTTCTCAATTATTCATGCTTATGCCTCATTTATATATGGTTGTACGTTGGATTAAAGTGTGGTGGATTAGAGTAGAAAAACATAGGGCTGTATGACCAAACACAAACACTGTCTTTGGCAAACTTCTTTCTATATATTGTTATTTTAAAAGTGCTTCCTGGTCTTTTTTGCATATGTGCGCCTCATGATATTTTACAAACCAACACCATAGGGTAGTAAATGTTCTCTAGCTGTCTCTTTCTTGCTTGTAGAGGCACTGGTGCAATATAATGCAAAGTCAGTGTTTGGATTTGTGGAGCTGTTATCCTGTATTGATCCTGTGAGCTCATCTGTGCCCACGGCAGCTTCTGCCTAACAAGGCTCTCAGATGAGCTCTGCACGACAACTCCAGCCTCCCTGCCACTCCTACAACAAAACAACAGAAGTCTTTTTGTTTTCTTCCTGTAAAATGAAATAAGTACATTTACTTATTGTATTTGAACAATACACATTTGATGTATTGTACTTGGTATGCTGCCTTGATGATACCATATGTCAATTTAACAAAGATAAAGATTCACTTCCCCTTTTGTCTGTTTTGTGCTCTCGTGCATGCTGTATATGTGCAAATGTGTTTCTAGTTTCGGTCTCTACAATAAAACATATTGCTCTTATGTTAACATGTCAAAGATATATCTACGATGCAGTCAAAGTGTCTCAGTTGTGACATCAGTGTGAGCTGGTTGTTTATGACTCGTATTTAATCTTTACCTTTACATTTGAATCATCATCAGGGATTCCAGTCTGCCCGGGATCTTTGACTATTAGATCCCATCTGTTGCTGTCTGCCCCTTTGAGGCATTTGTCCATGTGAGTTAATCATATGCACTTTTAAATATACAGAGAGCAAAGGGAGGTTGGACAAGACATTGTGCGCATATTGTGTAAATTTATTGTTTAGCATCATGGCTCATGGTGTGTGGCATTATAATCAAATCTCATTAAACACATCTTCCATTCTCACATGATCCACTATCTCTTTTGTTTAGCACACACCATACCATGTGGCAGCATGTGTATAGAATTGTGTGTTATAAATAGATAGCCTAGCACTGGAGGGGTTTGTGCTGTTGTCTTCTATATTCCCTTTAAGTGTAAGACTGGCTGCTTTAAACTGTGGAACATAAGAGGAATCCTATTTGTTGAGGTGCGAAAATGCTTCTGAAGGTCCTCATGCAAATGCAAAAGTTATTTACCTACTAAGATGAATGGACCATAGAAATGGTCTCTTAAAGGTCCAGTGTGTAACATTTAGGAGGATCTATTGGCAGCAATTGAATATAATATGCATAACTATGTTTTCATTAGTGTATCCTCACCTGCGTATTGAAATTGTTATGTTTTTGTTACCTTAGAAATGAGCCATGTTTCTACCATAGTAGCCCAAAAGACACTGGCACTACATAGGGGTGTTTTAAGGGGCATTTTTTGCATGTTTTGCAGCCACCATAGTTACTCCTTCGTGCTTGGAAGAGGAGAGTGTAGCAAGAGAGTTAAAATCTGGAACAGCAGTGCCCAATGCTACTAAATCCTAAACACTGGACCTTGAACTTCAGTATGTATATTGGACACTAAGAGGAAAATGAATACATCTATATTTGCAATGCAAGGTACATTTGTTCCCCTGAATATTATGTTGTTGTTTTTTTAATTCAAGTTCTATTCTCAGCTGGCTACAGATAATTGAATGTCTTTTTAATTCAAGTGTAATGGTTTAATTCAATAAACAAGAATGATGAAATAATTTAGCTTTTACTGTTGTGATGGCTTTGCAAGAATGCAAGAACCCATACTTTTCTTTTGGGCTGATTATTGATGGCCATGCACATAGAAGGATGCATTGAGGAGGCAGGCATGTTGAGGAGCATTTCTATTATGCGTTACATGCAGGGAAAGCAGGGAAATGAGGGTGAGGGGGGTGGCTGTGGCACTCTGTGTTACTTCAGTGTCCATGCTCAGCTTATCCAGATTATCCCTGTGCCACTACCATAATCACTCAGACGCTACCATGCATACAGCACCATAAGGTTTATGCCTTTGTTTTCTTTGTTTAATGTGGAGAGATGAAAGCTCTGTCCTGATTTTTTTTGTGAAGGACGGCCCCCCCCTGTCATAAGCAACTCTGCCACACCCAGCTCTAGCAATGGAACAGAGCAACAGCATGACATTTGGATTATTGGTTGATCAGTTGTCCATCTGTGAGGGAACACTGTTTGTTGACCTCTGTGCAGAAATATACATAGAAGGGCATGCTTTATAATAAGATACTATCTAGAGTGTGGCTATTGAAAAAAATAGTAAATGGACTGTAAGTGCTTTCTATTCTTTCAACCACTCACAATGCTTTTGCACTACATGCCACATTCACCCATTCATACTGTGATGGCAAAGACCATCACAAACTAACTCATTCATTCATCCACATTCATAAACTTATGCACAGCATCGGGAGCAATTTGGGGTTCAATATCTTGCTCAAGGACACTTTGACATGCAACAGGAGTAGCCAGAGATTAAACAGCTTACCTTCTGATTAGTGGACCCGCTCTACCTCCTAAGCGACAACCCCCCCACACAACACAACAGCCATGGCTATGTTAAAAAATGTGATGAACTATGGCAAAATATGATAGGCCTCTTTCTCTCTTTGCCAGCTTCAACAGCATCGCTTGTGCCAAGTGGATCTAGTCAGCAATAAGGAAACTCTCTGCGTGGTCCTAGAGAGCAGCCATGAACTACCATAGTTTTTTAGTGTCCACAAAGCAGAAGGGTGACAAAGTCTGGGGGCTTTGCATGTACTCATAGAACTAGTGCTGTAAGATTCAGCACAGCCCATTCCTTATATTACTTCTTCTTGGCAAGTTGGTGCTTTCTGATACTCCTTACCGTTGCAGGGGCAGTCAAATTTACCAGCCCCGAAATATGCACAATGGCCCCAGTATTAGCACATGGGATCTCACACTTTTACCTGAGACCGGGGTCCCCTGCAGGACTGAGTAAGCGAAAGCTGGTTCATGTCTGAGCACTATCATGTGCATCCGACTGACTGTCTGACTGTCACCAAGGCACCAGGTGTGTTGGAACATTTCTGTATCAAGAGGTGAATGCAAAGCAGTTCAGGGACAACCACATGGGGCTGTGAGCATTTTGCTGTGTGGCACACAAGTCCACTCCCACAAGTCCAAACCAAGCTCAGACCTGGCCTGACAGCGGGTTGTGGACGTCACTGGTGTCACAAGCTGCAAGTGGTGCCTGTGTTGGTTTGCAAACGTTAGCGCACCTGCCTTCTACTGTTCTGTTGGTTAGGAAAGCTCTGTCCTTGGTCAGTCATTGGCTAGTTTGTGGCTGAGCTTCCAATGGCTAAGCAGAGAGTTTACAGTCAAGCTGTATGTAAACTTTGGAGAAATAAATGCAGCAATGCAACTAACTTTGTGTGAGGATTAACAATGCAGTTTATCGATGCAACAACAATGCTATCCAAAAGCCTCTGTATTTTCTAACAATTGAGTGAAAATTTATCATGTGCCTTGAGTATGGTCAAGGCGTAAGTGATGTGCTTGGGAGCTAATCAGTAAGCTAAAATGCACGACATGAAGGACTCAAACTACATGGGGAACAAACTCTACCAGCTGAGCGACTGTACACCCCTGTCCTTGATATATCTTTTAGCTGATGCATGTGAAAGAAATGAAGAAGAAATTTTCTTGCGGGACACCAGTACATGGGTGGTGTCATTTAATTGCAAAATTGTCACATAAATAAAATATATCATTATAAACTGTTCCTGCAATGAAAGGGCTGATTTTATATTCTTCATTTTAAGAATTCATTAAGTTAATAATTCCCTACTGTAAGCTAATAAAATGGGCTCTGTTAATGCTTGAACCCAGTCCAGTCTGTCAGGAAAGGGTGCTGTTGTCGCTCTGGGGCAAAGACCTCTGTGCGGTAAAGGTGGAGTTGACCTTTACTGAAAGCACTGAGCTTGCCATGAAGGGAGGGGAGACTTGGTAGGGGGAGCAACAGTGCGAGGGGGGATGGGTCCATGAGCTCTGGTGACTGGGTTAGATACTGTGTGTGAGAAACTGCAGCTATTTGACCTCTGACACATGACACACTGGGAAGATCAAAGGGCAGAACTTTGCCTGCATTGTTTTTTACAGGAGTGCTGGTGGAGGAAAGAGGAAAGGAGAGAGGGCAAAAGAGGAGAATACCAAAGGGAAAGAGGGAGGGAATAGCAGCAAAGATTTAGACATTTTCTAACAATATAACTCAAGAATCAGAATCAGAAATACTTTATTAATACCCGGGGGGGGGGATTTGTTTCCCAGAAAATGTAATGAAAGCACTGTTTCATTTAGGTGCTACCTGTCACTGATGTCGTTAGACCAGTTTTAGGACGTTGAAACAATACATAACCCTTATTTGTCTCACCACCTTACCTACCTCTGCCACACACACACGTGCACACACACACACACACACACACACACACACACACACACGCACACTGTACACACACACACACTCGCTTTGATTCTTGCAGCATGATGTGCCTCTAGCTAGCATAGAGGTCACAAAGATTGAGTCTGCATGACTGAAAGAGGAAATGGACAAGAACACGAGCCCTTGAGATAAGGGTTAATGGAGTTAGGACATTAAAAGACAAATGAATTAGGTGTAACTTTGAATAGAATTTTGCAGTCTAACTATGTTAGAGTTAGGCTAACTTATGTAATCACATGTAAATGTCAAGTGATTGGCTCTGCTAAACTAATTTAGCAACACACCCATTATTCCAGCTGATGAAAAGCATTGATTCGCCTGCCTGTATCCTCCTTATGGATGTGAGCTCACGCAGTGCATGGTCGTCTCCTCCCAACTCCTCACGCGGCACGACGGCTGAGCCCACGCCAGCTGGGGGTTTGCAGCAAGATCCTCTTACTATACATCTGCACAGGCAATGGCTGTAAGTTACTCACAGTCAGTCAGGTTGGGCTCTGTCAGTTAAACCAGAAATGTCATTCAACAGAGCATAAAGGATAGAAAAGATGAAGTATGCAAATGAGATTAGAAAGGAGCTACCATGTCAACGTCAGTCAGCTGACCTTCTGATAAGCAATGTGTCAGTGGAAATACACTCAGAGAGAAATCAGCAACTTAACACGACCAGGTAAACAAATTAGGGTGCAAAGGAGTGATCCTTAGAGAGAGGAAGAGGAAGTGAGGGAGTCCTGCAGTAATAGACTGATAATGAAGGGAGGCAGATTGAATGTGATGTAGTGTTTGCAGGAATAGGGGCATGCTTGAATGATATGTAATTACATATAATTTACTCCTTTCAGACACAATCATATAAGGAGACTTGCATGTTGTGAGATGAGGTTTCCATTGCATGTTACACAGTGGATAATTAAAGTCATATTAATATATATAACTACATTTGCATCTGTGACTCATTGTTACTGAGTCAGAGCTCATTCACCCTATCAACCACCCCAGTCATATAAGCAGCGACATTTTGAGCAGCTGTGATAGCAAGAAGTTGACACAAGGCTGTTGCTTTAAACCCACAGGGGAATCTTGTTTCGGAAAGGATGTTTTTTGACTCCAGGCTTAGCTTTTGCCTGTTTTAGTTTTAGTTTTTCATGATATTCCCAATTTCCAATTCAAAAATGTACATCTAATGTACATGCATGCTGTGTGTAACCATTTGTACTGGAAATCCCTCCCATGAAGACTGCTCGCTCACTTTCAAGCCCAGTCCAGAAATAATAAAATAGCATTCTCCATTGTCAGAGATTTACCTCAAAGTTTAATTTCCTCCTGTGTTTTACGATCAGACAGTAGCTTCTGAAAATCCAGTCTCAACATTCTCTAAGCCCAGGGGGGTTTACAGTAAGGCCTCCTCATTTGCCCCTACCATGGGACTGTGTAAACAACACCCTCATCTGGGGCCTCATCACAACTCCTCATTGACCCCCCCACACATCCCCTCCTACAGGTCCTGTCTGGGGCAACCCCTATAATGTTTGTTCACTTGTCAGTTAGCATTTAACACACTGTTTGGGAAGACAACAAGTCTGTTATTGGAGGAAGGGGATCAACTGACGGGTGCAGGGAGGTCTGATGTGGGAGGATCGAGGTGTGGTAGATGAAACAAACTGAAACCTGTACCCTGTCATGCAATCCATAATAAACTATATGAATCTATTTCTTTATTTAAATAATCATTATCACATGTGAACTTCCAGGGATTCTGCAGTGCTTCATGTAGTCTGTCAGTATTTTAATTCAGCAAAATACTGTTTTCAAGATTAATGGAATATGTCTGTCAGATTATGTTAATCCTCTTGTTTACATTGATGAACGAGATGAAACGATGAATTCTCTGGTCTTTGAAGAGCGGACCTGTTCATCATACATATTGTGCACTGTAGACAGAAATGCCACTTTGATAGTCCTCAAATGAAAATAATAGGGAAACTTCCCGGAACAGTAATTTTCTGTTAATTACATGGAACCTTTTTATAGATGGCCTCATACAGTGCAGTTTGTCAGCATACATCGGAGAGTATCAGATATTTTAAGATTTAGGAACAAAAGTGTTTTTCAGTACTATAGTACTAGCTGAACTGAACTAAAATGTAAGATTCTATGTGCGTGTGTGCCAGGTATTAATTTGGCTTGGTCTTCTCTTCAGGGGCCCCTCTTACCAGGCCTAGAAAAATAATCGGTGGCAGGGGGCCCCTGTGGCTGGTCCTGATTCTGAACAATGGCTTCAGTGCTAATGCTTTGCTCTGCTCCACTAGCTCAGAAAAATAAATTCTGTCTGATACACAATTGTGATTTCTTCTGTATAGATTCAACTAATATCAAGCCAAAAATAACAAGATTATTATAAATTCATTAAATAATTAATTTGCTGATCTGATGAATAAAAGGCTAATACTGGGCTTTATATCGGCGACTTAATAGATTTTCTTTGAGACAGAACCAAGCAGAAACATCCAGTCATGCTGCTTGCATGTGGAAATGACACAGCAGTTAGGGTTTAAAACCACAATGTTACCAAAGGTCTGTGTTAGCAGATTAGCATTCACACTGCATGTGTTTTTGGAAAAGAGAAGGGACGGGACGTTTTGACCATTACCCCAATGCCCTTAGCGAACACATGGAATAGTGAACGTATTTGTCTGGATCTGTTGCATGTTCTTTGTTTCAAATTCATGCTGTATTTAGGTTAAGCTTCTTGTTGGGTGATTATTTTGGAAAGGTTTTTTTTTTTCTTTCTTACCAGTCGGCCTAGAGCCTTCTGCTTCATGCATGTTAGTTTGTTCTCTGAGCGACTCTGTTGTTGTTTTTTTTTCATGAATTTGAAGCAAATGTACAGTATTAAGATTTTAGTCTGGAAAACATCCACTGAGAACTGACTGAACCCAACAGCAGGAGGCCAGATGAATCAGATATTAGGGAATGAACATGATGATGATGATGATGATGATGATGATGATGATGATGATGATTTGTTTGTTGTTTGTCGTCTCTCTTTTCTTTTTAAACAAATATTTAGATTGAATTCAGAATCAGAACGGCTTGTTTCTTGTTTGTCCAATTTTCAGAATTGGAAACAAAGACCAGTGACAGCCATATGAGTGATGTATTCATTGATTCAAGTGTCAGAGGATTTTATGATGGTGTTAACGCGGAGAAGTACGTTGTTAATCATCTATTGCAGCCAAAATGACTAAATACCTCTTAATACTGCCAGGTCAGTATTGTCCTTTTTGGATCCTGGCTCTCTGTGAAAATGTGCAGCCAAGATGTGAACATTTATAACTTAAGAGGTATCCAGTTTTTTTTTTAATCTCTCTCTTCTAACCAAAGAAGATTTGAAGTAAGTAGTAAAAAAAGCAGCAAATCTATTGGCAGAAATGGAATATAATAATTCATAGGTATGTTTTCATTAGTGTATCACCTGAAAATAAGAGTCAGAACAAGACATTTGATGACGTCACCTCGGACACTGAGAAACGGACTTTCAAGCGGTTTTCAAATGTTTTATGGACCAAACATTAATCGAGAAAATAACTGGCAGATGATAATGACAATAATTATGTTGTTAGCACTAGGAGAAAGTGCCTCTTTGTGGTGGTGAGGGAATGGACTGGTGAAATACCTGAGATGTCTGTTATAAACATCCATTACATTGTAAAACGGAGTGAAGCTGCAACCTTGGCAAAGGAATAAAGTAGCTCTGCAGTGCAATGGAATGCATGCAATGAATGCAATGGGATTTGTATCAAATCTGTCTAATCGCGCATGTAATGGAGGCATGACCAATGCTGCTGCGGAACAGCACCCCCTGTTGCCTTCACAGTGTTGTATGGAATCATTTAAGACTAAATCTACGCACATTTTTGTTTAGAGTATCGACACTATAAAATCTGAACCTGTATCATGAACTAGAGTGTGGTGGCTGTTTGGTTGTTGACCATGGGTGGATGAAAGGGCTGGGTTATGGCCACACGCTATCAAAGAGAGAAGAGAGACACGATATTTGTTAAATATGAGGTTAACAGCACACATTTTCAGTCTCTCCTGGAAGGCATTCATGATGTTGCACCCGTTTGTCCACATGGCTCCTTTCTCACCTCGGCACAGCTGGCCAATCATGGCGTGAAGTGCATGTGAATGTTAGCTTCTCAGTTTTGTAAAGTTACATAACCTTACAGACACAGGCCCCCTGAATTCTGACTTTGGAAAGGTGTGGAAGGGAGGGGAGTTCCTGAACCTATTCGAACCATCCAACAAGCACTACTAATGAAACATACTTGCAGCTTAAAGGATAGCAGGTCGCGCTTAGAACTAATATCTGTTTTTACAAGTGGACTAACACTATCATGCACTGATGTCTCCTTACACCAGACTGCTGGACAGTGACAACTGGCTGGCTGGTTGTCCCTGCTGTCCGTCGCTACTCAGTGGTTTTCTGGCTGCAGGGTTATGCTCCAAAAGTGGCTCCACTCCAACAAGCTGGCATTCCTGTTTCTGCGGACTTGAGCTTCAGGCCATGTCCACATTTAACACTCCCTCTGGGCCTCAGATTATATAATATTGCCCACTGGTTCTCTGTAGTCAACACCATCACGCATGGATGCACACATAAGTAGACACACATGGAGACAATCAAACACACACAGAGGCTCATACTGTAGTCTTCCATCCACGTGCACAAATGCAGAAATTCAAAACATTAAAGTGAAGCTCAGTCGGATGTCACTTGCAAGAACAGAAGAGGCAGATAAGACAAATACAGAAGTAACTGCTTTATGTTGAGCATGATATGCCTCTTATCTATAGCATGTATTATTCTGGTCTCACAGTTTCTTGTTCTGAAATGCTTACTTGACAACAGGATTCAATGGTGTGAAAAGGGAACTGACAGACAAAGAGGCTTACTATATACATAGTAAGTGCTGAATGGTAAACGATGACAAACATTATTAACTGGATACATTCATTGGGAAAACAAGAAAGAAGAAAGTTGAACTAGTTATTAGTACTAGTAATTTTTTCATATTTCCTGTTAGGGGAAGAAGGAAGAGGTTGTGTGAACTTTATACAATTGCAAAACTTTTCTAAGTAAACCATTGTTTGAAAGTCATTTGTTTTTGAGGCTAATAAACTATTTAGGCAAATGAATCAGGAATCAATAAAAGTATCGATAAAGAATTGGGCCAATAAGCTGAATTGATAGTGTCATTGGTATCAGCAAAATAAATTCCCATTGCACGAGAACAGTGGAGAAAGAGGCGACAGCAGAGCTCAGCAGCTAGCATGTGTCACCTGTTTGCAAGATATCTGCATCTGTTGCTTTATGGTAAACAAATGCATGCAAACAAACAGTGATTGGTTGCTGTTTCACCTCTGTGTTCACCTCAGTGTTTATAGCAGTCCCTTTGTAGATCTTTCCCGTCAGTAGTGTGCAGTATCATGCACTGTAAAAAGCTTTATACTTAGACATGCATGTAAATTGAGCTGTTCAGTCAAAAAGCACAGTTATCATGTAGCCAGCTTTCATTCAGATTTTCTGTTATGAAATGATTTTGTGCTTTGTGGCAGTTTATTTTGCCACAGTCTTACTGTTCTACTTTGCACCTTCTGTACAATATGAAGGTTGTGCTGCTCAAAAACAGATTCAGTCTCACACTCAACACTGCACAGTTTCCTTTTCACGTATAGGCTGCAGCCATTTCACCTCAAATACCCTCACTTGCTCTTAGACGTCTGTCCAGATGGTTGGAGAGCGTGAGCCAGAGGAACAAGCAGATCATTGGCTGGTCGAGCTCTGGCTGGAATGGGTTTAGGGGAGGGGGGGGTTCAGAGGCTAGCAGGCCAGCTGAGCACAATGAGGTCACACTGGCAGGGACTCAGCGAGCACAGAGAGCACAGCAATAGAGATCTGCAAGAGGCACTCATTCCCTCCCTATGAAGCACTGAGTGATACAGCATGGTGTGTGTGTCTAACTATGTTGTGCATTTGTGAGTTTCATTCTCAAATGGGACGTCTGACATTTGAGGAAGTACAACTCATTAAGGAATGCTTACTATATTCACTTGTGACTGTAACTATATAGTATACTTTAGCAAACATGCAGAGGATCACAGATAAGAAAAGAAGACTGGTTAAAGTAAAAGTACTAAATCAACTTTTTTACGCAATTAAAAGTAAAAAAGTACTCTCTTGGTTTCTCTGGATGAAATTTCCACCGGCTTGTGTGCAAAGTGAATTGAAACTTGAAATAGGCGGCCGAGTTTCTCTCTCTTGTCTGTTTCATCTTGTTACGTCTTTTATGTTGTTTTTGTCACGTCACGTCTGTCATGCATAACATGATGTGTCTTGATGTGAGGAAGGCGTGCAGTGATGCCAAAGTAAATCCATTAAAACTAAAGTCAAGAGCCTTTGTGGAAAATGGAAGGATTAGAAAGGACAGATTTGTGTAAAAATGTAGTGGGTAAAAGTTACAGATACCTGAAAAAATACTCAAGTCTGGGTAGAACATGTACAAAGCCTGAGTCCTTACTGCAGCAGCCCAGGTTTAATTCCAGCCTGTATCCCTTTTGCTGCACATTTTCCTCTCTCTTTCTCTGTACTTTCTTGTCACTTTTCAGCTGTTGTTTGATAAAAAATATGGGTTATGTTAGCTTTCATAAATGAATAAGGATATTTTGAGTTTCACTGTACTCAATGTAGATTTGAAAAAGTTACTTGGGTATCTTAAACTGATCACAATAGAGTGAACAGATATTGCAGCCTCTCTCTACTAGGCCAACTCCTTTAAATAGTCTGCTGCTCTCACAAGGTTGCAAAAGGCCACCATTGCCACATGTCATCACTAGTGAAGTAAAGGTTCTCTGTTACCAAAACAAGGCTTGTTAAATGTACGTCTGCATAAAGTTGCACAAAGAGATGCATGCTAAAATACTTGTTTACTAGACCGGTTTGCTAGTCTGTGTATGACAGGCCAGTGACACACAGTAGTTTCTAGGCTGGATAGTCCAGCAGAATCTGGCAGAGCACTGTCACCTGCAGTATATTATGACTCCCTGATTGATCCCACTCCATACTGACTGCCGCTCCATCACTCAGCCTGCAGGCTGCTCTGCTCAGTCACAGCTCCAGCCAGTGACACAGAAATAACAGATTGCCAAAGCCTGGTGTTTCATCAGAGAAGCAGGGGAGGTACAAGCAGGAGTAAAGCACAGGCACTGTGCTTGGGTGGTGGTGGGTCCACTGCTACTGAGACAGCTGCAGATTTTTGTCTGTTTTTTTTTATTTATCCTGATTATCTTCACTTAAGTTCAACTTAAAAAAAAAAGTACATAACTGTCATGTTGTGCTAACTGTGACAGACCTGCCCAGGTAAAGATACAAACCAACAAAAAAAGTACAAAGAACGTAAATAATAATTAATTTGATCAAGAGCATCATCAACCATAATACATCATTCAATTACACTCCATTAGCAAATGGCCTCTTGACAGCCAGAGTTTAAAAAGTTAATGGGCCAGGAAATGAGAGTCAGCCTGTTAGTCTGTGGTCTTTTGTCAGTGGGAAGCGCATTCCTCTTAAAGTTGCCTTTTAAAATCAGTGTTTTGCCACACACACACAAAAAGATGATCAGAATAATACATCACAAAGTACTATTATATTCATTTATTTGGTTCCACTGAAGAGTCCTGGCTTCTAAGTCACATTTTTTTTTACGCATAAAAGCAACTAGATTTCCAAAATCTAAATATCGAAACTATGATTTCCATTAAAATATTAAATGATCAGTTTATTCCTGGCATCAGGCAGTTTACAGTGACATGCAGAGGCTTACTCCTTTTTTCTCAGTGTTTCTATTTATTGCTGTATGCAAGAAAATAAATTGAACTAGGATTTCAGCTTCCGTCTCAGTTCACTGGTTTTCTCTTTGCCATGTCTGATTTGCCCCCTCTGAGAGTTTTAGCAATCGCACCATATTAATGTATGAGTCCTACCACCCCAGGGGAGCTATTGTAAGCATGTGAATAATAACTTTTAGTTTCTCTCAGGATCGCAGTTGGCCACTAGCTTTTCAGAGATTACGTTTACTGAACTTCTACAGTCACTGAGAATCTTTTCACATGTTTATAAACACGTGTTTACTGTTACAGTATAATTATTGTGACTGCAGCTTTAATATTGTCTATGGTCATATCTTCATGTCTAGCACATGTAACCCAATTTTCTATTTGTCAGTGTCTAGTTACTTTCATCCAGAGGTTTTCAAACTGTGAGGTGTGTAAAAACAGACAGACATGATACAAACCTTTTTAGGTTCAGTGTGACTTAAACTTCTCGAGGATGTAATTATCTTGATGTACAAATAAACCTCCATAAATCTGCTTGGAAATCAGAGAAAAAAGACCCTTCTTATAACTCCAATTTGACTGGGACTCACCACAGTTTTTTCTTAATCAACTGATTTTACATACATAGATACACTGCAAACAGGAAGTGCTAATAGCAAATTTGGCATACTTTTTAATGGCGCCAGTTTGGTTAAATGTAAACAAATATCTCTACAAAACTAAGTGAACTACTAACTGAATCCATGGCAACGTTATACTTCCTGCTTACAGCCTCAAAGATGGTTGACATTTTAGGATTCAGGGGGAAAGAGAACAGGGGCGGTTACCTGCTTTGAAGAAATGTTTCTGGTATCTTGACCGTGTTTGCCAATGTCACTACGTTAAAGTAACTCAAAGCAACTTATGTAAAAATAATCCAAACTACACCTTTAAACTCACTTCAGATTGCATGTTTATGTTACGAATGTCGTGTAAGGGGGAAATACTCAGTTGCTGGTGAATGTCAGACTTAAAATTGTTTGTCTGCCACAGTGATGCCACACACACACACACACACACACACACACACACACAGAGTCCATTGATCACCTGTGTGAAAGCGGGTATATAATGCCTGTCAGGGACTATCTTCTCCTTTTATTTGTAGTGGCTCATCATCGCAGCCAGACAAAGAGAAGCCTCCGCTGCAGCACTGTGGGTAACTGGCTACCCGGGGGCATGTGTAGGCTTCTCTTTCCTATTTACACAATTACATTTGGTGTGTCAGTCTTAAGTGTGTCTGTGTGTGTTTGTGTGTCTAAGAGCACAACACAAAAGGCAAAATTTCAGCTCTCCAGCACAAAAGTGTTTTCATTTGACCATGATGATGATGATGAACACCGAACAGCAGGACGTTCTGCCATCTGTTTTCGTCAAACTGACTTTATCCTGTCCAAGCTGATCCACTAATCAGTCAGACATTTTAGAAGATTCGAACATTTTTTAAAACTTTTGCAGAAATGAAATCTATTTTATATTGATATTTAAATGTCAGGCGAGTGACTCATTTCAGGTCGACAATGCACTAAATACTGATATATCATACTGACCTGCAACACACTCCATTTACCCCCTCACCTTTCTGACCATGTACCATGAATTTTAACGTACCTCTCTGTTTGGTATTCAGACCTCATTAACAATAAGACAGCACACTCAAACAAATTATACTGTGGCTGCAGGCAGATGTTCTGTTACTTTGAATGTGCCTTTTTATGTGGTTCATTTTCATTTATCCACACTACTGGCAGTTCTCTATATCCCCCTTGGTTATTTTCCAATTTAATTGGTGTGTGTGTGTGTGTGTGTGTCTGGACTCGCACGTGAGCTGAGCATAAGTGTGCAATTTTTCTAGCTGGCCTCGAGCATTCAGTGACGGTCTTAGGTGGAAAAATCACCATCCACTCTCAGGTCATCTCCCCTTCATGAATCTGTAATGGTCAATGGACTTAAGCAGTGACTTAGTTCTAACTTACATTTAGAGCATGAGCTTCCCTTCAATCTGATTTCACTTAGAAATGTCCTTCGTTTCTCAGAATTGCTTTCAGTTATCCTCAACCTGTTGGGTTCATAGTATATTTCTTAAATTTTTGGAAAATTAATTTTACTAAATATTTATGATCCTCAAATTCAGAAACCATTTAGCATCCATGTGAGCCCCGGGTGAGTGCTTTGTGTAATTTGCTCTTTAACGGTGTTCATTTGTTGTAGGGTGTATTTTTCCTTGAATCACCCAGTCTTGCTCTCAAACTGCATCACATTTACTCTCACCACCAAGAACAGCACCATAACTCTATTAGCCGACAAGCTGTGACTAATATGGCCAAATACACACAGACAGACACACAAAAACGTACAATTTACTTCCAACTGCTTCTGACTGGTACTTAGTTTGACTGATTATAGGTGGTTGTTCAGCACAGTCTTGGTCCATTTTGGTCTTCATGTCAGCGACAGCCCAAAAATGAGCTCATCTTGCTTATGTGAAGATGTGATGCTGACAGTCGTGTCCTGGTCCTTGTTTAACTTGTTGCATGGCGATATGACAACAGGAGCTGACACTGAGGCTGATAGTAAAGACCTGCAGGGCAGAGATGCTCAGCTTACAGTGAGATTTAACCATCTAGATGTAATTTAGTCTTGTGGGCTATATTTAATTAGCATTTTTCCATGTTCAGATGTGAGACAATAGGCAAGCCATGTGTCGCCACCTGCACACTCTAACCCGTGGATGTACACACACACACGAGCACATTATTGAGCTAATGAGTGATCTTCCTCATGTTGACAGCGTGATGGGATGTGGGTTAGAGCATAGCAACAGGACCTCAGGCAAGGTTGGACAACACAAAGACCCTCTTGTAGCCGTCTGTCCCTCCCTTTGAGCTCCTGGCACATTCGCTTGTCATGCGCCTCTCTGTGACAACAAGCCTCCCATGTCTTCTTCTTCTATCACTCTTTGATTTTGTGTGTTCAACGTGAGTCAACAGTCACATTTGTTTGACCCTCAGTCAATGATGGTTGCCTTTTTTACTCGTGTTGGATACATTTTTCCCTCCATCCACTTGTCCGCGCTAGTGTGTTTTTCATATCCGCAGATTAAGCTGAGGTGCAGCTCAATAAAGGCTTCAACCACCATTTCACCAAACTGGTCCAGCTGCTAATTTTGAATGTGAATAGAATCAGCAGTGAAAATGCGCCTAAAATGTTAAAACTCAGATGGTCATATATTTGAATCTGGAGATGATTCACAGCAATGATTGTGTATTTCTGCCTTATTGCTGCTGAAAAAGTTGATGAGTTGATAAGATATCCTTTGGCCAGCCTCTGGTGTTTGCATGCAGGAGAGCAGCGGTGATGTAATGAGGATGTTTGGCCTGGCTGGCCTGACTCCTGCTCTGCACTCCAGTGTATTTCACATTTTGGTTGTCTCCCAAACACCTTGTTTCTACCTTGCCCCTTGACCCCACCACCTTCCTCCATCTTTTCACTTCTGTTTTGAACTACTCACAAACATTGTCCTCCATGTTCTTGCTGCTCTGCAGGATAGGGTATTTTGTACCTGCAGATGACATGAGTAACCAGCCTTTTAAGTTGCTTTTTATTAAAAAAAATATCCCTGAATGAGCCACAGTTGCTGTGGAAATAGATGCAACTACGTGCGCTGGACATAACACCGGATGTAAGTTATGGGCTTAATTTTACACTCGGCAGTTTTACTCTGAGATGTTATTTATAAATGCTGGCTCAGGGTGGGTGTGATAATGCATAGCCTCTGTCATGGAGCAGCTGGACTGTGGGAGAAATAGAGGGAGGAGAATAAAGGAGCATGGAAGTATAACAGGGAGGCAGAGCCAGACAGTGGAGCCAGTTTTTTATTTTCGACCTCCTTTAGACAAATAAAGTTCTGCTAAATGGGTTTTCCCTGTTGCTTTCTTGCTTTTCTCCTCGGAGTGCACCATCAATGGTGAAATATGTGTTAATTTCTTGTACTATTCACTTTTCAAAATAAAGTGATCATATAGAAATCTACTTTACTATTTTGAGACCCGGCTATTAACATATAAATGATCTCGAGCTTTGGGTTCCCAGTTTGATTTGTCTTCCAGATTAACACCATCAGCAACATCATTAAGTCACAGGATAGAGGATTTATCTTTATATTAATTTTTTTTTTTGACCAGACGATGCAGCTGTAACTGTTACTTACTGTGTCAACTGTAACTTTCATTCATATTACTTTTTCCTGCATAATCTTCTTTAATTTATGGAAATAAAGAAGTTAAATCTGATAAAATGTTTGATTCTTCTTACATTTTCTTATTCACAGAGAAATCAGCCAAATCACAGGTTAAAGGGGCTTAATAAGTCTTCTCACACCAGGAACAATACAACTTCTTTTTATCATCTATAACATTTCTACAGACCAATAATACCACTAATGCTATAATAGACTTAAAGATTACTGAGTACAAAGACACCCCACACGTATCAACTTGTTTCAGTCAGGAGAGACTGAATTTTTTAACAAATACATTTAATTGATGCACAATGAAAATGAGAAAAGTCTTTGTCGATTAGACCCCATCGTGACATCATCGTATTTGAAGGGGTTGGTAAAGCCGTGATTAGTAAACTAAAGATCTGGATGTGATGAGGAGGGGACTTCTGATGAGCTCAATCTGGGCACTTTATATGATAAACTGGAGATGAATGGGGTGGAGGAGGGTCACAACGATTTCGCACTGAAGATGAGGACAGATTTAAGGTTTGACAGCAGCAACGTGATTGGCTAGAGGAGATTGTTGCTAAATCTGATTGGATTAACTGAAGTAGTAAATGCCCATAGCTGATTGGAAAGGAGAGTGGGAGAACTGTGAATGAATGACGCATAATGAGAAGGTGTTCCTGATCAAACGCACACTGAGCTTCATTTCAACCGACGTGCATAGATGTTTTAAAATCTTAACAGTAAGAAAGGAGCAGATATTGAATGAGTGAGTAAATGCAGTGGACCACAAATTGAATGCAAGGTACATTCGACTATGATTCGGATCATGTTGATCGCCTCCTGCAAAACTGTGTGTGTAACTGTACCGAAACAGAAATAGTCATCCATCAAAAAAACAGTTTGCCTTCCTCATTATCATGCAATTCATGGAAAAGGCATAAAATAGAGTCAGAGAGCTGTAGGTGAGTGAACTTTTGCTGCTGAAATCTGGGTGAACTGGATTATTAAATAATACTCTTTAAATCATGCTGCACTCGACTGTTTTTTTTGTCTGATTGCCATGGGTCTCTCACTGCTGAGGGTGATAGTCCCATTTTCAGTCATACAATTCTAGCGAAAGCAACAGAAGGCAAAAGAATCAGTAGATAATTGTGAAACACGACACACTGCATCATTTTATCTCTTGACTGTCAACAGCAACTGGCCCAGACTAGAATAGACTCCCATGACTGGGTCCAATCGGGTGCAGTTTCTCAATAAAAACTATTAATAACTGATTTACCTCCTTAATCCTTGATAACTGGCTAACAAGTCTGTCCTGCACCATGTTTTTAGGTTTTTATATTGTGTCATCTAAGAAGCCGTTGTTCTCACTTCTTGTCAGTGTATTATGAGAATCAGCTTGCACAGTCAAAAGCACTGGTTCTTCCGGGTGGTTCACCAGTATTATGATGGGAGGTTCCAACAGCTAAGATGTAAGAGTCAGCTTCTAAATGGCATCACATTCACAAGCTGTATGTAAAATTAAACCCCCCAAAAATTAAGTAATCATGGACACTGTGACAAGGATAATGCCAGTTTGTTCCTGCTCATTTTTCATCTGGACATGAAGGCATTCAATCATATGTAAATGTTGTAAAACTGTAACTCATATGGTAAAAAAAATGAATGATTAGGTCACTGCAATTTAATTTTCTACTGTACTACTATGAATTGAAACCAATAGGCACACATGATTTGTAATAAAACATGCACCATCACAACACTGATCTGGTCTTTGAAAGCACAATGCTGCAGCATCATATGGCATGGTATGTGTGTGTGCCCTTTCAATTCTGGCATTCGCATGGCTTTGGTGTAAAGGAGAGCGGTACGATTGCTTTCAATGGTGGGTGGCGCGTCAGTTTCCTAACAGGAAGCGCTTACGTTGATGAATGGCAGTTTTTCCTCAGAGGAAAGAGTGGGTGATACGAGGTTGTGTTTAATTTCACTTTGCTCATGTCAGAGCCAGCTAAATGAGACCCTGGGGAATTTAAAAAAGCCTCTTAAAAGACACTCGTCACACTAGGCAACAAAGACATTGGGGATGATGGTGATTCAGGGTCAATACAAGAAAGACTGTAGTGTTGTTCCTGTTGCCTGGGTGGCTGATGTTGCAGTATAATGCACACTGGCTCACAAGTGAATATCATCGGAACATATCAGTCAGCAAAGGAGGATGTCTGCTACTTAGATTGTTTGGTCTCTCCTCACACACACTCTGCATGCTCACCCAGAACCTCACCCTGTTTAGAGGTACATGGTGTATTGAAGTCTCTGTGTCTTTGGAAGAACAGACTGGGGGCTTGGCTTGAAAAAAATATTTATGTCTGTTGCCTTCTCTAATTTAGAGTAACAGGGATTTTTGTTGTGTTTTTTTTTTTCCATTGAGACATGATTGACTCATAGAAGAGTTTTCTTCTGTTTTGTATTCCATTTGCTGCAGGAACTGATGATTATTACCAGATGCTCTGATTGGCAATGATGCATGATGTTTGGTTCTGACAGATACTATAAATCTGTCTCAGTCTACCACAAATACCTCGGGATAGAAAAACTTTGCGGAATAACTCGCCTTTGAAGCAACACGTGTTCAACAATGATTGAGAGCCTCCTCTTGGGATTTAAAGCATTTCAGAAGTTGTTGATTATTAATTTTTGAGGTTTTCAAGGACATCAACAGCAAGTTAACAGCTTGTGATGGAGGTGGAGCTGTCTATTGTGATTCCACATCCTAAGACAGCGAGAGAGAGACTAACTCATTCTTCTCTAAAGCAAGTGTGGTTATTCAGTTTGTAGTTTAGTGTAACGTGGATTGGTTTGAACTTTGAATGGCAAAATATAATGGTTAAATGAATAATGAATGAACAATTAGGAATAGCTATATCATGAGAAAGAGTTATGTTCACCTTCTCTGGGTTGGTATGGAGAACCCTAGAGAAGGGTTAGGACAGGGTTTTAATTAGTTTGTTTTGAATAAATGTGTAATGCTAGCTGGAACTCATTCTCCTGATTTCTTCTCTAGCAATTCTCAGCTCATAAATATGCCACGATTCTGCACAGTAGGTGAAAAATAAAACCAGTGTAGGCCTACTGTAGTTGTTTCTTGCATCCTTGCCAATATTTTGTGAATGGGACTGAGGGATAAGACTGATTTTGCTTTAACTTTATGTGGAACTGCGTGTGGTTTGGTACCTGAGAGGGTAATAATCAAACACTGGAAGCCAAATGTGGATTCATTCATTTAACTGTTACCATGGTGTTGAATTGGGTTAGCTTCAGCATTCAGTGTTGGTGTGTGTCTGAGGAAGAGAAAGAAATAGAGGGAGACAAGAAAAATCTGTTTGCAGTAAATTCAAATTGGACAATAAAAGGTATGTGTGAGTTTGAGAATGGCTTTGGAGATAGAGCCAAGGTCTTTCTCCCTCTGTTGGAAGAAAATGGCAATAAAGATAAAAGAAAACAACAACCGATAATCTTTGAAGGGTGAGCCAAGGCAAAAGTCAAGTGTGTGTGTGTGTTTGTTGTGTGTGTGTGTGTGTGTGTGTGTGTGTGTGTGTGTGTGTGTGTGTGTGTGTGTGTTTGTGTGTGCATATGCTCGTAAATATATGTTGAAACTAAGGTCTGAAAAAGGACTACAGGGTTGTATCAACTCTATCCATAAACTCGGATGAGTCTGCTTGAGAGGCTACTCCTTTCAAGTAGCATCACTATGTTTCCAGAAAACTGAGCCAACAGTGCTTCATAGTTTCTGTTATGGGAAGAGAAACACTTCAGGGAGCATTAATATGCGGCCCATATTGAACTACAATAAACATCCATGATAATTGCTTTAGCAAACCTCTCCAGTGAGTATGAAACTGCACATTTGGCTCTTTGGCTACTCATGTGACTGTGTCATGCCTTCGGGTAATTCATGTATGTTTACTATCACTGCTGGAATCAATACACAGGACTCGCTGATCAAGGAAGGATAGCTAAATGGGATTTGTCTTAGTGGTCAGTAGCTATGATTGGTTGATTCTTTGAGATACAGATTGATGCTGGTTCCACTGGCTGGATCTGTGCACAGTGTGCGCAGAGCTGTGAAGAGGTGAACACAACTGTTATGTGAAATTTCTCATCAGTCTCAACTCGAAGCAAATTTCTAGGTAATGAGAGAGTTAAATTAAACAAACGAGCAGGACAACAGAGAGTAAGGTGGCCCAAGCCAAGGAAGACAGATCCAGACAATAAAATAAAGATACTCGCATATTTGTCTTGACACTTCTGCCAGCATATGGGTTTCGGCTGTTCTGCCTCTTCAGGGTCCAGCCAGGAATGAGAGCTTTCTCAATCATGATAAGCCCGACTTCAGGGCTGACAGTCATGGCTTTCTGTCAGGCTGTAGTTCAAAATGTAATGCAGCTGTTATGACACTTTTCAACCTCGTTCTCGGGCCAAACACACTCCCGAAAACAAACATGGATGCAGAAACAGAAGAGTAACTACAAAGAAAAGATTTTTTCTTGATCATAAAGTGGGTCTGTATATAGTTTTTTAACTAGACATTCCTATTACTCAGTCGTAGATAATGCAGAGAAATAGACAAAAACAAGGCTTTAGCTTGCCTTCAGTAGGTGTACATATTACAACTTTGGTTTTATTTCTGTATATCTCTCACCAAGTTCACTGCTGAGACCTCACAAGGTGGTGACAATTAAATTGATGGAGCAGAACCAGAGATAGCTGCGTCCTTAGTCTAGAAAGCTCCCCTGATTTTCTTCGTTTTCAGACTTGTAGTCTTCAGCCCAAACCAATGTTGCCTCAACTGACATCAATCAGACTTTGCACAGCTCCCTCTGGAGCCACAAAATTCAATTCGATTTTATTTGTATAGCACCAATTCATAACAAAAGTTAGCTCAAGACACTTTTATAGAGCAGGTCTAGACCATACTCATTATAAAATTATTTACAAAGACTCAACAGTTCCCACTATGGCCAAGCACTTGGCGACAGCAGCAGGAAAAAAACTTTTTTTAAGAGACAGAAACCTTAAGCAGACCCCGGCTCGAGGTGAGTGTCTGTCTGCCTCCACTGGTTGGAGTTAGAGAGAGAGAGGGAGAGAGGGGAGAGAAAGAGAAAAAGACAGAGATAAAGATGCACAGCAACAACTATACTAATAGAAATAACTAATAACGATGATGATGAGGATGAGGATGAGGCCTATAGCAGCATAACTAAGCCCTAACTATAAGCTTTATTAAACTGGAAAGTCTTAAACCTACTCTTAAATGTGGAGAGGGTGTCTGCCTCCTGAACCCAAACTGGAAGCTGGTTCCACGGGAGAGGAGCTTGGTAGCTGAGGGCTCTGAATTGGCCAAAATTGGTCCAAGCACAGAACCTTGTGGAACTCCATGACTAACGTTAGTGTGTATGGAGGGTTCATCGTTAACACGTACAAACTGAGACCAATTTGATAAATAGGACTTAAACCAGCTTAGAGCGGCTCCTTTAATGCCAGTTAGATGCTGAAGACTCCGTAATAGGATATGATGTTTAATGGTGTCAAATGCAGCACTAAAATCTAATAAGACAAGTACAGAGACAAGTCCATTGGCTGATGCAATTAAAAGGTTGTTAGTAACTTTCACCAGTGCTGTCTCTGTGCTGTGATGTACTCTAAATCCTCAAATAAGATGTTGTTATGCAGAAATTCACACTCAAACTGTTTGGCAACTACTTTCTCAAGAATCTTAGAGAGAAAGGGGAGGTTAGATATAGGTCTATAGTTGGGTCGAGAGTGGGCTTTTTCAGAAGGGGTTTAATTACAGCTACTTTAAATGACTGTGGTAGTCTGATAGCACAGCCTGATAATAAAGACAGATTATTCATATCTAGTAAAGAAGTGCTCACTAAAGGTAAGAATTCTGTAAGCAGCCTAGTTGGGATGGGGTCTAAGAGACAGGTCAATGGCATTGATGAAGAAATCATTGAAGTTAATTGATGAAGGCTGATTGGAGAAAAGCAGTCTTAATATCTATCTGAGTTTACAGTAGTTAATATTACTGTGTTTGTCTTTAATAGTAATAATAAAGCTCATTAAGTCGTCCTGCTGAGGGCTATAGGAATGCATGGCTCGAAAGAGCTGTGACTCTCTGTCTCTGCCTTTTTTTTTAAAAAATGTTGTATTATTGATGAATAATAGGCTGCCCTGGCATTACGGTGGGCCTTTCTATACGTTTTAAGACTATCTTGCCAGACTAAACAGGATCCTCCCAGCTTGGTAGACCACCATTTCCGTTCAAATTTCCGCACTGTTTGCTTTAATTGGCAAGTTTAGTGGTTGTACCACAGTGATAGCCTCCTATGTTTTAATATCTTCTTTTTAGAGGAGCAATAAAGTTGAGTGTTCGCAGTGAGCCTGCAGCGCTATTATTGATTTGGAAGGGACTAAGGTTATCATAAGAGTCATCTGTTAGACATGGCATTGAATTAAATACTGATGGAATCACCTCCTTAAATTTAGCTCCAGCACTATCAGATAGACATCTGGTGTAGGAATTTTTGTCTTGTAGCCCAGGAATAGGAATCCAAAGGTTATTTAATAATGGTCAGATAAAAAAAAGGAGTATGTGGGAAGACTATTGAATGTTAAATTTCAATGTCATATGATAGAAGGAGGTCAAGGGTTTGATCAAAACAATGGGTTGGTTTATTTACACTCTGACAAATGCTAATTGAGTCTAAAAATGAGATAAACGCATTACAAGGCTGTCATTATAAACATCCACATGAATATATCACCTATAATAATTACTTTATCTGTTTTAAGACTAAACTAGATTGAAAAAGGGTTTAGGATTAATTAATAGGCTTGGGTTGAACATGGCTGCAACTCTTTGAGGAATGTGAGTATTTATATAACTGGGGGGAGTGGATTTATTTAGTCTAACATATTCTTCACGACTCAGCCAGTTCTCAGTAAGACTGAGTAAATGAATAACATAATTTGATATTAATTAATTAACTAGAACAGATTTAGATGACAAGAATCGGATGTTTAAGAGTCAACATTTAATTATTTTATTTTGTGTTATTGTAAAGTTGTTTTTGATTTTTATGTTATGTTTTTATGTTTAACCCCTCTTGTTTTTACTTTTTCTTTAAATAACTGAATCGGTTTTGGGTGTGCAACTGTTCTAATGGAAGCGCAGAAGAGAGTGTAAGACTGCAGCTCTGCTTCCTGGTCTCAGCTCTGGGTTGTCAGGTACAAAAGGCTTTATACGACCTTTTTCGCACACTGTACGTAGTACATCCCAGTCCCCAAGACTTGTAAACAGACTTTGATATGTCAAATCGATGGAGTTCTCCTTTAAAACGATCAATCACATAGAAAGTTGTGGATGGCAGAAAGTTCTTAAAGTCCCCCTCCAGTCAATATGTTTTTCTTCTTGTTTCTGCAGTTATGTTTGAGCTTCACTGTGCAGAATGATGTATGTGCAGGGTTTGACACTATGAGGATGTTTTCACATTCATCTGCTGAAAGTGGAAAGTTTCTCTGTGCTCATTGAAAATCTATTTTTACCTGGCAGGTCTACGAGCATGAGTTGTGATATCTCAAATAGTTTGGAAGCCGATCCTGGGCCAGTATGTAACTTATACAAGTGTGACGTAGAAACTTGAATGGACTTTACAGTGAAGTATGAGGCATCTTGTGTCCAGAAATTTACTATTTTAGGTGCATATTCATAGATTTTTGTATTGAGGTTGAAGGAGTAGGTGGCTTTTTAAGGATTTTAATGTGGGAAATTTTTGTGCAGAGAAAACAGAAAGCAGACTATTTGTATATGTGTATGACGGATTTTTAGCAACACTTTCAGTTTAACCTCCAAATAAAGCAGTAGCTGATCTGGCCATACTGCTGGCTGACAGACATTCCCCTTTCGTTCCCCTTTGGATCTTTTTTTTTAGTTTCACCATTCACCGTTTGTGACTGTTGTGTCTTACAACCAGAGCTGAGAACATAAGACTGACAATCAATTTTTTTTTCTTTTATGGTAATTAAAGAGACTAATTAAAGTAGCTTTTAGACCACGTCTCTAATGTCTGTTTGTGCAGTCATTTGCCCACAAATGTCTTTTTAATTGCAGCAATCTAAAGACCGCTACATAGCATCACCAACAGAGCTTTGCTTGTGTACTTCTTAGCCTTGGGAAGTTCAATAAATGATGTGTTTATGTTGACGTGTCCAAGAAAACTGGAATGAAGTGAAATCTGTTCAGTGGACTTTCCCTTTCAACCCCTCATGCTGTTTGTAAATGCACTAGTCCTTGTGAAAAAAGATAGCTTCCTCAGAAGCACACAAGGTTGACTCACTTCCTCCTTTTGCTCTCTCTCTCTCTCTCTCTCTCTCTCTCTCTCTCTCTCTCTCTCTCTCTCTCTCTTTCTTTCTGTCTCTCTCTGTCTCTCTCAGGTTTGTGGTGCTCCTCTTTAGAGTTTCCTGCTGTTACATGGTAACACAGAGCTGAAGGCAAGAGGTAAGGTGGATTTTCTTTTTTTTTTATAAATCCGCAGTGAACTTAGTGGTAACATGGATATCATTTGAACAGAGCCTTTAGAGCTTCTTGTAAAGAGAGAAAGAGAAGAGAAGTGAAGTTTTTTTACTGGTTATCTCAGGCCATTTGGATGTTGTGGTTAGTCAGAGTGAAACAGCTGCTGGGAAGCATCTCATTCTCCTGTTGGATGTGAGAATGGAGACTCTAATGGTGATGAAACAGCACCTGGAGCCTCCACCTTAAAGAGCTGTTAAAGAGACAGACAGACCAGTGAACAACAGCTTGTCCCACTGTCGTTTGGCAGCACAACAAACACTGTTTAAAACAGCATGCTCTCTGTGACTATTTGTGTGTCTATGTAATACAGGATAGAACAGAGAGACAGTCCTGCACCCACGATGGGTGTCACACAAAGGTGGTAGAAAAGGGTTTGTGCTCTTCCTGTTCGGTTCCTCCTCCAATCAGCTGATAGTACGAGTGTTGATGCTCACTGCTGATGCCCTCACAGATAAAACATGTACATGTTACTCATTTGAAAAGCACTTAACTGTGTTTTGAAAATTTGCTCAAAATGCCTTCAGTCTGCCTTCAGTTTGCCTTCATACACACAATCTGAAAGCAATCTGTATGTTCAGCAAAGATAACGGAGCACCTAGTGTTGTGTTTTCAGCTCATTCTTTCAGGTAGCTAAAGTGTGCTCAAGCAGCTAGGGTTGCAAATTATACATTACTGGCTTTGTCAACCAAGACAGTTGTGTCCATTTCTTAGTAGCAGAGGATGAAGATCACGTTCAACCAACAGATGACCATATATTATTTAGATTTTCAAATCACAAATTTCAGCTGATTTCAGATGATCGGCCTTGCTAACCTTCTATTCCTTACGAGATTTAGCTCTTTGTGTGTTTTATTTGATCAGCACAAACAAATTTCCTTAAATTGTGTTAAAAGTCCTTCAGAATCATCTGCAGAGTGCTGTTGGGGTGATTTCAGCACACAGTATTTTGAAGCAGGATTTATGAATCAAAGCTTTTGTTCCATGGAGAGGTGAGCCACTACTACTCACAGTATATCCTAGCTGCATGAATGTGACTGCTTTCTCAAGTCTGTGCTCTGGTCTGAGATCTCCAGTGGATAAGAACAAGCTGCAAGGTCAAAGGTTGGAAGTTCAGGACACATTCAGAGTGATATGAGTGCAGGAGCATTAGCACAGGCTGGCAGGATTAGTGTCTACAGACGCAAATGCCATAAGGAGTGGAATTATCTTTCTGAGCTCATCTCACCTAGACACACATAGTAGATGAACATGCACGCATATGGGCGCAGCTATGAGGGGTGATTTGTGCCATGACACAGACAGACACACATACACACACTTTGCCTGGTGATCAGATGTTTCTGACAAGGTTTTTGAGTTTTTCAAAAATTGATTTATTATCCAGCTGGCTCATGCCGTTATTAGACAGATGACTGAAGGTCATTTGTGCAAGTCATGGGATCCTCTTTAAATTTGAATCAGTTTCTTTTTGTGCAGGGATGTGGCTTCCTGTTTGTTGTGCAGTACCAATGACAAAGTGCACTGTCCCAAATCAGTGTAAACTTCACTTCACTTCACTATTCTGAACGAGGAAATATGTTTTTGAAATAAGTTAAGCAACAGCAGCATGGAAATGCCTTGCGGGTATTGTGGATGTTGTAAACTGGAGGTATGATTAAGGAAATGAGCCAGAGAGAGATCAAGTGAGAGAGAGATGAAAAACGAGACAGATAGTAGATCAACTCTCTTATGCTTTTTTTTTTATGTATATGTTAAAATGCTGTATCCAGGTTGGTTTTTGTCAATTACATATTCACTGATAGACATAAGATGTACACACTGTCAAGCAGAACCACTGACACCACTAGCACCTACCAATACACACATGCACTGACACACACATACACACACCACAAACTTCCCGCGTACTCATATCGCTCTGTCTTTTACTGACAGTGACTGTGCCACTTTTGAGAAGGGTGAGTGGGTGTGTTGACTGGAAACAAGTAGCATTGACCTAACACAAAGTCCTCTCAACCAAGACACTGTAACATTCAATGTGGAGCCCTCAACATGTTCAGAGCAAAAGCACAGGACCGGCTCAACTGCTATGGCTTGGAGCTGCAGTCATAGAAGGAAACCAGAAACAACTGCAGGTTTCATTTCACCAAATCTGTACTCTGTGAGCTGGTAGTAATGTGTTAGGGAGTTCATTGTAGATTTATTCAATTCACAATGTGGATTTGCTTAGAAATTCAAATATTGGTTATTTTTTTCTGTATAACATCTCCTAAAGACAGCCTGCTCAGCCCTGCTCTGCTGTCAAGCTTTCCCTTCTCGCGCGTTCACAGTGATAATAATGGCAAATTTACTGCTTGACATTAAAAAAGTAATTGATTTCACACAGAGGTACACAGAAGTAGTTTTCTTTTAATTCTAACTGGAAACTGAAACAGTCAGCATGAGGCAAAACTGTCGCTGAGAGATTGTATCAGCTGTAGCCAGCTAACTATTAAGCTATCCTTATAGCTCCATGAGTTGTTTAAAAAAGGTTTTTGATACTGAATTTTTAAAGGGGTCTTAAATAATACACAATGGCTATACATGATGTAATGCTAAAAGACTAAAGCTGTCCCAGGCCGAACCAGTTAGTCCTGCTATGACAGAGAAAAATGCAAGATCAGACACAACCCTGTTTGGTTGCTTAGCTTGATGTCTGTATTTTCACAGACATTTAACAGTTTTTTCACTTTTAATGTTACAAGAGAAAAGAATGGAGTGAGGAATAATCGATGTGTTTCTAAGTTAGCTCAATAGAATCCAGGACTGGCCTCCACGCAGTGCTTGTCGCGAACAAGGCTTTTTTTCTTGTTGCTATTTTTGCTAAATTGCTATTGATTGCTCCTCAACTTTCTACAGGGTGTTGAAGATGGCAGTGTGGATCCAGGCCCAGCAGCTCCAGGGAGATGCTCTGCACCAGATGCAGTCTCTGTATGGTCAGCACTTCCCCATTGAAGTGCGACATTATCTGTCCCAGTGGATAGAGGGCCAGCTCTGGTGAGTTGCTCTGCAGCACCAACAGATTGTTGTGTGTGTGTGTGTGTGTGTGTGTAGGTGTGTGTACAGTTATGCCCACATATATTCCTGCACAAATGTTTGTGTTGTATGTTTGTCAATCAGAGCACATTTGGACAGTTTGCTTCTTGCTTGCTATTTTCAACACCTTAGAGTTCATTTATTAATAAATGTGTGTTTTGTATGTGTCTTGTGTGTGTGTGTGTGTGTGTGTGTGTGTGTGTGTGTGTGTGTGTGTGTGTGTGTGTGTGTGTGTGTGGGTTGTTAGGGATGCCATAGACCTGGAGAACCCACAGGAGGAGTTCAAGGCCAAACGCCTGCTAGACAGTTTGATCCAGGAGCTACAGAACAAGGCCGAGCACCAGGTGGGAGAGGATGGCTTTCTACTCAAAATCAAACTGGGACACTACGCCAGCCAGCTTAAGGTAAGTCTTTGGGGAATATACATAGATCATGAGAACCGCACTGCGTACATGTACAGTACCTTTCAACTTGCCCAGCAAGAAAAACAACAAAAACAAACAAAAACAAAAAACATGCAAATTCTCTCTGCAGAGAGAGAGAGCAATTGCATGTGTTGTCATTAGGGCCAAAGGCAGTATGTACAGTATATGGCTTTTAGGTATTTGTCAGATTCATCAGTAAATGAGGCTGTGATAAAGAATCTGAAGAACAAAAATAGTTCATGTAATTAAATAAGGTAAAAACAACTCAGGAGGATTACTAAAATGTGTATAATATTGAAACTCTGAATTCCACCTGCTTAGACAATAGCCATGTTTTCAGCAAACACTCACATTCAAACTATTTACAATTTGTGAAGATGATAAGCAAGTGGTTGGACGGCACAACTGTTCTCCATGCCGTAATTCTTAGAAAGAACACACAGTGCACAAAATGTTTTTAAGAACAGGTTGTATCCACCATGAGGAAAACAAGAGGACAGCCCAAGTGAGGGCCTTGGTAGCCAGCCAGCGCTGCTATTTATGATCGCGCTGCCTGCTCACAGATCCGTTCTTCTGTTTGTCTTCTCCCCTCCCTGAAACCAGGCAGAGAAACAGAACAGAACATCAAAACTGCAATCCCAGATTCCACTCTGTTTTCCCTTCTTCGATTGTGAGCGTACATATATTGATGTGGTTGAGTGTGATCTATGAAATGTGCCATATGTCTTATATTATTTTTATATTTCACTAGAGATTCTCTTTTACCTTCAATAGTCAGAATAACGGAGGTCAATCAGATCTGTTGACGCCCTGTTCTCTTTGTGTCACCAACGTGCGTACTTGTAAGCTCTGTAAAAAAATACTGCTGGGAGTCACATGGTGATATTCTTGTTGTTTCCTGCTTTAAGTGGGATAATGAAGTTGCATTAAATGTTCAATTGTTTTCAGCAGTATTTTTTTAAACAGAAAGTGAAAATGCAATTTGTTACATTACTCATCAGGAGAAAAAATATTACTGTAACACATAAACCACTCAACCTTGGTGTGTGCGTGACAATATGTGTGTATTCTAATGAATCATGTCTCCATATGAAGTGTGCTGTGCTTCAGAGATGGATCTCATTAAGCTCGTCTAATGGGTTTTAGTGTGTCTGTGGCGTTGGCTCAAGAACTTAGCGAGCTTCCTTGATGTGACTAAATTGGTGAGTCCTGTGTGCAGCGGCCACTCCGCTCGTCAAGGGCTAACAAGCCTTAACACAGCACATGTGCTCCTTGTCTTTCAGAGCACGTATGACCGCTGTCCTCTGGAGTTGGTGCGATGCATCAAACACATCCTCTACACAGAGCAGAGGCTCGTCAGAGAGGCCACCAATGTGAGTAGGATGCATGCGTTTGCTGTGAAATACATAAGCTGATCTGTCACATGCAAGCACACTTTTGCTCATTTGTCTACAAAGACATCCCCACTGAAATATAAACTTGCATAGATAAACACCTGTGGCTTTCCCATGCATTATTGTTTTCATAGCCTGTACAAAGCCTGTAAGCACAAGCAGAAGCTCAACTACATAACTGTGTCTGATTCAGATATTGTGTGATTGTGTAACTACTCTCTCTTTCCTCCATTTATCCCTCCAAGGTTTGCATTGTTATAAATGTAATACCTGCAGCCACTCATGCCCTCTCAATCATGCCGTAAAATGGCCTTGTAAAAGTAAACCTTCTGTATTTCTACACTGCAATATGGAAGGAAGTCAAAAATGGAAGTAAAATATTTCACAGTTTATAACAAGCACTGAGTTATAAAACCATAAAGCCAGCAGTGCGTAAAACATGTGACTCTCAGCAACTCCTGGGGTGAATTGATTTCCAGTCACAATACGCCTTTTCTATTAGTGGAATGAATATTTGGACTGATTGAATTTCACCGTCTGAACCTTTAGGCATCATAGTTCTCTTGTTTAACTCACCACACAGTCTGCCTGAGTATGATAAGCAAATGCATTTCTTCCTTCTCTATTTGCAGTGTTCCCATCAGGCTTGTGTCACTGAGGCTTTTACAGTTAAATTGCCCAACTGCCACACGCATGGGTCAATGCATCAAGTCCAGCTCGGTTTATCTCTGATCCAACCCCCACGGATACCCTCACTAGCTCAGCTCTCAACTCACCAGGGGCCAGCCATTTCATTTAACAACATCATAAACAATCCAATGACAGACAACATATAGGCCATGCACCATCCAGTGGAAAACCAACCTTACCAATTACTGTTCCCAAACCCGCCATTTCCTTTGTCTCTCTGTGCCTGTCTCTCAATCTCGCTTTGTAATTGACAGTCAAGCTCTCCGGTGGGTGGGATGATGGACAGCATGTCTCAGAAATATCAACAGATCAACCAAGCTTTTGAGGAGCTTCGCCTGCTGACGCAGGACACTGAGAATGATCTGCGCAAGCTCCAGCACAACCAAGAATACTTCATAATCCAGTACCAGGAGAGCCTCCGCATCCAGGGTAAGACAAGAGGACTTGCATTACGCTATTGCTGCTCTAAAGTAATGCAAGAAGAGATGTTTTGACTGAGTAGACTGTGAGGAGTTTTGATAATATGATACATGCCAAGGAGTTGCTGGTTCAAGCTTTTCAGAATTGAAGATTTGTTGCTTTTCTGTTTTGTTTGATTGCAAATACAATATACACATACAATATTTAGTAGCAGATTCAAACAGTCAAGGTGTGAAATTGTATAAAAAAAGATCACATACTCCACATACATTTCACAGCTATCTAAAATATGCTAGATCCTGTAGATGGAGCTTCCATAACCCAGCAACCTTTGCATAAATGTAGCATCATTCAGAAAGCACCTAGCTCTTATGATGGCTCTATTATGGTAGAGGAGCTTTTCCCGAGTAAATCATTATTCCTCTCTGGGGATAATGTACACTCTATGTACACAGGTCAGAGATTTTTACCTCCTCTCTCTTTTCCTCCCTTTTTCTATAACTCATCCCAATCCCTCCCCCCTATGGATGGTGACAACCCCCCCCCTCTCAGCTCAGCTGACCAGCCTGGCCACGCTTCCCCCTGCTGACCGACAGCTACGGGAGCCCGCCCTTCTCAGCAAGAGAGCCACCGTGGAGACATGGCTGACCAGAGAGGCCAACACACTACAGAAATACAGACTGGTAAAACATGAACACACACAGTTTGAAGTAACACATAATAATGCGCTGTATGTATGTACAGTGTGTAATCGCAATTAAACCTTCACTTTTCTGTTTATGTGCAGGACCTGGCAGAGAAGCACCAGAAAACACTGCAGCTGTTGAGGAAGCAGCAGACCATCATTCTTGATGATGAGCTGATCCAGTGGAAGAGACGGCAACAGCTGGCAGGCAATGGGGGCCCGCCGGAGGGAGGCCTGGACATCCTGCAGTCCTGGTGAGTTCTCGTCCACCTCCCACCAGGATCACAGCCACTAGACTGCCTCGCAAAGCAAAGAGTCACCGGTTTACAAGCTTTCAATTGACTACCGCTGGGTTTATTTCCAAAGTTTATTGGCTCTGGTTTATGAAAGACATAGGCAATCCAGTCTGACATGTCTCGGTTTTAGACTTTTCAGACTCGCTGTACACTCTTCTTTTTAGTCATTCATAGTTGTTTTGAACTATCCTGTTTTTAATTCATATTGTTCTGCTGGAGTAAAACCTTCTGCAGTACAAATTTCTAGAAGCAATGTAGACACAAAATACCACTGCCAATGTCTATGCTTAAGCCTAATTCTTATGTGTGTGTGTGTGTGTGTGTGTGTGTGTGTGTGTGTGTGTGTGTGTGTGTGTGTGTGTTTGTATGTGTATTAGGTGTGAGAAGCTGGCAGAAACTATCTGGCAAAACAGACAGCAGATTCGGAGGGCAGAGCACCTCAGACAACAGCTGCCCATCCCCGGCCCCATTGAAGAGCTCCTCAACGAACTCAACAGTACAATCACAGATATCATCTCAGCATTGGTCACCAGGTGTGTGTGTGTGTGTGTGTGTGTGTGTGTGTGTCTGTGTGTTTATCTATACTGAATCTTGACTATAAAAGCTGATTTAAGTGCATGAATGTAGGTTGGAAAGTGTGTGCAAGCGGGTGGGTGAGTTGTGTACTCTGAGGCATCACCCTTTCCTGCACTCTGCGTTGGCCTTTATGCAACTAACCTTAGTTGCTTCCGTGGTCAACAGAATGAGAGATATCATCTATTACTAAAATGAAATTACTCAGGCATTCCGTTTATCCATCCAGTGATTTAATCCACATGCGTGAAGCTACTCTATAATTGTGTGGGAATTTGTGACTATGTTTGTTTGTATTCTCTTGTTTCAGTACTTGCTATGTGAGCAATAAGGGACGACTTTAGATTATACTTTGAAGTCTACTTTGTCAGAAATGCAACAAAATAGCTGGTCTACATGTTTACAGTGCAGCAAAACAATAGAGAAGTTGGTCAATCCCAATTTCCCATGAGTAATTTTCCAAACAACAGCAGAGCACAGTAAAGTTGTTTACATTGCTGGGGAGTCTGAGGTATGGAACCTGTGTCCTGCAGCTCTCTGTGGCTCCTTCTTGTTTCATTACTAAGTGCAATACTTATAATTAGTCTGCTGTCAAAAAGCTGTTTTGTGTTTGTGAATGCCTCCCTGTGTTTCACCAGTTCAGTGTTTTTAATGTGAAGCGGTAGCAGGAAATGTTCGGTTGGCATTAGCAGTAACTTAATACAGCTCTGATACGGTGTAAAGAGAGTGAACAGTGACGTTTTTAGTAATGAGATACAATTATACTGAATTACATGCATGCGTTTTTTCCCTCATGCCTGTGAGGGCAAATTTTATCCAGCATGGAAATGGTAGACTCCGCCACTTACAATGAAAACTACTAAACAGAAAATTAATTACTGACTATAAAGACATTGAATGACTATTACAGAATAAATGCTGAGCATTAAGGGTATCAAAATTGGGGTTTGATTTTAGGAAATTCTTTAAACTTTAAAGTTAGATTACATACAGAAATTGTAGTAGCGATGGGGTCTATGATTAGGAAATAAATGTATTCGAAGAACATTCAGGCAAGTTTTGTTATATAAAGTTAAAGTGCATGTCTTGTCTTCATGTGTTAAAGTCTGAGCCCTGTGCTGAGCCAAAACAGAAGTCCCTTTGCTCCAGTCAACTAGAAATCCCATTTAACACATTACATCATCCACCACTGTTTAAAACCACAACAGTACAGAATGAGACATGGACAGGAGGAGAGAAGAAGTCCTGTTTTGGTAGAAGAAGGCCATGTTCACAAGAGGGCGAAGAAGAGTATAAGATAATCCAAATGTGCCCAGAGGCAAAGGATGGAAGTTGAATGCCCCTGAAAGGGATCTGCAGGGACAAAGAGCATGCAGTGTGCAAGAGATTAAAGGAAAGCAAGGCTACATGCAATGTGTTTAAGTACATTATTTTTGGCCCAAGGGCAAATCTGCCAGGGTCTTTTAGCCCTCCAGCATCTCTGAACAGGAAGTAATGTGAAGTTTTTGACAGCATGCTCTCCCACTTTCCTAGAAGATTGTCCCAGCAGGGACCCATAACACATTGAGAGGTCATGTCTCTGTCACTGCGATTTCTGTTCGGCAACAGACAAAGCTACACCCAGACAGTAATGGACTGCTATGATCACGCACAGTACAAACACAGGTTATGTTTCCTCAACAACATCCTCTCTATATTACTCTGAACCCTTTGTCTTAATATGCAAATCAGAAAACAGCTGGACAGAATATCAGACCAACATTGTTTGTCAACAATTGCTGACCTTGTTGGTTGACTGATTACTTTCATGAGCTTCCATTAGTGAGCATGGTTACAATTAAGGTAATTTTTGAAAGGCTAATGTTCTCAGGAAAACAATGATTTTTTATTCAACATTTGACACCAAAACACACTGTGCGTGTACTTAAAGTCTAATGAACATGTTTACAGCATTTAAACCTCATAAAACATTTGATGAAGCATGCTTTCTTTTGTATGTATTAAACATGCATTGTATACATTCTGTGTTCACATCAAATGCAGTCTTACTTAAGAATCAGCCATAATTTAAAACCCAGTTGTATTGTGTTGTTACATTGTAACAAGCTACAATAAACTGGAAGAATGCATCCAAATAAACCATTATGGTTATTAAGCAGATTTGATTTGATTTAAATATTGGTAAAATCCAAACAAAGGTTTTCTCTAAAGATCCACAAGTGGTCACCCTCAATATAGCGGTTTCTTGAAAACATTCATACTTTTGGCTATATTTTATGAGATGCAAAAGAAAAGAAGTTGGCGGATTTGATTAACTGAGCCACCTAATCAACCGGGCCTAGTTCTGTCATTTCATTCTCTCTTTTTGTCTCTACAGTACCTTCATCATTGAGAAACAGCCTCCACAGGTGCTAAAAACCCAAACCAAGTTTGCCGCTACAGTGCGCCTTCTAGTGGGTGGGAAACTGAACGTCCACATGAACCCGCCACAGGTCAAAGCGACCATCATTAGTGAACAGCAAGCCAAGGCCCTGCTGAAGAACGAAAACACAAGGAAGTAAGTCCAGTGTGTCCATTTGTTTCAGTGTGGATTTAAAAAGAGAAAACACAAGGAAAAATTACAAAAGTAAAAATAAAAATTATTATTTGAATCAGATGTTTCAAGAAGTCACGCACAATGAGTGGTTTGACATTGTAGCAACAACACAAAATCCTACTCCTTCCCCTCCTCTGTACACAGAGTTTTTTATTATCCCTATTTCCTTTAGTGGGGACATAGTGGGGTGAGATGAGCTCTCATGGCGCCATTAAGATAAGGAGTCTTAGTTTCTACAGGGATTACTGGATTCCAGGATGAACTCTGGTCCAATGTGTTTCCAGACCTCACCACAGAGACATGGCTGGAACTTTAATAATGCCTCAGAGGAATCTATGGTGTGGATGCAGAATCCACATTTAGCCTGTTCCACAGCCTCATTCCACATTCCTCCAGACTAATAGAAACCTACCAATACTGTAGGTCAGCCAGGCAGCCAGTGGTTAAAGGGGTGAGCAATTCAACAGCTCAGTCGTCATCTGCTTTTTCCCCATCTAAACCACTTGATATGGCACCCAATCCGCAGCCCAGAGACATCTGTATAGAAAATAGAGGTGGTGGTAGTTAAACCTTCCAATTATATATAAAATGTGTACCATTTTTCCTACACCCTGCATTATTTTCACTCAGTTCCTGCTATCCAAACAAGCATAATTTTGTTTTAATTTCTTCTAGGAAAAGTATATTTCTCAGTGTGTCATAGCAGACATTACAGCTAATTGACTCACTCCTTGATTGTTTCTCTCCTTCAGTGACAGCAGTGGGGAAATTCTCAACAATAACTGTGTGATGGAGTACCACCAGACTACAGGCACTCTCAGCGCACACTTCAGGAACATGGTGAGTGCTCCTGAAGTGAAGTAACTACCCTAAGTTAAAAACACACAGTAGGTAGCTGTTAAGTGAAGCAACTGACAAGATGTGTTTGATCACCGTGTCCATTAGTAGTATGGAAGACTGTAAAAGTGGCGCTATGTTAAAAAAGAAAATGTCATAGTTATGTTTGAAATCACATTTTCCTATAATAACCGTAAATAGCAAGTTACATCAGTGAAGCAGTTCCTTGTGGTGGAAGATTTTCACTAATGTAGTTCCAATATTTGTGGGATTTGTAGAATACATTGACACTATATTGAAACAGCATTTAAATAAATCTACTGGGATCCAATAGGATTTAGAAGCAACAGGGTTGAGCTGTATTGCAGCATCCAGTATAATTAGTCTAGTGATGTGCAGTATGGGTATTACAATACGGTATGTACTGCACAAACCCATGGCAACTCAGCAGTGCTTTGGAGGATCAGTCTGCAGCTTCAGGAGAGCCTGTCTCTACATCCCACATGTTGTGCACACCATTCCCCCAGAGACCTCCATGGATTATTTACATGTCAGCCCTGTAGGCAGACTCAAAGTGAATTATGTATTCATGCATGTACTGTATCTAGAATGTGTGCATTGTCAGCCTAACTGTGTAGACACTAACCTTATATATCCAATATTCCTCATTCCTTCCCTGTAGTCTTTAAAGAGGATCAAGCGATCGGACAGGCGAGGAGCAGAATCTGTCACAGAAGAGAAGTTCACCATTCTGTTCGAGTCCCAGTTTAGTGTTGGAGGCAATGAGCTTGTCTTTCAAGTGAAGGTAAGAGTGCACAGATGGATGAGGTGGAAGAAAAGACTACTACTACTACTATGCCTTGACCCACAAAGATACTATCCATTCTTATCCCCACAATAGCTGGGATCTGTTCATGCTTAACCCTAAATCACAAAACATAGAGCATTCACTCCTCCACATACTGTACTGTGACACCACTTCAGCCCAAGAAATCCTACTCATTCCCATTCCTCATCTGTCTTCTTCCCAGAAATGATATGTTGTTTAAAAAGCTCTTATTTATTATTTGAACCATAGAGATACTATGAAGGTCATGTTGTTTTGCAGTATAGGCAACCTGTAATGTTACAGCGTTCTTATACTGATGGCCTCCCTTCTTTCTCTGAACAGACGTTATCACTTCCAGTAGTGGTGATAGTTCACGGTAGCCAAGACAATAATGCCACAGCAACTGTGTTGTGGGACAACGCTTTTGCAGAGCCGGTGAGTAAATGTCTGTGTTCAAACCTTTATTTAGAGATGATTCAAATTTCAACTAGCCTGTGTTTTTAAATGTTTCAGGCACCTATCACATAAACTCTGCAGTTTTACGCATCAAATTTCCTTTTATTCATCAATATTCACCAGAGTCCCTAACTTAACTGTCATGTAACACACAGAATTTGTGTACATCTAAACATAATAATAATAATAACAATTCTAAAAACTGACTGAGCACTTGAATTAATTTATCATACAAAGATGCTTCACTGCACATTTGTTCTTGTTTTATGACATTTAATAGACTAAACCATTTCTCATTTAATTAAAGGAATACAAAAAATACGATGCAATAATAAAAAATAATCAATAGTTCCTGAATAACCTTTTTTCATTTAGATACAAGGTGAAGTCCCCAAGTAGATGACTGTTTACTGCATGTGTTGTCTGCCGCTTGGTTTATTTTCTTTTCATCTGGATCAATTTATGAAAAATGTGCTTAATCCTCGCAGAAGCAATGATACAATATATTATGTATATGCACATTTTATCCATGACTTTGTTATTACATTCTGCTGCCACCTCGCTCGTGTTTATAAAGCTAATGTAAATCCTCTGATGTCTACAGGGACGGGTGCCTTTCCTCGTGCCAGATAAGGTGCTTTGGCCTCAGCTGTGCGATGCCATCAACATGAAGTACAAGGCTGAGGTACAGAGTAACCGAGGCCTGTCTGCAGAGAACCTGGTCTTCCTGGCTCAAAAAGCATTCAGCAGCTCCAGCAACAACCCTGACGACTACCGTAACATGACTATGACTTGGTCACAGTTTAACAGGGTCAGCACCAGTCTCTTTCCTTGTGATTCTCTCTCTCTCTTTCTCTATGTATATAAACACACAGTTTATACAAAGAGCATACTGATTATCTGTTCTCATCAGTGTTCCTTTATGGATCATACTTAGAAAGGGTTTCTTCTCCTTGCATTTTTAAAATGCCCACAGGCTAGTTTCAGTAAGCCATTTTAGCTGTGTGCTTGTTCTCCATGGAGTGGTTTTACTATTGGTTATTCATACATAGAAATATTTCGTGCTCCATTTGCAGTGTCCCTACAGCCCTATTCTGTAGTCGACTTGAGTGAGAATGCCTCATCAGTAGCCAGGTCTGCATCTTAATGGGTCTGTTTGTCCACACAGTGAAAGGCTGGAGGCCTCATTTTCTGTCTCAAAGCAGCTGGTGATGGCAGAAAACGCACTCACATTCACCACACACCATCAGTCTCATTAGATTACCGGAACATCAAGTTTCAACCACTTCACACACTGGTGTACAAGCTACACACACACACGCACAGTTTCAACCTCTCTTCCTTTTCCTTTTTCCCTCACACACAACATATACACATACAGCTGCACACTTGGTGAAATCATAAACACGACTGTGATGAGGACATGTTCTCTGTATGTATGGGGTGGATGGACAAGAAGGAATATGAAAAGATTTTTAATGATGTACATGTTTGTTTGAATCCTTTGTACTTTTTAAAAATTATTTTCCTCAAAAACTTTTTACTTACAGGAAAGCTTGCCCGGCAGGAACTTCACATTTTGGCAGTGGTTTGATGGTGTGATGGAACTCACAAAAAAACATCTCAAACCACACTGGAATGACGGGTAAGGAAACTGAAGAGGTCTTTGTCAGTGTCAGTCTTTGGTTGTAAAATGTGGCAAACCAGAAAAATAAAATCGTTACCTCTCTTTTTTCAATTTGACAGTGGTTTGGTGATAGTAAATGTTTTCCTGTTCCCATTTTGATGTGAACTCAGGCCACTTCATGGTTTTCCATGGCAACCTGTGGAGCTGGACTCGCTCTCGCCAGTAAACTACGCACATGACAGTTTTATGTTCTTACTTTTTCTATATAACTCTCTTCTGTTTTTTTAGAGCCATATTGGGCTTTGTGAACAAGCAGCAGGCTCAGGACATGCTGATGTCCAAACCCAATGGTACTTTCCTTCTGCGCTTTAGTGACTCTGAGATTGGAGGAATTACAATTGCCTGGGTGGCAGAAAATCCTAACAAAGCAGGTATGACAGTCACAGCACAAGAAGTGCTGGTAAAATGTTTTGTTACAAGGTCTCGGGTATTTAATTATGTTGATACCAGCTACAAACTTGCCACAACATACACTGAATAACTATGCTCAATTATAGCCCTGCTTTGGATGGGAAAAAATATTTCCAAACAATTAGGTCTCATTGGCTTGCTAGATGTTATTTTACAAGGCATTTGTTAATTTGCCCATCTATGATTTCATGCTAGGTGAGTATTGTTCAATCAGCTTACACGAGGGAGTTTGGTGAGAGCTATTAGACTCAACCATATGGACAAGAAATGACGACACGACCTTAAAGCAGCTATAATCAGTATTTTACTATTAACAATGTGCGGTCAAATGACATTGTAAAACAGTCTGACATTGTGAAACTGGTCGCTCAAAGTGATGAAACTACAGAGAACTGTTTTCAGTGACAGTGCTCAAAAAACAAACTATACACTGCCTGGTCAGCATCGAATGGCAAACCAGACCATCTAGCAACTATCTGGTGAACATGGTGAGGTATTGAGCCCCTAAAGAGCTAGATATTCCCTCAGGAGCTGGCAGAGACCAAAACTGAGTTAAAAGAGAGTGAATGTTGGACTTCAGGTGGCAAGAAACAGTGTTAAGTTGTGGTGTGGGTGCTGTGTGTCTGCAGGTGAGAGAATGGTTTGGAACCTCATGCCCTACACAACCAAAGACTTCTCCATTCGCTCTCTGGCTGACCGCATCAGCGATCTCAATCATCTCTTGTTCCTCTACCCCGACAGACCCAAGGATGAGGTTTTCTCCAAATATTACACCCCACCGCTCTGTAAGCAATCTTCTGTTTGCACAGGCTGCTGTTACTGGATTTATTTAATATCACAGTTGCAAAGCCTTTATAGTGAAAGTATGTCTTGATTGCTGTTTGACGACTGCACTGAACTGTCTCTCTTTGTTTCAAAGCTAAAGCAGTGGATGGCTACGTGAAACCGCAAATCAAACAAGTGGTGCCTGAGTAAGTATCAAGCTTCCTGTTTGCCTTTCCTCCTGTTTCTTCCATTCCTGCTCTGTCTCTCCTTTTTGTCTTCCCTGCCGTCCACCCACCCAGTTTTTCCTCTGTGGCAACATTTAGAGTTAATCACTAAATATTGGACCCTGAATTCAGATCAGCTATTAGTTAGCTGTTACAGTTGGAGGAGGCCAATTAAGGATGGCCAGGGTTCCTGAGCGAGCTTGTCTTCCGCTCATCATTAGAGTTAGGCTTGTTAGTTAGCAAGCCCCGCTCCCTCGTCTCCACAGTTGGTTCACCTGCAGTACAGAGAACGGCCATAATGATGCAGTGAGGCCTGGAAAACACGCTGGGTGTAGTTGCTTAGGCAACTGTTGAACATAGACTCATTGGCTTTTATCTTGGGTTTGTGTGTGTGTGTGTGTGTGTGTGTTGTGTGTGTGTGTGTGTGTGTGTCTTTCTGTGTGTATCTACAGGTTTGCTACAGCCAATTCAGACCCAGCAAGTGGGAACCCAACCTATATGGATCACAGCGCCTCCCCAGCACCTGTCAATCACCCTCACACCTACAGCATATACGCACCTATGTGAGTCAAGAAGTCCTTTAAACATATGTGCTGCTCAGTATGAGAGTGTGTGTGTGTGTGTGTGTGTGTGTTTTGCGTGAGTAAAGAGTGTCTTGTTGCTACTGCTGTTTTTTTTTTTGGTGATGTGCTGCCGGCTTCTCTGAGTGTGGTTTGGCTCCACTCTGTGTCCTGTGGCAGGAGTGACTCTATGTTGGACGCGGACGGAGACTTCGACCTGGACGACACCATAGACGTGGCGAGGCACGTAGAGGAGCTCCTCCGGCGGCCTGTAGAGAGCCAGTGGGGTGGCCAACAGTCCTGACCCTTGACCTTTTAACCCGTGACAACACCAAACAAACCCTGCCTCCCACTTGCCCCACTTGCATTGACATTTCTCATGGTTAAATTCCATTAATTTCTCTTTTTTTTTTTCAGATAGCTATAATGTGAAATGTTAATAATGGTTGTGATTTTTTTCTTTTCAGCATGAGAGCATGCATGTCAGTGACTTCTCTTGGTTTTATTTGTGTCCATTAGTGTTTGTAAAACAGACTAGGTATAATGCAAAACCTACAATGTTACAGTATTGTGAAAAAGAAAAGAAATGGTAACATTGTGCATGCATTTCCAATTGATTTTGAACCGATTTAAAAAATATGCTACTGTATGAAGTCATTTCAAAAAGTTGAATGTTTTTATTTTGTTATATTTTCTTCTTTGTAAATGGGTTATCAGTATTTTGATAGTGACATTGAACTTGCCCTTTGACAAAAAAAGAAACTTTAATGAAGAGTTTTGCTTTTGCTCTCAACATTATCTGATTCATTGCTCTGCAGAGTTACAGTCAGTTTTTTCAAATCTATATACACTAACCTAAAGGCAGAGTGACTCTCTTTGCTCTCTGCAACTGACAGCACACACATCAGCGCACGGTACACATGCGCAAGTGTACGACGTATTTGTTCTGATTTGTTCACCAGCTGAAACCCCAGGAGGGGGGTTTATGCACCTTCCTCGCTCTCACAGGGCTATTTGTCTTCTGTTTGTACACAGAAATGCAAATCTAAGCATTTACCCAGCGCTGCCTGCTTGTCCTCTCAGGTCCCTCTGTTCCCCTCATCAACGCTACCTCGCATTATTCTACTGACAGTTGTTGTTACTCTTGGCTCTGTTGTTGTTTCTGCACCACATCCACACTAGTAGGTACGCTCATTGGGTTTTGTTCTTGTAATTTGACTGATTTGTTAATATGTGCAAAGAAGACCCCTTGCTGCCCGACGGCTAACTCTGTTAGCTGCTTTATGCTTGAAACCATTCACCTGATGAAGTCTGGAGGCATGTCAGTGTGTCACACGTCTGGTTGTACTGCCTGAATGGGGGTGTGGTGCTCCCATCGGACTTTTCCGCCTATCCATCCACTTGTCCCTGTGGCTGTGTAATGACGCAGTGGCAAAACCTGTGTGCGCAAGTCTCTATGTGACAACATAACCGCACCAGCAACTGGTGTTGCAAGGCATAGATAGGTAGGTGCAAGCTTTCAATGCTTGTACAGACTCACCGGCCACTAGGCTACATATAGAACTCAAGGATGTAGTGTCATCTCAGTCTGTTTCTTTGTTTGGTTTTTGTTTTTGGTCAAGATTAGTTTTCATCATGCGTCCCCTTTTTGCTACACATGAAAAATAACAAATACATTAGTCTGATAGAAAAGTTTGAGACTATTATCCCACTCCCCCCTCCGACACACACAACGCTGAATAGAAAATGTGTCGTTGACAACAGCCTTGCACCTCAGGAATGAAACGCTTTGCTTAGCTGAATTATAAGCCAAATAGAAAATGATCTGTGTATACAAAATATATGAATTTATTTTCTCTATCATAATTCTATTTTATTATTGTTTCTCTGGCACTCCCCTATTGAATGTAACCCCTTTGCATGACCCTGTTGAGGATTTACGTAAAAATACCTCCTAGTCTGAGCAGAAGTTTCAAGTCTTGTGTCACCAGAAGTCCCAGAGGACATAGAGCAACTGGAAATCAGAGAAGAATTTATTATGTACTTTTGTGTTTGTCCGACAGACATTACACTATTAAAGATATTCCCTCAGCTATCTTTTCATTTCTGTCCTCAAAAAATTTTTGTATCTTGCTTTCTTTCCTTTTATTGAAATCTGAAGCTACTTGGACAGTCTTGTGATATTATCCTTCATTACCATTATCATAATTTTTAGACTTTGTTCCACTGTAGACTGTGTACTTTTTCATGATGTAGATGCCGCTGTATGCTGTTCGATGTATGTACCATGTTTGTGGTTTGGGTTTATCACTTGGAGGTTTTCCAAGAGTTAAAAAGAAGAAAATAAAGTTTATAAATAATTTTAACTCAAACAGAAGAACTACAGAAGATTTTGATGTCACTACAAAATAAATGCAACTTTTTTTATGGGTGCAGTCAACACCATCAATTTAATCCCCAAGCAGCAGTGACAGAGAAGTGGCACTCCAGAAGCTCACCTGGATTGTAGTATTGTGTATCAGTACATCATATACAGTGTATGAGGGAGTCCTGGCAATTAAACACTGATTGTATAATGTACAACTGCTAATGTATGACCTTCTGCAGTGGTTCCCAACCACTACCCCCCGCTGGGGGGCGCCAGAGATCGTAGGGGATGCGCACAACTTTGTCTGCTGAGGTTGTGAGGTTACCAAAATTATTGTTTACAAAAATTTAATTTACAAAATCCCAATTGGATAATCAAAACTCTGTATAATTCATATTTAAACATATTTTTGGTCCACATTTAAATTCATTAAGCTATTTATTACCTATTTAGTGCGTGTATGCGGGTAGGGGTTGGGGTTGTGGGGGCCTGTCTTGTCTTGGACACAGGCAAGGGGGGCTTCAAGCAAAAAAGGTTGGGAACCACTGACCTACTGCACACTGCTGCATTATTAATAGACCACAAAATGTGAAATGCATTTCCCTACAGTCAAGGAAAAATTGATTTTATGTTTCGACAAACAACAAACTATTGCTCTTATCAATGTACTGCATGAGTTTTTACTGTATGATAAAAAAAACAGATGGATGGAAAGAAATATCTTTTACAGATGACAGAGGAGAAAGTTGCTGATTTTGAAGAGACGCCCTTCATCCCATCCTCTGATTCCCTGAAGACATCCCCAATAATACTGGACATCTGACTGACAGGTTTACCTTAAACAACCACCAAACTTTTCATCACTGCTGTCTCATTTATTTCCTACCATTTTTGTACAATATGAATATCGACCTGTAGGCTGCAGATAGTTCATAATTGGTTGGAAATTATTGTCAGCATCCAAAGTTATATTTTTGGCACAGTTATTTTATTATTTAAGTGTATTACAGTTATTATTAAAGATAGTGTATGTTCATGTGCAGGTGGGAACCTCACACTTGAAGGGAGGTTTGTTTTCAAACTATATAAATAGCACATGAATGTGAAACATTTGCTTGTTAATAATCTATGCTTTCAGCTGCATTAACATACAAGGCCAATGTAACTTTCCTTAACTGGAGCATGGAGAATTTAAGTTGATTTTAATACTGCATCGAATGTAAACTAATTGTTTCTGAAATGTGTTAAAAAGAAAAAAAAAAAAATCAAAAATAGCGTGGTATAGTTTTCATTTCATTTAATTTATTATTATGTGACTCAAGACCATGATTAAATGTTATGAATCACAACCAGAACATACAATAATAACAAAATAGTACAAGGCATGACTAAAATACAATAAATCAGAGGTTACTCAAAGAAAGGTCATTCTTTAAAAAGGCAGATCATTGTTGGCTTATCTGATTGTAATAACTAAATTAATTTAAACATAGATGGACAGTTAAAATAATGATTTCCTTCAATTATGCGTACATCTTTACATTAAAAAATAATATGACAATTGTCTCCCAAACAAGTTATAGATAAGTTGACCTTGTCCAATTTAAAACTTGCACAAGTGTGATGTGGAAACTTGAAGGGGAGGGGATCTTTAAAGTCTAACATATTCTGGTAGCTCCCTCCCGCAAATGTTTAAAAAAGCAGCAGAGGACCGATAAGGACAGCCCTTTTAGGGGTCAGACCAGAGTGAGTGACAGTCGGACTGACCAACGCTCAGTGTAGTAGAAACAGTGAGCTGGTAGTCAAAGCTAAGTGAGCTAACCATGGAGCTAACCAGCCAGGAGCAGCTGCTGTCAGACTATCGTGTCTGCACTGGAAACACAGAGAGTCCGCTGGAGCAGTCACTAGAAGCACATTCATAGCCTTTTGTATGTAAATGTCATGACATACATAAGTCACAAAGAGTTGGGTTTATGTCAGTATTGGTGTGTTGAGCCATTTTCAGTGCTGATTTTCCTAAATTTGGTAAGAATGTTTGTTATAACACCATGTGTTTAATCACAGTACAGTATTATAATATAGTTCACAGCTAAAAAAAACCCCAACATGTTCAAATGTGCAGTATCTCTTTAATGTTTATTCAAAGGTGACAACATTAAAATCTGAGCATAAGAGAGTGTAAGCTTACTGGAAGCCAACTGGAAAAATAATAATACAGTTTGTGTATTATTTTTTTTACCACATTATCCAACAGTTTTTCACAACCCACAGTAATAGCACTCTTGTTTTGTTCACCAATGTTCTGAATAAGCTCTATTCTGCCATCTGGTGGATAGAAGAAACATAACTCTCTCTCTTTCTCTCTCTCTCTCTCTCTCTCTCTCTCTCTCTCTCTCTCTCTGTGTGTGTGTGTGTGTATGTGTGTGTGCGTATTTACACTGTAGCTTAGATGCCAATTACCTGCCTTGTGTCATGCCTGGGAAAGGTGATAAGAAAAGCTAATTTGCATGGATTTCAATAAAATGTGACCATTCTTACCTTAAGAAATCAATGGCTTCCTTAATAGAAAAAGTAATTATGGCTGATTAGAATGCACTGCACGCTAGACATTTTTTAATTATTTATGCTATCTACAGGCTACCATGTGTAAAAGGCTGGAAATGTGTACAGGTCAGTGATTGTATTGTAATATAATGGACTCCTAGAGGTCAGTGGTGGGTTGTTGCTTGGATACTAAACCTACATTCATTACAAGGGCTTTAAGGCAGATGCATAGCATAAGGACTGTGGTTTACATCTGAAGTGATAATAGATAGGGACATCTTCCTGCATCAGTGGACCATAAAATAATGTAATAATTTACTGAGTAGATTTATCAGTATCTGTTTATCAAAATGACAACATCATTTCAAATTAAAAATTGCCTCATTGGCATAATAAAGAACAGTATTGCTAAAGCAAGTTGTACTATGGTACTATGTAAGTATAGTCATTCAGATTAAGAAAGGATAACAAATGATTTGCACATAAATATTTAGAATACTACAATGAAAAACAATCACAATTATTATTATTATAATAAATAATCAGAGGAATGTTCAGTACTGAGAATAAGAGTAATTGTTTTTATCATTTCATTTAAAGGCTCACTTGCTACTTATAATCTAAATAACAATAGTGATTATTTCACTAATGATACTGGTATCAGACCGTCTTTAAATGCTATTTTCTGGGAGATGTTCCACCAAGCTGTACCATATACAGCAGACATGGCCAGATATAGCAAATATTGCCATGCCCACAATGAAAAATATGTGATACAATTTGATGTTTTCACTATCTTTTTGTTTAGACAGTACAAAACTTAAGGAGCTGAAAATATGATCTTTTCAGCAGGTATTCATAAGAGGCATGTACCTGCGTATTTGGTTCTTTATTCCAGTTTATCTATACCATTTCACCACCAGGTGTCAGTAAAGTCCAATGGATCAGACCGTGAGCCATGTGACTGAGCAGATTTGTGGTGAAATAGACAGTAAGGATTTATGCAAAAAGTGGTATGTAATGGATTGAAAGCAAAAAGCTCAAGCAAATGAATTAAGATATAACATTTAGACTTACAGCATGTTTTCACCCTATTAATTGTCTTGTCACATTAATAATAAGACAGCTTTGAATTATATGTAAAATCAGCAATGCAAAATATAGCCCTGTTTATACTCAGCCGATGTGAACAAATCTTCCACAGCATCATGAAACATTAATATATTCCTGTTCCTGCCAAGTGTTTAGGCAGTGTATTACGTAAAAGACCAATCTTGTGAGGGTGTCCTTTTGTTTAGGTCATGGGTTGTGCCTTTAACGAGCGACTGTAAATGCAGAATTAAAGCACATAATGTAAAAAGCCTGATGTGGGAAAGATTTCATGCATGGTTTCTGTTCCTGTCGGACTGATGATCATGTGGGCAGACACAGGAAGTGCGGCAGCCAAGCTCAGGAAGACACACCCTCTGCTCCCCGGCTGTGAGCAGCAGGAACTTCCTCTATAGGTATCATCATTCAAATGTATGATTATTCATGTATCTGTGAGAAATACATTCTTGTTCTTGTGGTTTGATTTTTCTCAGTATCTCCCTTTGAAGTTAAAATATCATAACAGATGCCGTAGATGCTACAGATTAGAAATAAAGGTGTGAGCAAAGAAATCGTCAAACACGTGACTTTCTATAAAAATCGGTCTGACTGTTTGACCAGGTGATCCTCTCCTTTTCCCGTCACCAGCTGGGATTAGGAAAGTTGATCAATAGCCAGCTGTCATCAATACGATGGCTGTAAGAGGCCTGTGGGTACCGCGATGGAGATCCATTGCCCTGAACCTGACAGCTACTGCAGCAGGAGAGAGCGGTGCCTTGCTCTACACAGCTATGGCTGACATCCTGTCACAGGAAACTATAGCAAACCTCAATAGAAAACAACAAGGGTGTTATTTTAGAATAACTTCGCCATTTCAGTTTTAAGGAGTGCTGATACAGCTTACTCTCTATTTCACTTTCTCTCTCACTTGCTGTTTTATCTTAGCTCTTTACCCTCAGACTAAAGAAAAGTGTGTTTTGCCCTTTCCCATCATTCCTGATCTGGTCACTCTTTAGGCCCGATGTTTTCACTGAACATACAGTAGTTGTGAATGGATCACAAGGGTTACTGTGGTCACATCTCGTGGACTCATGTCCCCCTCGGTTTAAATTGGAGCTGATGTTTGAGTTTGAAAACTGGTCGTCAGAGGCCTTTTCACATTAAAGTGAGACAGCTGGGCCAGGCAGTGAGGCTTTTAAAAGCAGAACTTTTGCTGAATTATTTCTGAGAATGCATAATACATGAGATATCACGAGGGAAGAGAGGGGGATGAGACTCAGTGAGGAAAAGAACGGGGCATGAAATCGAGCCAACTTCCTCTTCCTAGACATTTACTGTCTTAGTCTACCGGCATGCATGCAATTTCCTCATCCCCTACTCACTCTTTTCCTCTGTCTGTCAAGTCATACACTCACAGATTTCATTCTCCCCTCTCAGTATTCCTCCCGTCCTTGACAAGTAGCTGGGCTCCAACAGTAGTAAGTCATTCTCATTCATAGGGCTAAATGCGATTGGAGAGACCGTGTTTTGGCTACAGATTGAGCCACTTATCACCACCAAGGTCTGTGAAAATATCCACATAAAAATACTAGCATTTTTGAATAAGACCCTTCACTTCTACAGACTGTACCGCCCTCTGACAAAACACATCTGGGTGATTACATACCGTATACAGTAATCCTCTGTGTGTCATGTGGGTGTTGGTATTTACCAGAAAAGAATTGCCCCATTGTCTGCAGCATTTACATGAAGCATAACGGTCTTAATATAGAATCAAGTCTGTCCATGATGTAAAGAATTTACTTTGGGTCCCATTAGTCGGACCATATTTGACCATTCTGAACAGACGCTGAGCTCACACCCTCCCCTGCATGCATACTCCTTTCATATAAATTGGCTGTGATTTGATTTGCCTCCTCAGTGGGTTATAAATGGGGTTGCATTATCCCATGCTTTCTGGCCATGTCTCGTCTGATGATGTGAGTTGGCCTGACACTGACTGTTACACCCTCCACTGTTGTAGTTTATTTTGACCAGGCCTCAGGGGCATCAGCAGATGCTCAGTTTTATGGCTTGTGAAACGGGAACCGAGGTTGGACGGCATGCCATGAGGTTGCACAACCGAAGTCTTTCCAATTCCCTTTGAATGCGACTGCAAATGAATGAGACTAATATTTACAGTCTCCACTCTGTTGTTTCCTCCTGCTGATTGTCTCCAGATCGATACCTAAGGAGAGGGGAGGTGGGTGGAGGAAGATCATCCCCACATCTCTGATGAAGAGTGATGCTCTAAAATTACAGAGGAATGTCAACTCTTGTGTTCTGTATTAGCCATTACTTGGAATTTGTTTTCTACAGAAAATTCAGTCTCTCTCTCTCAATATATCACATATATATGCGCAACTTAAAAGCATGTAGCATGAGCATTAAATAATATAGAGTAGTCCTCTCACCCATCTGACTGTGCTGAATAATTTTTTGGGCAGGTGATTCCAAGCTTTTTAAACGGTGTATATGAATATGGACCCAGGAGGATGTTCAGCAACTCCCAGTTGCCACCAAACATACAGAAATTGAGAGGACAGACTACACAAACACATAAGAGATTAAGCTCAGACCATTCACACAGACAGGAGAAAGGAAACAAACACACAGAGGAGAGAGAGAGAGAGAGAGAGAGAGAGAGAGAGAGAGAGAGAGAGAGAGAGAGAGAAGAACAAGAAAGACAAGATGAAGGAGGATGAAGATTCAGATCCAAAACGGGACTGAGGCACCGGCAGCCAGGGGAGCGCGAGAGAGGTCCCAGAACGCCCGTGGTCCAGCACAGGGAGGCCTGAGTGGAACCAGAAGACAAAGTGGGGGGGGGAGAGAGAGAAAGAGAGAAGGTGAGAGAGTCACACAACTAGGACACTCATGGGCTTGTGGGACAACAAACAAACAGAGGGTCATAGAGAAGCACTGGTTTCCATACAGTTCCCAGTATTCTCGTAGACAAACACGGACTATAAGTACTCGGCTTACTCTCTACTGGCTCAGTCTTTATCATGCTGTTACAGACCTGCAGCACCAGCAGCTTCAGACCTGCAATTAAGGATGTGTGTGTATAGTCAAGGAAAGTAAAAGCTGCAAAGCAATTTTAACTATTTGACCAATATCCTCTTCGACACCCAAAAGTGGCTGTGTTTCCTTTTCCAAGATGACATCTGCAGCTTTTTAATAAATCCTGTCCTCCTGTGATGACCACAATGCAGAAGATGCACTTTTATTTTTGAAAATCTGGTTTAGCCTACGTGCTGTGATGTGTGTATTAAAGGGCTTTTTAAAATCTTATTTTCAGTATTTTTTAAATAGCAAAGCTCCCTAGCTCCCTCTTATGGAGAGCCTGCTAAATGGAAAGAGTTTGGGAGTGAGTTAAAAGCTACTTTACATTAAATATAATGTTAATCCTTTCTATAGAACCTAATGTGTATAAGAAATGTTCATATATATTGGCATTGAACCCTCAGTCTGTCCATATGATCTGTTTGCTTTAAGTAGCTAGTAGGGGAGACAGTGCGCGCGCACGCCTGAAAAAATTCTAAACTGTGATTGCGCGCGAGAAAGGCTGGATTTAATTGTACACGTACGCGCGCGTGCGTGTGTGTGCACGCGTTTGTGGGCTCATTGCGATTGCGCTCACACAGTCTTGAATTTGTCCCGCGGATGCATGCGAGAGGGGGAAGCTCTCCCGTTATAGCGAGGCAGCGCAAAAGTGTCGGCGGCAGGACGCGGGGCGCTGCGCAGAGCGGAGAGTAGAGAAGCGGACGTGGTGAGCGGAACAGCTCTCTGAGACCAAAGTGTGAGCTGTGAACATAAACGGCAGCAGCAGACCCAACGGCATAAGTCAGCATCTCCATTGTTGTTTTTTTTTTTTGAGCACACCTCTTGAGAAAAAAAAAAGCTAATCGGAGGAGGTCGCCGTCTTGCTCGTTATTCCACCAGGACGGCTTCAGTCCGAGCGTCCGCTGCCCGGCTCCAACACGCTACCGTGCGCTCCCATGATGGACCAGCACTGGTGATTCGGTGAGGGAAGACAAGCCACCCTGGACGCCAACAAGTCCACCGTGCTTTGAGCAAAATGGGCTGTTATTACATTGTGGAGGTGGGGGCTTTGCTGTAACACCGGCGGATCATGGCAGGGGTACACGCTTCAGATGTTGTGTCGGGACATTTTTTGGATCCTGCCATCGGCGCCCAGCCGGCCCAGGGCGAGACCAACGCAGCGGGAATCACCGGCAATGCGGCCGCGCTGCCTCAGACCGGTACCCGGGCATACTTGGAGGTGTCAGCTGCTGCCCAGGGCTACGGGGCCGAGGGAGTTTACACCAATGGACGGTACAGGGAGCACAGCAGTCCGAGGATCGGGAGTGGCAGCCGAGATAATTCCGCCGAGAGAAGTCAGGGAACTGGAAACACACCTTGCGGCATCATGAAGGTTGGTTGATTGAAACACTCAATTTTTCTCCTTGTCAACCGGTTCTCAAGGTGACACGGGGAATTTGCCAAGACTGTGCCACATTGTGACAAAGCAAGAAAAGGCTGTACAAATGTGTGGTAAGCAGTTACCTAAACTGTGGTCCAGACACTTCCAAGGGTCCTTAGAGTTCCACTGGATACCCCAGAGAAATCAAGCTGCCTTTATTTTGGTAACCCTCAGTAAAGGTTTAACAGTAGAGAATACATAAGGCAATTACCACAGATTAGACTTTTTTTATGTCCCCACTTACAATAAAAACAACAGAAATATAATACACTCATGAACAATAATAAATCTCCACAGAACATCTACTTAGTACCCTGCATGTTGGATAATGACACCTACATGAAGATGTAATATAATCATTTTTAAAAACTATATTTGTATATATATAGACCTAATATTTTGACGCTATGCATCTTTAATGTCAGTTCAAACAGTACTGGAAAAAGGAGCCTGAGAATTTGCAATCTTTGCTGCAGTTACCCTGCTGTTGTTACAATAGGTCATACACTTAAACCCCAGTACAGTACAATATTGGTGGAAAGTTGCAGTGTATTTGTGCTATGTGAGAGTTCACACACTTTATGATAGCTCTCCGTTAAGATGTAGTTATTACTGTAACATTCATAGTATTCTGCTGTGGTGTCTGTGTTAAAATGTAATACAAGAATAATAAAGTTTTTTTAGCGGTGCACCCAGGGTTAAATTTATTAACACCTGACAATGCAGAAGAAAAAGCAGGTCTTGGTGAAACCGATGGTGCACAGAATGAATTTTGTGTGCTTTTGAAACTTTTGCCGAATATAAACATGATGTGTGGGCTGGGGCGTGCACTCTTTCTCCATACAGCCCTGTCTATAATGGAAAGTGTGATTTTAATATTTTGAATGGTCGCCCAGCTCTAATTAGTGCTCCCATTACTGCAGGGTTAATTAAGTGGTCTTCCACACACCTACATAGACACGATGGCAACTTTCTTGACATGCTATATACATGGTTACTCCATGTTATGCTTTTAGTGCTCAAGAATGCCTTGATTTTACAACAGAGTGCAATCTGTTTGTACGACAGACTTCATCATGGGGTCCTTGGTGGAGATAGTCCTGCGTAGGTGGGGCACACTGGAGAGTTACATTCTGTCATATCAGACCTTGTTTGCTTAGCAACTGACACAAAACACTGGCTAATTCTCCGTTACCCCCATTATTAGAGTCCCTGTGGATGTGGGCAAACGCAGTGCACACTCCCACAAACAGCATGTATGTATGAATATAGACACTAACACTGGTTGAATGTTGTCAACACAATGGAATCCAAATAAAAGAACATTTTTGCTGTTTCCTGAGGCTTTTCCGACCGGAACATAGTGTTCTTCGTAAGAAAAAAAAAATCTTGAAATATCATAGGGCTCTAAAGCCCTAAATCCCTCCTCTCCCTCCACAACAATCAGTCTTACCTCTGTGAAGCTCATGAGCAAAACATGACAGGCAAGCTGGAGGGGATTGTGCTGTCTGAATATGATTGATAACAAATGTTCAAAGGCTGATTCTCTGAATACCATGCTTATATGATGCTAGAAAGTTATCCTGCTGCACTTTGCTTGTATAGTGTGATGAAGTACAGCGGCAGAGTGTGACTCTGCAGTAGAGTTTTATGACCCCAGTTGTGATCCGTGATACTGCATCGGAGAAGTGCGCTAAGATGCCTTCTTATGTTGGACGATCATGTGCACACGTGAAGGTGAAATCACGGAAAAGTATAGTTGTGCCAATGGCTGAATTTTAGACTGTTCAACTGTCTGTACTCAGTTCATCTGTGCACAGCTTGTAGAGTTCCCTTCTTTTATGTTTCACCTCAGACAGCAGTCGGTGTTAATACTGTAGAAACGCTTCTATAGATTTCCAAAAACATCACCAGTCCAACATCGTCCCTTTCTGTAAAGCAGTTTCAAGTAGACTTAAAAAAGTCTTCGGTTATATCCCGTTAGCAAGTGTTGTTGCAGTTTTATGTTACACTTATGATGACCTTGTAGAACAGGTTTGAGCATTTAACATAAAGATATTCAATGCACAGAGGTGAAACGTTGCTGTCACAGAGCCTGAAATATGTCTTATACCATTTTTTACCTTCTCATGTTCAGCATGTGTTTCCAAGTAGGTTTTGTCTGTGCACGTCCAGAAAAATGCATCGCACATTCTAGTGATGACATGGTTCACACTGTTTGAGCAGAACATGGTGGGAAAGTGGGTCAGCCATTCTGTAGACTTGGTTCATGTATAGCTGCATCACAGCCACCCACACTTGAGCAGCACTTTGCTGTCTGTGTGTTTGAGTGGAGGTTTTAAAAGGTGAAGGGGCTCCTGGTCCATGGGAAGAGGAAAGCAAATGAGCAATTACAGCACTGCATTACCTCATTAACATGGCCCTCAACAAGCAGATCTTAGAAGAGAGGGGTTTGTGTGTCTGTCCCTTAAGCAGGCATCCAACTTTGTCGTTTCCTCAGCGGGGTGACAGTGTCATGGTGGAGAGGCTGCAAAGTGGCTAGAGGGGGGTTTGTGATGCAGCCTTGTTATGTAATGCTGGACTGTGGACAGCTGCGAGGCCGGCTCCAGCCTGGCTGCTGGGTGGGGGGGAACTGACAACCAGCACAACTAGGGAAGGAGCAAACAGGGTTTTACCAAGAGTTTAATGACGACGCTATTGCATCTTGACAGAATCTCCCTTGCATTTGCCATATCTCTCCTTTCTTCTTTATTCACTTCCCCCACCTCCCCACTCTGAAGAATCCTTAACCTTAGCAGCAGATAAAAGGTCAAACATTTATTTTCAGACATCTGTAAGACAAAAAACTGTTCATGGTTGAGTTAAAGGTAATCCAAAAAGAAGGGAAGACATCATTGATGTAACAGTTAAAGTTCACTGGGAATAAAAGATCAATAAAGATCACACAGTTACCAGTCTGTCTTGCGTAAGGTCCTCTCTCCCATGCACCTTGGCTCTCTGCCTCCATGAGTGGCAGGATATCAAGTCACCATCTCATTCGTGACCTCATATAATAGATTTAAGCAGTATGACCCAGTGTGCCCCTCATCAGCTCAAGAGTGTACTGGGATGCTTAGGAAGTGGCCGACATATATGATTGGCTTACGGAGGGGTCATTACTGTCGACTGAGCGCGAAAGCTCCTCTGATTGACTAAAAAAAGAGAACATCCTAGAGGATGAGGTGATACTTTTTAAAGAGGTCTAAAAGACAGAGGATTAGGATTCTCTAGGGTTCTTTACTCATTTATATTTAGTTCAACCAAAGGTATCTTTAGTTTAAAGGGGAGGTTGAAAAAGTGTGTTCTTGTTTTTTTGAAGGACAGAAAATTCCTGGGTTAAAAACAGGGAACTTGAGATGTAATTTGGGTACACTCACATCTCCAAATCTGCCTCTGGTGAAGTGATGTATTCTGCCACATAGAAACAGGGCACAGAAAGTGATGTCAAATAAGCACAGCCACTGAAATGCTCCTTCCAATCTCAAAGTCATCCTCCTCCACTCACTGACCATATAAATAGAAAAAGCAGTTCAGTATTTTGTTTGACCACCTCTGGCCGTTATAACAGCTGCCATGCATCATCCCAGTGACTCAACAGAGGACTTTTAGTGTCCCAGTGTTAAAACTGACCATGCAGACATCAGTGCCTTTCGTAACTGCCAAGGTTGATGTGTGGATAGTCCTTTTTATGGTGCATTCAAGTTTATCCTACAGGGGCTTCGCAAGATTGATATCGGGGATGGTCGCCAGGTCATGAATGTCATTTTATCTAAATGTTCCTTGAATCTTTTCTGGAGGATTCTTGCACTATGACAGGGTACGTAATCATATTGAAAATATCCGTCCCCTTGGGGGTTCGTAAGGACTATAAATGATGATGATGTTATGATACGAAGGTGTTCTCTGGCATTGTATTGTTACATTAACCCAGGAATATAGCTTTGTCTGTTACTTTATGCTTATTGCTTCACAAGCAAAACAAGGGTGGAAATGGAGTTGCCATTGCATACATTTGTTTATTTACTGGCTTAACCTTATGCAAATAGAAAGGGAGGGCCCACTTCTTCTGCACAGCATGTTGTTTGCCTTCGGATGTAGATTGCAACTCCCTTCCTTCTCAACTCCCCAATACCACCTCAGGTTTTCTCAGACCTCTCATTACCTGGGTATTTGTGACCAAATTATATATTTCCTCAATATCCCCAGAAGTGTTCAAACTCGCATGAGCTGGAAATTATTTTGTCAATAACGAACACGTTAATCATTTAATGGTTAATGGTTTGTGGCGGGTGGGGTTGTGTGGCCATTCATTTATTAATTGGCGCATTCAACAGTTACAAGGGCATGCCTTTGTTGTTATCTTCAAGCAGCAAGAAATTCAGCAGCAACAAATGTCAGTAGTGCCAGTCAAAACAATGATCGATGGCCAATTGATTTTGTGTTTAGCTACAGTATATAATATGATCTGAAAACCACCTGGTGAAAGAAACACCAGTCTTTCTTTGTGACATTTCAAAAGTTTACTTAAAACCTGTCTGACACCTGGATAGAAACGTAGCTGACTGTAGGGGATCTGACAGACAGGAGCACAGTGTCTTAACTTTCTGCCCCCTGATGGATTCCACTGTCAGGCCGCCTCTGCTCATGGCTATTGTTTAGCTAATGTGAGATTTGGCTGATCCTCTCGAGGACTGAGGACACCTCAGCACAAGCCTGAAATAAAAACACTGATTACATTTAGTGGGATCATCTGAGATGATGATGATGAGAATTGGAATAAGAGTGTGTCCACGCCTCACTGCTCATATCACAGGCTTTACGTAGATTAAGAGCTCCCACCAAAAATTGAATTTAAAGTAATGGGTAGAAAGTATAGATAGATATCCAGGAAGTTAAGGGTAAAATGCATGTCTCTTTTAAGGATTTTTTCAAAGGATTGCAGCAGTGCCCTGTACTGACTGCTTAGATATTTTTGGAAAACCGAGATCTGCACTGCGTTGAAATGGAGGCAGCAGAAGATGTGAAGTGGTGATTACAGACGTCTGGGGCTGCTGAATCATCGCTTGCTCTCTTGGCTGGTTCTCTCAAAGCAGCAATCTGCAAAATACAAACATCTCAAATAGGCCTCTTTGTATGTGAATCCACAGTTTAGCGTCAAACAGGGAGCAAAAGCAGCAACCGTTTTATAAAGGTCACTCACCCACAGAGAAACACTGAGCTCAAGAGCCCCAAATGCATTCTTAGCAAGTGTGATTAACATCTCAGTGGAGCGAATTCAAACAACGAGGAGCTGCGATTTATGTATATTTTACGTTTTTGTTTGGCATGTTATTTCAAGGTTATTTGAGAGGCCTGCCAAATTTCTCTCCTCTCTCCAATATGTTAACACTTGAAGCGGCATCGCATCAGATCACAGCAGACAAAAGACTCTTGGAATCTAGAAGGAGGGCAAATCAAATAGATCTTGTAGAGATATGACATGGAGAGCCCATATCGCAGTTTTTGAAGCTTGGTTTCAAACACAAAAGTATTTTGTCATTAAATTTACTAGATACTGAATGAACGTCCCACTGACTTGCAGTCAGGGTGGAGACTGGGGTTGGCAAGGGCTGAACAGAAGTAGCTTTATTTTACCAGACTCTTCATTTACATGTAGCTACAATTTGAAAGTACTAATGCTAATTAGCAAACAATTGACTAACTGCTGTTACAGCTCTGACAAAGATCTGACTTTCCCTTTTTTATAAATTGTTGAGAGACGGCAGACCAATACAGTTCCTCTTGTCCTTGTGGCCATCCGTCTCTTGTTTCATGGGGGTGGGGCTGTCCAAAGTTACCTCCTCCTAATCCTTCCTCTTTCTCTATTCCCTTAAAGGATAATGACTGAGCTGGAACCTCAATTACTTATGTCTGCAATTGGGCCCCAGACAAAGACAGTTCTTTCAAACAAGAACAATGAATTTGATTGAACCCCACCAGGGTGTGTTTGGGATCAGGCCTTATCTTGATGATCCTTGTGGGATGTGTGCAGCAGTGACACCACAGCAGAGGCAGAGTGACAGCGTTTTGCTGTGTGTATGTGACAGTAAAAACTCTTCGGGCAAAATCAGGGCAGTGTATTGGTTTGATCAGGAGATGATACCATACAGAATGGTCTTGGCTCTCCCAGGATAGCTGTTGTCATTTTCAAGGACATAAGTAAGAATGAGTAATATGTAGATTTGTCAAGCTGGATGTTTCCCAGGTTCATTGGGATTGGGAATTTCAACATTTTTCAACATTCATGGCAATTCAGGAGAGTCATTCTCATTCTCCCACTCTTTCTGTTACGATGTGTAGCAGTCGTGATTCACGTTTCGCACCCAGTTATATTACAGACTTGAGTGTGAATCCAAGGTTTTCCCCAGGTAATCCCACTGACGGGAAGGAAACATAGGAAATGGAGCCGGCTCTATTTCTTTGGGTTTCTTTCATTACAAGACGTAATTAAAAAAGCAGAAAAAGGATGGTAACAGGTAAGACCAGAGCCAAGTCCTCATCGGCCTTGCTTTATTTACTCAGACAGTCAATCTGTTAGGTTTGGCCTGCCGGAGGGAGTGCACTGTCTTCACGTCTGCACCATTTCATTCTTCTGTCCCTCCTCCTCCTCCTCCTCCTCCTCCTCCTCTGCTGTCCAGGGTGGTCTGGTAGAGTTATCTCTATGTTTGAGATCAGAGGAGGTAGAGAACGATTAGTAGAGGGAACGTGGGTGTCTTGGTGCACGTGTGTGGCCATTTTCAGACTTATTGGAATTGACAGTGGTGAATGTTAATGGTGAATTTTGCAGCATCCTTCCAAAGTGCAAGTTTAACATCTTTTCTCAGTGAAACAAAAGGGAATTCCTCACAGAAAGTTAATCATGACAAAAGACTAAACCCTTCGAAACTGCCTCCTGAGAGAATACAATAAGATGCGGGAGAACTAATAATGGAAGATAAGGTCAGAGAATTGCAGGAGGAAGGAAGTGATGCAACTAGTGACCATCTGGCCCTGTGGGTGGATGTGCATTAAAGCATGCCAGAGCTGAGATGTTAGGACATCATAGATATTATTAGGTGTTATAGTACACAATTTGCGTGACACATACGAGTCAAGCCTTCTTGAAAGCAGCTTGACTTTTTTTAACACATGTATAGACATGTAGGCCATCATCAGTGTTGTACAGCAGAGTGGTTCAGAACTAATCATGGGCAACAAATTATCCTGCAGGAAAAGAAATAAAAAATATTGATCAGTAGTGACAGTTACCAGTGAAAGCACATACTGCTGGTCAAACAGGTCAAATACAGTGATTATGCAATTACGCCCTTACATAATCACTGAATTTGACTTGTGGTAAAATACTACCAAAAGTACAGCTTTCACTGTTAATTTTTGTTACTGATCAATATTGTTTATTTATTTTGAGTTGTGTTTCAGAGGTTTGAACTACCATAGATTTGAGTGGAGACTTCTCTTCTGGAGCTAAAAAAAACCTCCTGGCTTTCTTACGCTGTCTGGTTTCTATATTTTTTCTCCCTTGTAAGTATGAATGCCAGTGTTGTTCCTGGGTACTGCCGGGCCCATTTTGTTATATTTGCTTTGGTTTTTTTTCATTGCGTTCTTCCACTCTTGCGTTCTGTCTAACCTTGCACCATGTCAAGACCCTGCCAGCCACAGACCTCAGTTTATTTATAGATTATATAATCGTGGGCCTGATTTCGTATTCACCCATTCTGAAAGCTGAACAACACCGCATGTTTTCTTTTAAGGGCTACAAAGCAGAGCAGCCTGCTGTGTTTTCAAGTTGCTGTTGATGAACAGCTTAAAGAGATTATCTATCTTATTAGCTGTCAGTCAGGCAACTGCAGGCAGTGTTGCGTGTCAGGCGACTGTTTCGGTTTTAGTAGGTATCGGTAGATTCAGGTATCAGAAAGGCAGTTATGTAACACACCCTTTTGCTTTATGAGAACTATTGTCTTTAAAGACAATGTGCCTGTAGAAAAGACAGTCCTTTCCTGTCCTAAAAAATATAATTACATTTAAATTATGTTTTTTTAATTAATTAATTCATTTTAATTCTTTACCAGGCCGACTTTAACTTCTGGCTCAAAGCAGTTCTGTGCCAAAGTAAGTACAGCCCTACAAAGTCGCTGTAGACTCGGTCTTGTTTATGTATGGAACTCAGTGAGTTGCAAGAAGCTTATGCAAAGTGCACAATGCATTATGCAGCATACAGAAAACAACTCAGTAAAACCTTTCTACCAAGTGTGCAACTGTAGTACTGACGCTGTTATGAAACAAACATCTAACCATGTCAATATATTCAATAAGCTTTTGGGCTTTATGGTGAATGAAGTGACACATTATGAATGTTCATGATCAGCATGGGCCAGTATATATGGAGAGGCTTGTTGTCTTCTCATCTATCCTGTACGTCTGTTTACCACTATGATTTATGATAGGCACTGGTACTCAGACCTTGCCAAGGATTCACAGATGGTGCCATTTTTCTTTATGCCCTGGCACAGATGGCATAAGATAAGGGAATTGTGGGCTTTAAATACAGGAGCTGAGTGGGGTTGTGATTGGAAGGGGGTGTGATGAACAATTTCATTGTCTTGTTTGATTCATCGATTGAACCATTGTCACATTTTGCGTTGCTAGAAATCATCCTCACCACGTGATCAAAATTTACCCAGAAATTAAATAGAGGAAAAGATCATTTAGGTGTAGCTCTTCCATTCATGCATGTTAATGATTTTTTTAAATTCTTTTATAATTTCCCGGTAGTTGTGGTGTCTGCCCACACATTAAAAGAAATATGATGAGCCTTTTATTGATGAGCCATTCTTAAACTGGAACACCTACACAAGCTGAGCGTGACATGGAACCAAATTTACCTTTCAGTTACCATTCTTTGCATTAGACTTTCGTCTTCCACAGAGACACTGCTTTTCATATTTTCAGTAATTACTGTTCATCCTGAATTTGCACAGATGTTACTGAAGCCATCTGCCTGGTTTGTTTTTGAAGATGTTGAGCTGTTTCTTGTTGCTGCCATATCCTCATCCTTGCAGCCTGTGACCTATGTGTGTTGCCTCAGGGTTTCTTTCTGCAGGTTACAGTGCAAGCACAGGCATGTCACTCAAACATTCCACTGATGCTCTAAAACACGCACACACACACACACACACACACACACACACACACACACACACACCACACACACACACACACACACACACACAGTATTAGCATTTCCTTTGCAGCATCAGTTACTCTGCAGCTTTAAACAGAAATCATTATTGACAGTTTCTTCTGGGTTTCACTAAATCACTCTTACAAGTGTTTTTTCAGCTTAGAGAGGGAAAGCTGCCTGTGTTCATCTCTTCTGCACAGCAAATGTATGTTTGTATGCGTGTAGTGGCTTCAGTCAGCCTTGAGAATATACATGATATGAGTTTAGGGATTGGAGAATTAGACACAGGGGTCTCATGTGCTCCCAGCTTGCTATCTGCTCTGGGCCTCTGGTCCACCGAGCCTCAGCCACTGAATGTTCAGCGTATAACTTTGCATGATTATGTTTTCTCTGAGAGTATACAGTTTGTGTGTGAAGGAGAAGCAGGCTGGGCTTTGCTGTGACTTTGGAGTGAGGGATTGTATTTGTCTTCTTTGCATTGCATTTGTGGGGGTCTTGAGAGAGAGAGCGAGAGAGAGAGGGATCTGGACTTTACAGTGTGAAATGTGATACTGCGCATTGAGCTTCTCCCCCGGAGCTGGGAAAATAAGAGAGGGAGAAAGTACCGTAAGAGGCCATTATGAGGGAGTTCATTGATGTTGGTTTTCCTGATAAAAATGAATACAACAAGATTTGCACCAAGGTATTGTGCATTGAGTCAAAGTAAAGTTTAAAAAAACTTGAGTCAACCACGACCTCTGCCACTGCAACTATCATCTTTGCATAAGTTCCCCACTGTGTGACAGTTGATGCTGACTAAATGCTGAACTGGAATCAACATTATTTCCACCACCTCATGTTTATTTCTGCTTCTGCAGCTGCTGCAGCTCCAGCTGAGGCTCTCAGCAAGGAGCAAACACCTTTTTTCCCTTGCAGCAAGAGGAGAAATTAGTCAGGAAAGGGTTGATAAAAGTCAGGGACAAAACAAGTGGTGTGAAGCCTATATGCTTTCAGAGCAGTAGATTCCCTGTGGTTTACCCCCACCCACGTATCCCTCCAAAAAATAACAACAACCAAGTCTTCCAGCTCCATAACTAGACTTTACTGCCAACCTGTTTAGATAGCATAATGTAAAATGGATTTCATACCTTCTAGACAGCCATCAGTTGCAGTTTGTGCGAGTACAGAATATAATATAATCCAGCAATCCATGAAGGACTTGAATGCATCTCATCCACTTTGTTTATGTCAAGGTTTACTTGTCATTGCAAGGTAACGTGGTTGTGAGCAGAGACTGTTTGAAAACTCTCCTGGGTGGTCCATTCAAGGAAACTCTGGCCTCTGAAAAAAAAATAAAAAATCATTCATGAGTTGTGTTGTCTGGAAATCCCAAATATAAACAGTTTTTGTAAATAGGATGACTAGGGCTTGGTTAGTCCTTACAATATAAAAGCTGTTTTTGCCCTGAAACTTTTAAATGTAGATTTTTTTTTTACTTACTGCAAGTACCTGGATGCATCCACAAGGAAGAGTTTAACTATCCATGCTTGGCACTGCAGTAACGTACAAAAACAATGCGACTTTTACGTTTAAAAATACTGTAGTGAAATTAAAGACATCTAATGGCTGCCTGGAAGTGAATGCATCAGTCTAAAAGCTGATAAGTACATGCAATTTGTTGTTAATTGACAGAAACCTTCCAAAATTACCAGGATAATAAGTTCCTAATGCCATGGCGTCCTTTTTATGTGGGCACCTTATTAATGCCATTGCATAATGTCAGATTCCAATTAGCCTGAACAGAGCAGGTCATTTCGGAGTAAGTGGGTACAAATTCTCAGCACAGGGTGACCCAGTTGTCAACAGCCTTGACAAGGTGTGTGTGAGGAGCACTTTTTGTCATGTGCCTTTTTTAGTTGGACGCAGAAGTGTAAAGCAGAGAGAGAGAGAGAGAGATTGTTCATCGGTCTGGAATCCAATTTTATGTACGTTGTGTGTGTGTGTGTGTGTGTGTGTGTGTGTGTGTGTGTGTGTGTGTGTGTGTGTGTGTGTGTATAACCGTATTGCCAGAGTGGATGTACGCACATGAGAAAGTGTAACTTTGAAAGCATGATTGTATGATTGTGTGAAAAGGTCAGACACTCCTGCAGCAGGGAAGTGGGTCTGGTAATCAGGGAGAATTAAGGTCAGTGTGTAGCTCTGATTGTCAGCGGGTTGGCAGGGGTTGAGAGGTGTGGACGGCGCACAACATGGGCCAAAAATAAACGTCACTAATTCCGGGCTCACCGTTGATCCTAAGGAAGGATACAGCCGTTCTTAAAGCATAATTTGTTATTGTTGGAAAGTGTTAACAGGAGTGGAAACTTTGAATGACGGTTATCAGCTGCATGCTTGGCATAGTTTATTTATGAGTAAGGCTCATTATTATTTGTTTAGAAAGATTTAAATGTAGCCAGAGGAGATCATTTTTAACTTCAGGTTAATCACTTTAGCGGAAAAGAACACTTTAAATTATATATAAGAACAAAAAAAACTGAAGTATGGAATACTTATCTTTTAAAGCTTGATATTCTGGGAAATTTACTTTTTAAGTTCTTGCTGTGAGTTAAATGAGAAGACCGATACCACTCTCATGTCTGTGCGTTAAATATAAAGCTCCCTCCCACAGTTGGTTTGCTCAGCTTAGCAAAAAGTGGAAATACAGGCAAAGAGTTAAAAAGTTTCAAAAGTATTCATTTTATAGTTTTATTTATAATCTTGCAACCTTAAATAAAGTAACCTAAGTAATTAATAGTAATTAACATATTTGAGTGTTATTTCAGTGGTGTGTACCAGCAAGTATTAAATACACATTGGGAACACCATTGTAAACACTAGTACATTTCCACAGAAACCCAAAACCAAAACCAATTTTTAAACTATATATTTCTGAGGCTCATATTGTTAGGGAAACAACTTAGAAATCTGAGTGCCCCCTGACCGTGAACATTTTAGCCCTGGTTATGCTGATGGTTAACCTGTGTCAGAGATCCCTTATAACTCACATCCATAGAAAGTAAATGGACACAGAGGTGACTTGTTAATTGTGTTGATGAATGCTGGGTGAGCTCCTTCCAGTGTACTGCTTATTGGGCTTGGCCTGGATGTTAAGTGCCCCATGCTGTACCAGCAGTGAGGGAATAACATACAGATCAATGGCCAGACTCTTCTCTGTTTAATGCTGCTCTGCAATGAAGCGAAAAAGAAAAAGGAGAAAGGGAGGAGTAGGAGGAGGAGGGAGTCAGTCAGAGATGGTGAGAGGTATGAAAAGGCAGAGGGATGGAGATGGAGAAATAGAAGAGCTGAGAAGGCACTGTCTGTGATACAGCTATAGGCCATTAGCACCTTCAGTTGGCAGTAATCCTGAACAGCGAGGTCTGTAGTCTTCTCCCAACAGCCCAGTCACGATGAAGCAGAGGAATGCAGAGAGAGACGGAGAAGTGAGACACAGATTAAGGGAGAGAGTAAAAATGTTGAAACCATACATTTTGCATGTACATGCTTCAGCGAAGCCACAGGGCTGCTCCTCCTGTCTTCCTGTACTTATTTAAGCTGAGTATAAGCCTTGTTTCTCCGTCCGTGAGAGGTTTGAGATGACGAAGGCAGCTTTCTCACCAGTTGTTTCAATCAGAAAAATACTACTTGTGTGAGGACTGGGCGGACTGTGTTTCCCTTGAGAGACTCTCACAAATGTGTGTGTTGTTTCGCAGTTGTGATGCGCCATCTTGAAATGAAGTGCAATAACTGGTTTGTCAGACAAAACAAAAACAGTGTAAGTGTGTGCGTCCAGCAGATTGAGATTCTCAGTCCAAGCGATGGTTTGTGTGTACGCTCAATTTAATGTGCAAACTAGGGCTGAACAATTCATTGATTAAATGATAAAGTTGTGTATTTTATCTTCTTCATTGCGTAACAACCACAGTAACCACAAGTACAAGTCATGGGAATCTGTGTTGAGTTCAGTTACAACTAGCAAATATTAGCTGTATTATAACGAAATCAGAAATATTTGACACCAAATCTGCTGTGCAATTGAAGCTGTATTTCCTTTTTGTCGTCGTTTTTTTTTAGTATCATATTCGAGGGAGTCGCTGATGAAGGCACACGCAGCAACCGACTGTGCGCTTGTGCTTTCAGGAATCTGATTTGTTTTGCCAAATTTCACTTCTCTTTTTTTCCCCTCTTTTAGTTTGCACAGTTTTATTCAAGTCACACGCTTTACCCTGGTTGTTTACCCAACATGCGGAGTGCATATCCACAACCAATTAGAAACCAAATCAGCAGAAAGTCCCCTTCTCTCACCTGACAGTATAAATACACATGCAAATGTAACTGCTGAATTAGGCATTCGTTTCATGATAGCGGGAGGGAGCCTGACTTGACAAACAATATTTTAATTACCCCTCTATATCATACATAGTATTGTACAGTTTAAGGTTATAACTTAATCTTTTTTTGTAATTACAAGTATTTTTTTAATGGATGAGTTTAATTGTGCAGTGCACCTTGTTCCCCTTATGACAATAAAGATTGGATCTTAAGTGACTCATATGAGGTTATTATAGGTAACTGGCCAAAGCAAAGTAGGCCATTAGTGCATATTAAAGACAAATAGAGCACCCCAATCTCTCTAAATCAGGCAAGAATTTATTATTGAGGTAATAGACGCTTCACTTCATGTTTATCTGATAAAAGTTTTTCACTCAGTTCTGCATGTGCGTTCAGGGGTGTAGCTGCAGATAAGAGAAGATCACAGATGTTGTTACCAATTGTAGCCCCAGTTCTGAGAAACAGAGGTAAGGATTCCAGGAAACTGCTGAATCTAGTAAACGCAGTCACGTCTAATGCATGTTAGTCATCCCCATCACCTCAGGTAATTAGTGTTCACACTGTATTCACATACACCTCATGCTGAGATTGATAAAACTCCCTCAGGCCTTGCATATGTGCGTGTGTTAAAAGTGTTGGAAACAGGTGCGCATTTCCCCATTTGCCCGTCTTTGTTTACATTGCTCGTGGCTGTGAGGAGGGTACAATGTGTGTGTGTCTGCGTGTGTGTGTTATTGTTTATACTGTTGAAGAAGCCTTCAAGGTGCTGGCAACGACGCCAGCCCCTGCGGTGCTCCCCTACCTGCCACTTACACTCCAGACACCAGAGACCCATAATGTGTGTGTGTGTGTGTGTGTGTGTGTGTGTGTGTGTGTGTGTGTGTGTGTGTGTGTGTGTTTGTGTTTGTGTCGCTTCAAAACACTATGCCGCCCCACGCCATGGCATCACAATGGAGCCGCCTGCTATCACAGAGCGGAGGGAGGGGAGGAAAAGAGTGGCAATGAAAGGTCTGGCTAAGGATGCAGGGAGGGAGAAAGAGAGAGAGAGAGAGAGAGAGAGAGAGCATTGTAGTGGGGCTGGGCTGTATCTTGATGTTCCAGAAGTGAGGGAAGGGAAAACAAACAAGTTTGGATGAATGAGAAAGAAAAATGCAGGCAGTGCCGAAGACGGAGAGAGAGCTGGTGCGAGCCTGGACAGGTCAAGATGAAAGCTGGAGGGACTGAGGGTTGTTTACAAGGCGGTGAGCTATCCAGTTGCTATCCAGAGAAATGGGAAGGAGGAGGAGATGAACTTCGGGGTGGATTGGGGGGGGGGTTGACATGATGGCCAGCTAAATCTTGAGGCCGGCCAGGCGCCATTAGATTAGCAGATAACTGCGCAGCAATCCGATTAGAGGCTAATTTATCAAACAGTGATGGTAGGAGCATCGGAGTGGAACACAGGTGAAGGCCAAGCTGCACATCCCAGGGCGCCTTCAGAGTACAAGCACAAGCGTACATTCAACCACACACGTGCGCGTGTACTGTTTGCTAACGTTGTTAAACGCTATCCTGTCCAGCCGGAGTTTGTCCTTGTAAGAGGATGTGCTACTCCTCCCTCATCTCTGGCTCGGCCCCCCCCCCCCACAACCCCGTCTCCCACCACACTGCTAGACAAGAGAGAGAGAGAGAGGAGGAGAGGAAAGAGGATCACATTTCCCAGAGTCAACGCTGCATAGGTGATATAGGAACCTGGCAGCCAGCTATCAGTCATACGCATCTTCCAGCCCTGCCCCTGCCACGCACCTCCACGATCTCCTCCCCCACTTCAAGTATTGATTTCAGACTGACAGGAGTTGTGATCACCAGCGTGGATGTGGCGGATGTGTTTGCCTGCCCTCCCTCGTGCGATACGTCTGTATGTTATGGCTGTCATGTATGTAGTGGCAATTTGCGTGCTTGTGCTATCAGGTCAGTCGTTACATCCGTTATTGATGGAGCTCTTGACTGGAAATAAATTGATGGTAGACTGTGAAAATGTGTTATTGACTGGGTCTGTAAAGTAAAGTATATCCCTGCAGCCCACGCGAGGTGGAGGGGCCACGCACGACTACAGGGCCCCAGCGTTCAGCAATGCCAATCATGAGGGCCACAGACGCTGTATGAATAATATTATTTAATGTCCTTTAAGTTGAAAATGTATGTGAGATATACGTATATTTAGTTTAAGATCTTTGTTGCACACAAACAAGGAACAGCAGAATTTTCTGCCAAACATCCTAAATGACTTTTGGAACAATCAGCTGTGCCAATTGTAGCTCATCAGAGAAAGCAGGTAACCATTATCTTACTATTCCACCGATAGTTTGGATCAGTATAGGTCTCAGTGCAGCATTTTCTTGTTGTGATCCAGAAGCTTTCAGACAGTTTCAGGCAAATTACCCGAGTTCCTGCAGCAGAAAGTGGCTCCTTGCCATCTTAAAAACACAGCTCTCCAACATCTTTATCTGGCCTGCTCGCTTTAGTTATTGATGCTGCAACTGCCAGCTTTCTGTTCTCGCATGGCACATAATGCTTACAACGACAATGGCAGATTAACCACAAAATTCAATGTCCTTTTTGAAGCAACTGGACTTTGATTTTAAGACAGAGGAAGACAAAAGCAGCCAACGACCACTGATTTCACAGGCTCCAGCTCTAGCTCGCTTGCTAAATAACGTTAACTCTTGAGTTTGTTAAAATCGATGACTCTGCTGACTTCCTAGCCTTTCCAGCTGACTCATCTCAAAATGAGAATCTTGTGAAAAAGGGCTCTCATATAGTAGTAATGTAATGTAGTAATGTGCGCTCTGAATGACAACTATAGCTACATTTCCTGCTCGTGAAACACTGAGAAATATCTCTCCTATATTTTTATATATATAAATATATATTTCCTCACGTTTGCGCAGCGTTTGATGGAGGAGACACATAATTTCACAGCTCAAGTCAAACATCCATGGTGTGTCAATGTTCTCATCAAGCCCCCCCTGAAATTAGATATATTCCTTGAAGGGAGACAGGCAGTGCCCCCTGACTGCCAGTGATTTTCCACTTTAGTCATCCATCAAAACTCATTCTGCCGTTGATTAAAGCTCATCTCTATCAAGCCGGCTGTGGTGTGTGCTATTGTATCTTCATTAGCCGAGTCCAGCCTCAGCCAGTCACGTGACCACAACAACTCCTAAACGCTTTTTATGACTTATGAGGAGGTTCTTTAATTCAAAATAGCACTGTTCTGTAAGGCACTATTACAACTAGAGTTTCACCAAACTAAAGTTTTCATGTCTTGTATTAGTGTTATGGTTTTTATTAGTTCTTAGTTATATATTTATTAGTTCTTTATGAGTTCTAAATTGAAAAATCAGTCAGAAACAATCAGAAAACCAAAACTCTCACACAACCTTGATCATATTGGAATCATGATTTGAGCGCTTTGTTTTCAGTTCAGGAATATTTGGGGCTTTTTATTTGTGTCTACTTACAGAGTTGCAGCTTGTTTTAAGAGCATGACAAAAAGTGAAAGAGGAAGTGCAGCTGGAAAATAGTTTTCTCTTCACTTTAAAAAGCAGAAGCTGAAAGCTGAACAATCAGCCGGAAAATGTGGCGAGTCGGCTGTATTTGTGTTTGAGAGCGAGAGAGACACAGGGAAGGCAAGACATCTGTGAGGTAATGCCTCATGAGGTTTTCTCCGTGCGTCTGGCGAGGGGGAGTTGCTGGGGACAAGACAAACATACCGCCTGACCTGGGTTGAAAGGAAAAACAGCAAAGGGCAAAGAAGGTCAAAAATGTGCATGCTCTGAAGCCAAACACGGGTTCATGGTCGATATCATTTGACCAGCTGATGTGATATTGTGTGCAGGCTCGGGTGCATCTCGCTATATACTTTGCATGCTTGCATCATGCTGACTCAGCAGCACTCAGAGAAAAAGAAAGAAAGACAGAGAGAGAGTCTGTAAGCACACTAATGGCAGCTCCATGCTGCTGTTGAGCTCTTTTAAAGACAGCTTTCCATCACTCCTTCCTGCCTGATGTAACATGAGGTGATAGGACTGTGCTTTCAAACTGAAATCAATCCCGACACGCTGACAAGAACACAAAGACGGTGAGGAACAGAAGTGTGAATTTATTTCTTTTCTTATCTGCTTTTTTTTTATTATTTTATTTCATTTTCTTTATAACTGGTTCCAAACAACGATCCATCTATGCTCCCATTGCGTTTTCAATAATCTGCCCTTTGACACTTACTGAATTAGCCACTGTGCTGGAAAACACACAAGCAGACACCCACAGCTTCACCTACCTTCTCTCACACTCCCATCAACCTGTGTATTGATTCCTCTCTGCATTTTCACACTGTTTGGGCAGAGTTAAAACAGAATGACTCATTTCGTCGTGTCCATTGTTTTTCTCATGCACCGGCGGTATACACTGAGATTGGTGTCCTTCAGACCACCTCTGCACAGCTCAGGAACTGGATGTACTAGGCTCAGTGAGTGGTGCACAGCAGCTTTTGGCTCTCTTCCCCCACTATTAGTGAGCTGGGCTTCTGTCTCACCCACATCTTTTTCCTGGCTGATGCTCATCATCCACAACTGTATTTCCCTATAGAATCAATTTTATTTTCCTGTAGAATCATGGGTTGCATGTGTCCCATAGAGAATGTACAGCAAGGCAATTAGTCTGTCTAATGAATGTAATATTTCAAAATTGTACTGTGAATAGCATTTCTGTGAATTCATGGCCTCCTTATTGTGCGTGTGTCATATATTGTGACTTTTTATGCTACAGATGAGATGCTCTCAGTGAGACTTGGAGATCATCTTTCTGACTGAGTGTATGTTTCCACATTTCTGGACTCTCCTTGTCCTTTTATGTCAGATTGAAGTTCATTCCTCTCTTGGCCCTTGAGTTGCTGACCTTCTTTGAGTGTAAATTAACAAATGAAAGACATTGCTGAGTTGCTAAGCAACCAGGCCACTCTATTAACCTCTTTGTACATTTCTCTCTACATTTCAAGTTAATGAAGTACAGTATGAATGCTTGATGAACATACAAACTAATGTATATAGTGTATACGGTATAATTGCTTATGATGAGTACTTATATTTATATTCAGTTGCCAGTTTATTATGCACCTAAATGTAGATGTAGGCTAATATGGAGTCTACCTTAATTTGTATAATTTGTAATGTGTGACAATATCCTTTAAGCACAACAGTTCCAGTAGTGGTTTCTACTAGCAACAGATTCAAGTTTCAATTGAAACCAGCTGTTGGTAGCAGAATAAACCATTTTTAACAATAACATTATAACCTTCATTAAGGTCAACCTCATACAAGGTTTGTCAGTCTCTCAGACGAAGCTGTTTTGGCTGGAAAGTGACAATAATGTGTTCTTCTCATAAGCAATGTGATATGATTATTTTTATTGGATCTGTTTATAATTGTATTGTAGGGAGGGGCCATGTGCTCAGAGTTCGTGGATCAGCCCCAACATTGCTGCTCAATCAATTTTATAGTTTTCCCTCTGCAGAAAAGGCATCAGTTTAGACAACATGTGTACGTAATTAAAACCCTTTGCCTTGCTGTGACAGTGTTCTTTTTATGTATTCTTGCATAGATTTTCTGTTCCAACATACCACCTACTGTAGCACTGCATTTGCCATGTGGTACAATAAATGTAATTGTGTTGCGGCTGCAGCTGCACTAATACTTTCTCTATTATAATGTACTTTTTACGAGCACGAGTATCATGTGTAAATGTGTAATGTCCACATGTACAAAAAAAAACCTATTGAGTCAGTTTCACAATATTTCTGAAGGACGGGGGTGGGTATGCAGGCTTCTTATTCTGCAGAAAACATGTAAGCCCTTAAGCTGTTACATTGGATAGTTGTATGAATGTCAATAGGCTAAGCCTCTAGAAAGAACTAAGAAAATGCTTTATTTTAAAAGGCCTCTCTCTTCTCATGACAGATTAAAGCAAATCAGGCCACTTTAGTGCTCTGTTCACCCCTTTATTTAATCTTGAAAATGTCTCCAATTTCCTTAAGGTTCATGGCCAGTTACCATACATTTTGCACTTGCCTTTGTGATGCTTAAATATGGGCTTTGATGGCTTCTGCAAGATGCAGGGATTCCCCAAACTGAGGTTCCCTGCTGGTTGCTTGACCTTGGAAGCCAGATAAAAGTCACCCATACACAGCATATTTGATAAAGTCTTCCCAGTTTTCAAAATGTGATTTAAAAGGCTCTCTTGTATGAAATTTCAACAACACACTGTCTTCCAACATACCTGCACTATCGTATGTAACAAAACTTTTTCCTTCTGCTATCAGCTGTACCTCTTCTGAACTCCATTAGTCTGGAAAATCATGTCAGAATCTCCCTATATTTCTGACACTATCATTTAATTAATGTGTTGACAATATGCAAAAGCAGAAAGAACTTTCTGTATTTGGTAGGTCTTGTTTCCTGTCCCTGCTCATAATTTCACTGTTATCTGTCACAGACAGGTTTGTGAATAAAATAAAATGCCTGATGCAGCTATGCCTAGCTCCGCTTAAGAAAGGTCGCTGCTGATGAATTTCAATTACTCGTACACCAGAAATTGGCAGGCGATTGTAATCTGGTGTTCAAACGTAGTCAACTGCATTTTGATTGACAATATCGCACTCATAGCTCATGAAGAAAAAATCTGTGTGTGAAGGACAGGATGCAGATGGAGCTGTTTAGGGTGTGGGCACTGCTCGGGAGGCATTTCTGCAATCAATACAATGCAGAGCTATGATAAAGTGCTTTGCTAGTATGTACCCTCTACTATTCTCTAGTGAAAAAACTATATGAAATGTATGCGTGTGTATGTGCTGTTTTACTTCCTGTTTTTCTTGAAAGTGAGCAGAACCCCTGTCTCTTCTTCCCACAACATTGTGTTTGGTCGCTGATGACAATCTTATAGCACTATGCAATTTTTTTATGTTTTTCTATCTGCCTTATGCTTGATCAGATTAACTGCAGAGCATTTGCATTATGTTGAGTGTGAGTATGTGACGCTTCTTGTCCTTCGCAAAGCAAACAGACATCTATGGAAGGGGAGAGGAGATTAGTAAAAGCAATGGAAGAAAGCCTTCCTCCTAACATCCACTGCAACCATGTAGTAAAACTTTCAGTGGTATTATTATCACCTTGCTGCAGTGTTACAATACTGCTAAATCCCTCTTGCACAATAAGCATGTGCAGTGGAGCAGTGCAGAGCTGGCATTGCCGTTGTCCTTAATGAGTATAGTAAATCAGCCAGGATGCTCACAGATGCAGCATGTTAAATCACAATAAGCCCTTTGTACAGGAAGTGACAAAGGAGCTTCCACTTGCACAGCTCAGTGATTGAACAACTTCTCCTAAACAGCCTAGGCAAAGGGAAATAACAAAAAAACACCATACAGATGATGGTCATATTTAGCTCTGTTAAATGAGTCTGTTTAAACCTGGCAGAGAAATGCCAATAGGAAGGAAGGAAGGAAGCAAGGGAGGGGTCTGGAGGAACAGCAGATGGATGAGGGGGGGAGCGCCCTGTAGGATCCCAACTGCATGTGACTGTCTGGCAGACTGGCCTCAAATGCTGCTGAGTTCACTATGCTGGAGAAGATTTCTCATTTCACAGAGAGACTGTCAACCCCAAAACCATCTGCACTGTAAGAGTATTGATTTTTCAAGAATTTCATTCACTAGGTATGTTGGCATATTGTATTTCTCAGGGCAGAAGAGTTACTTGATCTTCCATTGTTAAATGCATACACTTTTATTCTAAGCCATGGCTGAGCAGGAATTGTCACTGCAGGGGGAAATTGTTTATTTGAATTAAAAGAGCTGTGTGTTGTGTTTTTCTCTCCGGCTGCATCATCCCCCCTGAAGTCCTCAACACAGCTGTTCTGACCCTAGTCTCCCCTGTCGCGCCCCCCCCCCACCATGCCCTTGTAACACCCACACACTCCAGCCTGGTATGTTAAAGCAGCCACTCCGCAGTGGGATTTTTATTTTTCCTTTTTGAAGGACATCGAGTACGGCTCTCTGCACTTTTTTCTCTCCATAATTAAGCATTTGCCCAACAAAAGCCTTTTGTTGTCCTTCGAGAGATGTGAGTGAGTAAGGCTGTGACTTTGGGCAAAGTTTCTACCTTTGAAATAAGGCCTCCATCAAGTGTTAACACAAACATGGGTAGAGAATGGGAGAAGGGTGCAGGGAATCGGGGAAGTGTTCACTGAAGTGATGCTGCTAGGGGCAAAAGTTGTCTTCCAGGCAGTTTTCAGGAACCAGGCCTCATATTTCCCCACAGAGAGATGTAATGACAGGGGCTGTGGGCCCAGCCGAGCAGGTCCTCCCTTAAACACTGATGTGGTTCTGCTGCCTGAACTACTGCTTCTGTAGCCGCTGGTTGAAGGCTTACAAGGTTTCTTGTGCTCCACAGGGAGCTGTAAAGTCAACCACATGAAGAGATAACAAAACAGAGGACCAAAATAGTCTAATGGTGCTTCACTCACTTATCCAACTCATTACAGGGGCTTCCTCTATTTGATACAGATTTTAGTTTCTTTCTGAAGTTGTGTGATAGTGTGCATTTGGGATCTATGTCATTTTACATAGACTAGTGTAGTAGTGCTAAGATATTTTTTAAGGCTGCATTACACATTACAGTCAGAATTCATACAAACACAAAGGGGTTACAATTCAATGAATTTGACACCATTTGAGCCAGCCCGAAAAGCTGAAAGTCAATACTTTTATGGAAAGGTTATGCAATTAAGTGAAATAAGCCTATATAACAAGTTTTCCTGAGAAAGCGCATTGAGATAGTGGTCACGATGAAGCGTAGTCCAGAGAGGCTGAGACGCTCATCTTTCCATTAGTTTTTACAATAATGCTGCAGATTGAGTTCCATACCCCCTCAAACAGCAGCTTTTATACCAAACAACTCCTGAGGATTACATTGCATGAGATGATATACAATGTGTTGATTGTTTTGGGCGTACTGCATCCCCGCTGTGCTGAGAATAACAATCTAGCCTAAGACAAAGTGACAGCATGAGAAGTTATGCTGGTCATAGGTGACACATACACTCTGTCACCTTCCCATGACCTTTAGCAACAAGAGTGCGTCCTTGCTATGAGATATGAGTTCAGTTTAATGTGGCAGTCAGGCCTTTTCGGTGAAACTGGGTCAGCTTCTATCGAGGCCTGGATATCAGCGTGGCTTTCTTACGCATCCTCATCAGATTCACCTCCCCTCCTGCTGTTCAGTTCTCTCCCAGGGAATCCTAACTCCCCCTCTTTTCAGTTGAGGAGTGAGGCCAGACCTAAAAATAGGAACCGTTGTTCCTCCTGTTCTTCCCCTGCTTGCCAAATGCCTTCTTTCTTTCTTCCTGAAGAGACCCCCGGTTTTGCACCGATGTCTCTCCCCTGGCGACCCATCACACGATAAGCCCATCAAGCCTACTGATGTTCCTGATGCTCCTCACTGCAGTTCTGTCAGTTGGGCTTTCCGGACAAGCGGAAAGGTCACCTTCATCCAGAGCACTTCTGCAAAGTGGGCACATTGAACCACTCTGGCCCTGTGTGGTCCACCCTCCCTTCACTGTGCATTTACACAGACACACACAAACACACCCACTTCCTCCCATGTCCTATATTTGTCTCCTCTACTGAGAGAAAAACTTAATTAAAGTATTATTCATCTCAGCAGCAATTCAACTAGCTCTGCTTGCACCTCGTACTAGTTATCACTAGTCGGTACTAACCAGTGGTGGAAGAAGTATTCTTTACTAAAGCAAAAGTAATCATTACTCATCACAAAAATTATCAAAACACTGCATTCACAGCACTCATTGTGCAGAATGGCCTTCGGCAGTGTTAACTATATTAATATACCATAATTGGATTATCAGAGACAGAGAATATATTTTCTGGTATGCCGCTCCCACTTCATCCAATGAAGAGAGAGAGTGCCACAAAGAGGCGGTTCTCTCTATGTGTTCGAGAATAGGCAGCAGAATTTCAGTGTGGTGACATTGGGAGGAGGGAGGGAACTGCTAACTGCAATAAAGGAGAGGAAGCTAGCCAAAATGCCTTGTTCACTTACAGTGCCTTTAAAGGAACAGTGCACAGGATTTAGTGGCATCTAGTGGTGTGGTTGCACTTTTCGGCTCCCTCGCTTCCCCCTTCCCCTTCCAACCCCAAAGAAGAAACTATAGTGGCAGACTTATGGAAGGTGACCCGTGGTGTCTGTAGATATAAAAAACGCAACAATTTTTCATTTTCGGGTAAATATACACTAATGAAAACATAGTTCTGCATATTATATGTGGTTTCTGCCAATAGAGCCTCCTAAATGTTACACACTGGACCTTTAAATGCAGAAGTGGAGTAAATGTCTTTAGTAACCTTCCCATAACTGCCAATATGATATCATTTTAGAGGTAATGTTAAACAGGCAAGGCACGGTCCCAGTATGCTTAACCAATTAGGTGCACTGGAGAATGATTATCTAATAAAAAAGGAGAGGGATGTCTAAGAAGGCTCATCATCCTGCAGATCAAAGATATGTGGGTACAGATACCACACCAGAGTTTTATTCATTGGCACTAGAACAGTCCATGAGTTGGTTTGCCAGCCTCTTGACGAGACAGAAGGAGCCCAGCCAAGGATCAGGCTCACAGGGATTATTTATAGAGTTGAGTGGGCTTCACGGACGCAGGCGTGGAATGTGTCAGAGAAAAAATGCATCATTGATCAAAGCCTGCTCAGAGATGTAGTCTTATTTTTGCCAAACGCTGAGCAGAGACGGGGGTTTGGAAGAAAACAATAGCCTTTACCAAAGGCTCCATGTGCACCGTGCTATAGTAAGTTCTCCTGCTCTTCTACCCACACAGAGTCCTCTGCACCCACGCAGGTGACTGGACTTCACTGAACACTTGCCAATTTTAGCCTCCTTCTCTTTCTCTACTCCAGCATCTAAATAGCTTCTAAGCTCTGGATGTTTAAAATACATACATGGTGGGCGTTTGGACAGTGAGTGTGCTGCACATAGAGGCAGGTGTGTACCTCCACAATAATATGTGGGTTTTACAATGAAGAAGTGTGTGCGTGTGTAGGTGTACATGAGGAGGTGAAGATGGGAAAGTAGAACCTCTTTTAGAATTGCGTCACAATGAATTGTTGGCATCGATTATGGATCTCATGGTTTGTCCCCTTGTGAATTTCTCTCCAATGTAAACCTCAGAAGAGATGGAGAATCGTTATCAAGGTCAGGCTGTGGTGATATTTTTGTGTGGTGGTCAGGGAACACCAGGAGGCACATCTGTTAGAGCACAGAGCAGGATGCTTCGAGGTGAGGTGTATGGAGGAGGGGAGGTGACTGTAGCAGAGGTGTCCTGCTGCAGTAACAGCACAGTTCTCTGGTGGCAGGCGGGGGCCCTTCTCTCTCCCCTGCCATTCGCTGCAATGCAGACGGCAGTCAAGGTTATGCCTGTGTGGCCGCGTTGACAGGCTGAAGTATTGAGGATGCCGGGGCAGGCATTCCGAGAGACAACGATGAAGCTTCGGGAAACTTGTGGCCTCGTTCTCCTGCAATGGTTTTATTTATAGCCATAGAACCTTCATGCTCAGACTTGCAAATCCCGTACTCCTTCAATAGTATCTGATTTTTCTGGGGCTGTATAGGCTGCATTTTGATTCTCTTACACAGCACACATAACAGCTTTCTTATTTTCTTTGTTTCAGAGTTGCCTGTAATCTTTTGGCAGGCTGTCATTTCATACGAGAATTGTGTCTGAGGTGGAGGGTAAATGCCGCGGAGATGTGTGGCACGGGATTGGCAGGGTGACATTTGTTGTTAATCAGCCTCCCGCTCATCCTCAGCTTCCTCTGTCTGCCTGTGATAAACATGTCCATCTCCACCACACGACAACACTGAGGACCGCAGGCTGAATAAGGACAGTGCCTCAGAGAGGTCCTGTGCAAAGTTTCATTGGAAGTGGATCAGAGAAAGGCCACATCTGGTAGCTTTGCATGTTAGAGCCACTGCAACATTCTCACTTCCTGTTCAAAGTGAGCTGCAGTCTTACATAGATACACACTGCAGAAAAAGGAGGAGGATGGCCAAATTTCCTTATCCAGTTGTGTGTGTGTGTGTGTGTGTGTGTGTGTGTGTATGTGTGCTTGCGTGTACGTGCATGTATCCAAAAGAATTCCTCTGGCTTCCCCTTTTGTTGCGCCCGAGGCTCAGGCACACCATTCATTGTGAGCGGGTTCAAAACAGCTGCCTCTGTCAGATGTTATTGGGGAAGTGATAGATCATTTCCCACAGGGTGGAAACATTCAGCCCACTGCTAGTCTCACCTTAATTGTTTCCCAGTATCAATCTCATCTCTTTATTGGTGCTGTATGAAAGGATATATGTGGAGAAGGAGAAAGAGGAGGAGAAAATAAGACTGGAAAAAAGATATTAATTCAGGAACCAAGAGACGCAAAGATTAAGTGACAGAGAGAAGGACAAAGTGGGAGAGCAAACAATAGTGAGACAGAGAAAGGACAAGCAACAGTCAGAAAGGAGGCAACTGATGATGAGAGCCAGGTGTCAAGGTACCAGTGTCAACTATTATCCTTTTATTGGTCATCATCGGGAGTTGGGCAAACACATTTTCATGTCACACTCCTCCACATCCTCCACATTTCTGGCCAACACAGCCAAGATCTGGTGCCTGTGGCTGAAAACCATTTGGGGAAATGAGAAAACACTGTGGTAATAAATGTAATGAGAGGAATGCTTTGAGTTCAGACAACAGTGTTTAATTAAAACAATGTGGACCATGGGGAAGTATTAAACTCAGCGATAACTGAGTCGGTGAGTGCCTCCAGGAGCGATAGCTGTGAGTGACTTGGCACACAGCTATCACTTTGTTAGCATAAGGCTGTTGTCCGATAAAAACCCTGCAACTGCAGTTTTATTGACTTTCATGATTATTCTTTTACTTGGAAGAAAACAGAGTTGTCCGTAATGCCCTGTAAAATTGTATTAGTCTTTGACTCATGGACAAATTAACAGAAAACGCCTCATGTATGATGAGCAAAATGCAGGGTGCTCAAACTAACGTGACACTGACTGGACCCATTCTCAGTTGCTACAAGAGGTTAGGGCATCCAATTCCTAACTGAGACAAGATAGTGTCAGTTTGTTTGCCTAGATACAATAAAGTTGTTTGTATTGTCTTTTTCAGGCTAAGATTAGTTACTCCCTACTAATCCAAGCCTAAAAGTACAACAGTAAACTATTCCCACACAGAAGCTAAGCAAATATGCACTTGACCTCTCTTGTTCCTTTGGTGCCTTCAGTATTAAAATCATTTCAAAACTTTCAAACTGTTTCCTCTCACTGTCAGTCAGAGATTAAAACACAGGAAAGGTCCCGACTAACAGCCTTCAGTAGTGAAAAGCTTTGGTTGTTTTAGGAGATAAAGGTTTTGATCTGACAGTAACCGAATGTCATTTTATGAACCAATTTATCCAAAGTGCCTGACAGTGCTGCCATGGGTGCATGCATTTTAAGATGTATGGGTGGCGCCAGTGAGTCTTGGGAGATTCTGTTCTGGGACACTAGTTGAATAGGGGCACAGGGCTTGTACAGAGTTGGCATAGTCATTGGAGGAGGTGTGAGATAGAAATCATGAACATGAGCTGATGAAACAACCTTCAAACATCCTCCACACTAAACCAGGGAAAACAGGAGAGAGTACCTTTGGCAGGAGATTGCAAGGGATTCCAGGGACAAACATCCCCTTCCTGTGTCTCCCGCCTCCCATATACAAGGATTATTCTGTTATTATTTAACACAGCTTCTACAGAATTACCAACATGACCTGACAGACACACAATCACTCAGAGTGTGTGGAAGCTCAGATTGACAGCGGACACCTTGCCTACGGTAGAGGACGACCACAGACTGATAAGACAGGAAGTTGACCGTGAGGATATCTTGAAATTGATGTGACTTGACCCTGCAGAACAGACTCCCCCTCTGTCTCTCTCCATGCCTGTCTCTCTCCCTCATGCTTAGCAACAAGCATGCACACGTGCTCACATGAACACACGCAAACTCACCTGAACTGAGCTTATGAAATAGGTTCTGAAGGAAATAATTGGCCCCACTGGTGGCACAAGGAGATGGAAAGCATAAGGAAAGCAGCTGGGGAGAACGAGGGTGGTGTGATAGAGAAGCCACAGGAGAGCCTGCCATTGGTGTGCGTGTGCATGTGTGCATTCAAATGTGAGGTGAAGTCAGAAAGGAATGGTATGATTTATGACGAAACCTGTAGATGTGCCATACTGAATGTATTGAGTGGTCTCATGACTGATAGTGAAAATAAATTGACTCTTAAGCACAAATGCTTGTGTCTGAATTATCTAAGCTGGACCGTAGCACTCTGCCCTTTTTTTCTGTGGTTCCACAGCTCAATAGCATTGACCTCCACCCTCTCTGTGGGCTAGTAATTAGTGAGACTGTTTGGTGCTCTATGGCTTGTTCAGAGTTCTCTGGGGGATTTCCACGTGTTATCGGAGCACAGAAAGAGTGTTAGAACCGGGGCTTTGTATTCGAGGCACATCGAGCGTCGTGCACAGTGGACCACCTGGATGAAAATGTAAATCCATTGGTGCACAGGGACAAACACGAACATGTCTGCACACACTCAATTCACGCACTTTCCCTCTCAGACCTTCAATTTTCTCGCCTATTCACACATTATGGTTGTGTCCTGTGAAACTTGCACTAAGATGGTGTGATGAGTTGCACAATGTGCGGCTGAGAATACCGCTGTGAGAATTAAAGCAGTCGCCCACACGAGAGATTACAGTGACAAACAGTGACAGGCCTGACTTCTCTCTCCCTCGACTCTCTTTCCCTCATCTGTCTCTCCTTATTCTCTCCATCCTCTCCGCCTCTCGCCTCTCCTATTTCCAAAATCTGTATTCAATTCGAAGATGCTTTATTAGCATGACAGATAACAACGCCATATTGCCAAGGCAAAATGTTACTGACATTGTGTTTATCTCTCCATCCCCCTCTCTCTCTCTTTTTCCCCTATGAGAATTTGGTTTTTCAATTTCAATTTCATTTGTTTTATTGGCATTGAGGTAGCACAGCATTGTCAAAACATCCAAACTAATTAAGTTAACATTAAGCTTATTAAACTTGCTCTCTTTCTCAATAACTAAATAATCAATCGCTCCTTCTATATCTCTTTCGTGTATATACACAATCTTAGCATGCATCTACTTTCTCTCTTCCCCCCTCTCTCTCTCTCTCTCTCTCTCCCTATGGATGCCTCCAGTCCCACCCTGTTTTAGGGAGTAGAGTCTGTTAGAGGCTGAGTGATGTCAGTCTTAAACTCTGTGTGGCAGGATTCAGATGTAACCATCTTGGACAGGAAGAAAGAGGCCCTGCGATGCCTTGCGGTAGTGGTAGGCAGCTTAGATTTGAGGAGGGGGGTGGAGGGGGTGCTCTGATAATGACCTCCCACCTACCATCCAAGTAGACTCCGGCTTACTGAGCTGTGAAATCAGTCAAAGAAAAAAGCTAGAGCTCTTTTGGTTCTAGTGCTTCTGCAGGGAACGATGTTGGACTTGCTCCAAAAGAGATAATACACATAATAATCAGATCACCTTCACCTGTTCCCTTACTTCTTGCTTTTCTTTTGGCTCTTTTATTGCATGTAAAGTTGGGGTAAGGTAACCTTGCCTTGTTGAAGTAGATTCAAGGAAAACAAATCACATAATTTATATACAGATTTAAATACAGTTTGTTTAGAATTTGCATAAGAATTAAAATTCTGAAATTAAACCTTCTTTCATCCTGGCAGGCAACACTTACTGACAACTAATATGATGAAAATAATTAATCTGATCGTTAAAGGGGAATCATTTTTTGCCTTTACTGTATCACTGAGATTAAACAATAATTAGTTCCACAAATGAACATTGGGCACCCTTTACCATCAAAAGACAGTAAGCATGTGTCTTTGATGTGTAAGTGTGTGCATTTGATGTGTAATGTTGCTTAGCTGTGACAAGATGTCTGTCGGGGTGTGCTGTATGTGTGTAGACATTGATTGTATGATCCTCCATCATACAGCAGGCAAACACAACACACATACTCTGACTCACATCTTGGAGACGTCATCAAGGGGGCTCTGCTCTGCTCTGTTCTGTCTTCACTCCCCATTACCCACGCTCCCCTGTTGCCTTATTCACCGATTCACATTGCACACACAAATGACACAGTAGCTCTGTGGGCGAGAGGAACTGAGCCGTGGCTGACTATTTTCTGCAGACCTGTTTTAGAGTTGAGATATGATATGAGCAAGGAGTAAGCGAGTGGCAGGCAGCCAGCACAGCCGTAGTGAGGAGGTGGGATGGTTTGTGGTCTGGTGGGATGGGGAGGAAGTGGGCCACGGTAGTGAAAGAGGCAGTATGTCCAGAGTCCCACAGGAAGACCTTTAGAGAAAAGATTCATCTTCCATGTGTTCAAAAGCAGGTTGAGCAGCTCGACACTCTGGTCATACTAACAGTTGACAGTCCAGTGGCTGAGAAATGCACTGTTTTTAGCCCTCAAATGTTGAGCTACAGTATAACAGTGCCTGCGTCGAAACGGGGAAGTTGTTCATGCCGCCACATAAGCATTTAGAGGAGTTTTCTGACATAACACGAAATCAGGCAGCAGAGTTAGTTCTTGGGTATTTTTGTCTGGGTGCTTCTGTTGCACCCACACAAACATACACTCCAGAGATGAAGCAAGCATTAGTTTCTCTGATAGTGCTGCATTCCAGGACAGCACAGCTGACTGGGGGAGTACAGGAAAGCCAACCAGATGTATATTGGTTTTAAAGATGACTATATATTTCGAAATATAATAATTCTAAAATTATACAAAGAAAGGAAGTCTTTTAGAATAGTTAGCTTGCCCTGCAGTATCATTTTAAAGAGTTATTGTTTTTCCATATTCCACTCAGTGGGGCATCACAGTGTAACAGGCAACCTGAGAGCTCATGTTGCATTAATTGCCTCCCTGGAGTTAAGTTCCTCATGTCATACTGCTTATGGCGTCTAGCGTCAGAGTGTGACAATGGTGACAGGAGGGAGAGCTAGTGTGACATACCACTGCCCTTCAGAGGATGTTGGGGGACTGGTCTCACAGCCTGTCCCATCCTCAGCAGTGTCACCCTTCCATCAGGGGGTGTTTGACCCAGCCAGGGGCAGCCAGTGTCACCACCAAAAGGGATGGGGGAGGTGTGGAGGATTACCAAAATACCCCCATATCACTGCGGCAACAGCAAAAAACAGCAGCAACAGGCAGTCAAGCCTGAAGCACTCAAGCACACACACACACTTAAACAGAAATACTGACATCTCTACCAGGAAAGACCCCAGGGGCTGTGAAAAAATATTGAGAGTACAACAGAAGCGCAGTCGATCAACGGAAAAAATCCGGCTACATGTAGGAAAATACAGAGGAATAGATTTTTAAAAAGGTTATAAAATATATTTTCATGAAATTAGGACTGATAATGATGTTTTGTTTTTATCTTTTTTGGCCCTGGCCTTTGTTATTTATGCATACATTCACAGCACAGATATCATTCACCAGACAAGTGATTAATCCTGTACCTAAAGGTATGATCTTGCATTTAGATTTTACAAATAGAATTCAGTTTCAATATTGTGTGAAAAGATCCCTAACAGACACATTTTGCCTACTGGTTTTGATTGAATGGCTGGAGCCGAAGGTAACATGCATGTTGTCGTACCTGGCTGTCCGGCTAATTGTTACAACATGTTAATGAGACATACGATTACCCTTATACCCTTTGACCCTCTGTGGAAAAAGCACTTCCCTAAAGAAGGTCTGGAAACAATCAGACATGAACAAATATCCCCCTCTTGCTCAGTCTGCTTTTGTCTCCCAGAGATCTTATCATATATACTCAATAACCCAGTCAATATTGAGGTCCATCTGGTTGGTTACAAACAGCAGAGGAGCAAACCAGAGTAGACTGTTTTACAAATAGGCTCGAGTTATTAACTCTAGTTTTCTGTCTCATGAGGCAAAGGAGCAGCCTAGTGAGATTAAAGAGCATGGCATTTGGGTTGAAATGTGATCTCTTGATAATGGCCTCCAGATTTATATCCGACTACAAGCACTATGATGGGTTGGGGCCTGATTAATTTTTGGAGTTGCGTGGTCTGTCTGCCACTAATGTGAAGTGGTTGACAAGTTCTTTTCACTCCTAGTTTACCTCTGTGAAAGAGTTGGAATTATTATCCTCCAGCTGAACCAACAGTACCCTTTTTACCCTTACAGTCTTGGCAAGGGTAGATGCATTACCATGTGCCTGTGGGTTTTGGCACGAGCTCTCACAACAATTGCATGCAAGTATTTCTCAAGGCAGGGAGAAAATGCTTGAATAACTCTATTTTAACACAAACTGAGCAACCCTTGTGACCTGGGTGGTCCCATCCTCATTAGGCCACAGCACACCATCTGCAGTAAGACCAGCAAAGGTACAGAACTTCCAAAAGGTATTTTCATCCACATTAAAGCATGATTTTTTTTTGTATGTATTCCCTTTTTTTCCATCTCTGGAGAATGACAGATTTGTAAATTATGTTATTGTGTAGGGAAATTAGATAGAGGTCATAAAACAAGGGCAAAACCGGAGAGCGATAATCATGTCATGTCTTCGACTTTGCATCAAGTGGCGCTCATCAATTGTGATGAGGTGCCTGGCATCATCTGCCTCTAACCGTCAGGTGGAAGATTGATGGCCCTGAGGTGTTTCACTCTGGCTAGAGTTGAACCATGGTCTGGGGAGATCCATCAGAACTGCACAGGCAGGTCTTTGGGGGAAGACATACTCATTCCTCCATGGCCCTGGGCTCCTTTGCCCTTTCTAGCTTTCTTTCTTCAAACAAAAAAATATCATCTGACATAGGCAAGGATGAATATAATAGTTGGCTTTGGTTATGTTTATTTTATGTTGGAGTTTAAACAATGACAGTCTTAAAGGCTTTGTGTCTAGAATCTTTAATATGTAACAGTAATTTGTGGATTGCTTTAGTTTTGATTTTAATATACTGTTCTCTTTTATATGCATTATTCATCAAGCACACTTTCCAAGCCCTCAACCAGGCCATCTGCATTCTGGCTGTCTAGCTAACCACATCCGTGTGGAAATAGGACAGCACTGTCTGTCTTCTTTCTGCCAGCTAGGCTCATGACCTAAAAGCTGCAAAAGTTCAGCCATGTCATGGCAGGTGGTGTGTGGAGCCTTTTTGCTACTTTTGCAAGTTTGAATTTTTCCTTGGTTGTAGAGAGAGAGCTTTAACAAAAATAATAATGTTTTTGGACACAAAATGTATTTATGAAAGGTTGCCCACAAGATGAATGTTTAACTGCATCTCATTTGCAGTTATAAAGTCATTTTAACCAATTTTAAAGCCCCTAACTTTGTTGTTTGTTAGATGAAACCATTGTGACTTGAGCCAACCCGAAATCGTATTTCCAGTTTTGCACCCTATCATTACAGCCGGCAGTCCTGGTTTAAAAAGAAACAGATCTCATGCGGCATGCATTACAGTACATTACGATTCGTCTCAAGGGAAACCCCAGAAGTTTGTCTGCCTTCACGTTATAAGATTTAAAATATGAGCAGAATAATTATATAAGGAGCTGTGCATTTTAAATAAGCATGTAATTATCTCTGATGATATTGGCCATAAAAAAAAGTATGGATTGTTTTTACCATTTTAACCATCAAATGTCAAAGAAGACCCTGCATGGTGCATATCCACCACTGTGTCCCATCTCCATAAAAATGGGTCCCAGCATGTTGGCTCATTGCCGGGGAGAAAAGAAAGCTTTGCACTAAGCAGTGAATAACTGGCTGTCTGTCATATTTGTTCTTTCAGCAGTTCAGCACAGTTTACTGTCCATTTATACGTTTTAGCAGCACAACAGCTTGTGTTTCAGGATTCAATGTGCATATATCTATCTAGGTGTAAAGCCACTCTGTAATGAAAGGGCAAACTTCTCCTTTTGTCTCCTTTTCTATACATTATAATATCATTGTAGTATTCATTGCTGTTCCCTGAATTCAGATACAAAGTGTAACCAAGACATTATTCTCTACCCCAACCCTCCCCCACCCTTTTCTGTTTCTAGGATGGTTCCAAACAGAGGCAGGTGAGGAAGAAAACCGTGTCCTTCAGCTCAATGCCAAGTGACCGCAAAATCAACAGCACAGCTGCTTGCATGGCGTTCATGATGGAGGGTTGTGAAATGAAGAAGGTGCGTTCCAATTCACGCATGTACAACCGCTACTTCCTGCTGGATCCAGACATGCACTGGCTTCGTTGGGAGCCATCTAAGAAGGATTCAGAGAAGGCTAAACTGGAAATCAAGGGCATTAAGGAGGTCCGTTTGGGAAAGAAAACGCCAGTTCTGCGCAGCAATGGTCTCTCAGATCAGTTCCCTGATGAATGCGCCTTCTCAATAATCTATGGGGATAATTATGAGTCCTTAGATTTGGTAGCCAGTACAGCAGATGTTGTCAGCACCTGGGTGATGGGCCTGAGGTATCTGGTGTCTTATGGCCGGCACACCGTGGACATGATGGAACCCAGCCAACCAAGTCTACGAACATCTTGGATTGGCTCAGTGTTTGAGCTAGCAGATATGGAAAAGGAAGGACACATAGACCTGTTCAGAGCCACCCAGATAATCAAGGGGCTCAACCCTGGAATGAAAGAGTCTAGGATAGAGCTGAAGTTCAAGGAACTCCAAAAAGCTAAAGACCAATACGGAGAGGCAATTAACATGGACACCTTTGTGGAGGCCTACTGTGAGCTCTGCACACGGCCAGAGATTTTCTTCCTTCTGGTCCAGTTCTCCAGTAACAAGGAGTATCTGGACAGTAAAGATCTGATGCTATTCGTAGAGGTGGAGCAGGGTGTGGAAGGTGTAACGGAGGACATGTGCAGGGATATTGTTCAGAAATTTGAGCCATCTGCTGAAGGCAGAGAGAGGGGCTACCTCTCCATCGATGGCTTTACACACTACCTCCTCTCCTCTGAATGCCACATCTTTGACCCCCAGCACAAACGCGTGTGCCAGGATATGAACCAGCCTCTGTCCCACTATTACATTAACTCGTCACATAATGCCTCCCTTCTGGAAGATCATTTTTGGGGTTCGTCAGACATCAGCAGCTATATCCGAGCTCTTAGGATGGGCTGTCGCAGCATTGAAGTTATTGTATGGGATGGCCCTGATAATGAACCAGTCGTGTATGTAGGTAGTTCTGTAGCCTCACATCTAGCTTTTTCGAAAGTCCTGGACATTATAAACCAATATGCTTTTGAGAGCTCTGAGTATCCCCTGATTCTCTGCTTAGTGACCCACTGCTGCATCCACCAGCAGAGGGTCATGGCACAGCACATGAAGAAGATTCTTGGGGACAAGCTGTACATTGATTCCCCAAACAAGGAAGAAAACTACCTACCATCCCCTGAGAAACTCAAAGGTAAAATCCTCCTCAAGGGTAAGAGGCTACCGCCCAGCTGCACTGACGCTGAAGGAGATGTGACGGATGAGGAGGAGGGTCTGGAAATGTCCCGAAGAGTAGGAGCTGATGAGAAGGACCAGCTAAATGGCTTAGGCTACAAGAGACTCAGACTGTGCAGGGAGCTCTCTGATCTTGTATCTCTCTGCAAGTCAGTCCAGTTTAGGGACTTTGAAATCTCTAAGAGGGACCAAAAATACTGGGAGATCTGCTCCTTCAATGAGGTAGATGCAAACAGGTTTGCCAATGAGTTCCCAGAGGAATTTGTTTGTTATAACAAGCGCTTTCTCTCCAGGGTATATCCCACACCTATGAGAATTGATGCCAGCAACATGAACCCCCAGGATTTCTGGAAATGTGGCTGCCAGATTGTAGCCATGAACTACCAGACGCCAGGCCTGATGATGGACCTCAACTTAGGCTGGTTCAGGCAGAACGGCAACTGTGGGTATGTTTTGCGGCCAGCCATCATGAGGGAGGAGGTGTCCTACTTCAGTGCCAACGCTCGGGACTCCTTGCCAGGAGTATCTGCCCAGCTTCTTCACATCAAAGTCATCAGTGGGCAGAACCTGCCCAAACCTCGTGGCTCTGCTGCTAAGGGTGATGTGGTGGAGCCCTACATATATGTGGAGATCCACGGCATCCCAGCTGACTGTGCCGAACAAAGAACCAAGACTGTTTCCCAGAATGGTGACAACCCAATTTTTGATGAGAGTTTTGAATTCCAGATCAATTTACCGGAACTTGCAGTACTGCGCTTTGTGGTGCTGGATGACGACTATATTGGAGACGAGTTCATTGGCCAGTACACCATCCCATTTGAGTGCCTACAGCCAGGCTATAGACATGTCCCCCTACAATCTCTGACAGGAGAGTTCCTACCTAATACCACCCTGTTTGTCCATGTAGCCATCACCAACAGGCGGGGTGGAGGAAAGGCACATAAGAGGGGTCTGTCTGTCAGGAAGGGTAGGAGGGCCCGGGAGTACACCACCACCAAGACCACAGGGATCAAGGTAGTGGACGAGCTCTTCAGAGCTTCTACCCAGCCCCTCAGGGAGGCCACAGACCTCAGAGAAAATGTGCAGGTAAGAACCTACATACTATATATTTATAAAGAATGATCACAAAAAATTACCATTATTAAGAGTGGCACATTGGGTTGTGCAGAGCAGGGCTTTGACAAAACATGACAGTACTTTCTTTAATGCGATTAACATCTTCAACTGCTGAAGCTTTGCTGGAGATACTCAGGTCCTAATCCAACATTTCTAAGTCTTTGCAGATTCAGTAGATGTTTTGGGAAAGTTTTATACAAAAAAACTCATAGTAAGTAAAATACTAGAATTACAACTGATGCTACAATAAAAAGCAGTTTATTTAAGTACCAAATTAAAATGCGGTGGTAATTTAAGAGCACTGGAAATCATCTTACTGTAATTTTACATTTTAAAGTATTTTGTGTGACCAATGAAGTTTTGGTATAAACTAGGGTAAAAAAAGCAGGATCATCTAAATCATCAATGTTCATGCTCTGCAGACCCTGAATATGCTTAGCAATCCATATGGTATTCTGAATATTAATATATATTATTATGTTGCTGTTACGACCCGGCTCGTGGGGGAGAGGGAAGCAACATGAACCAGAATGTTTTTGGTAAAATTGCAAGTATTTATTTGCAGGGTTCACAAGAAAAACAGGAAAAGGGCTGTTGGATGCTGCTTAACTCAAAGAAACAAATACAACTTAAAGAGGTCTCTCCAAAATGAGAGATAGCCACTGACTACTTCAAAATCAAATTAAACAAAACTCTGACCCGTCATCAATAATCAAAAATACAAAGTAAGCAGCACCCTCTAAAACCTATTGTGTCTAACATAAAATCAATCTACAGGTGTCCGGTGTGTGTCAGTTACCCCCACCTAGATCCTTGCCCAATTTCCTTACCACAGTTCAAATTAAGGCAACACAGGAGACACTAGGATCTTATACTTAAACTAAGGCTCTTACAGAAGTTAACACATTTACAACAGTAGAGCACAATACACACAGGCGAGTTGATCAAGGGCACAATCACAACTCCCCATTCAACAGGTAGGCAGCTATTTAAATAGAGGAAGGCGGTAGATGATTGGAGGGATTGCCAGACGCCGCACCAATCAGATCACCGGCTGGAACCAGGAAGTAGGCAGGTCTCGCGCCAGCCAATCCCCGGCAAGGGATCACACATCCTGCTTAACATGACACAGCTGCACAACACAGCTACACATCTCCAGATAATGGAGGTGGCCGTAACAGTTGCACTACATTTGGAATAGGAAAGAATTCACTAACTTTCATGGATATCTGCTGCAGACTGGGTTTTAAGTTAGGACATGAAAAGGCAGAGAAGCCTTTTCTACCAAATAAAACAGCATAACTTTTTTATGGCTTCAGTAGGTCCAAACTAATGTAAGTGTTCTGATTAGACTCATTTCATTTGCTGTTGTGGATAGAGGCTTGACGCTAATTATGTTCTATTAATGTTGAAGAAGAGAATGGTAATAAAGTGACATCGTTGTGATGAGCTTTATGAATAGTGTAATCATTAATGAGGGACAATTACTGCTCAGGGGAGAGGACTGGGTTGCTAGACACTTAAAATTTAAAACTCCTCTTGATGAACAAATGAACATTAGTAACCACAGTGCATATTTGGCTTATGAGCAGTTGAAGAAGCGTTTCAGTGCATTTATAATTTTGTTTATGTTGACTGAAGGGTGTGACACAAAGCATTTTTTCTGACTTGCACAGTCTACAAATACAACACAGAGCCTTTCGCATGCCATGTGTTATGATGTTTTCAGTTTAGAGTTTCATGGTCTCTGAAAGCTAGCGGAGAGTGAGAACATTTTTGCTAAGTTAAAGAAAAAAGTGTGTTGACTTTGCATTACCAAAAATTTGCATGACCTAAAACTCCTTATCCCACCTTTAAGTAGTATTTTATTGTGCTTCAAGTGCATTGACAACCAAGTTACCAAACAAAATTACTTATGTACTTGATTACCATACATAGTTAAAAAAAAAGTCAACTCTCATAATGCAATAAATAATAAAATCAGAAATGCCGCACATGTAAAAACAAAAGTACTATGAAATCAGAAAATAAGAATCATGCACAAAAACAGTGACAGTGGCTGTAAAATGCTGAAAAGGAGTGATCATTATTTTTTGCATACAAGTCTAATTAAAACTAATACTGGAAGTGTAAATAATTAATTTGACACAGTTGAGCAGATGAGGAAAAAAAACAACGTGCTCTCTCACTACTCAGATTGTCCTTTGATTAGCTCATTAGTCATATTTTCCAAAAATAACAAAAAAGTCTTCTGGCTTTCCCATCACCTGTCTTAACTAAAAAATGTGGTAGTTGACAAATCGCTGTTTATCTTTTCTGATATCCACCAGTAATTTGTCAACTTGTGCATGAGTTGCCAATGTGGAAGAATGTAGGCTTAACAAAATCAAGTATATAATATTGATCTATCGTATAAGAAGACAAAAAATTAGACTCATGTACACCGATCAGCCCCATATGCAACAAACTGCAATGCACTGTGCGTTCTGACACCTTTCTATCAGAACCAGCATTAGCTGTTTTAGCAGTTGCTCAAATCCTCAAACTGCCCATTTTTCCTACTTCTAACACATCAACTTTGAGGACAAAATGTTCACTTGCTGCCTAATATATCCCATCCACTGACAGGTGCCATGATAATGAGATAAGCAGTGTTATTCACATCACCTGTCATTGCTCATAATGTTATGGCTGATCTGTGTATGTTTGTCCAGAAGCTAATGTAGCATGCTCCTTTATACATATCCAAGTCATAAATACTAAGATCTGTCCATCTGTCTTTGGAAAGCAGTAACCTCAGTCTAATGGCACAGCAAACAAAAGACTATACAAAACTAAATAAGCAGAGATGTGATTAGAGATCCTGTGGCATGCTATCATGCATCTTTCAGTTGTTGATATAAATATGTTCTGAAAGGGGACATCATTTTCCTCTCCAAGACCCCAATAGAGAGAGAATAATGTTTGTGTTTGAGAGGTCAACTTAATTCTGTCGTTTTAGAGGTAATAACATTAGCGAATTACAGCCTGAATGGCATAAGATGAAGGTAATTTCAGGAACATTGGAATTAAAAGGGTGGAAAGGAACTGTAGTCAATTACTGTACTTAAATATAATTTCGAAGTACTTGTACTTTATTTGATTATTATTATTATTATTCTGCTACTTATACATACATATTTTTACTCCGCTACATTTATTTTACAGCTTTAGATAGTTTGCAGATTCAGATAATTAATAATACTGATTTTATTAAGATAATGTATTGATCCCTGTGATGAAATTCACAAACCACAGTATATAAAGCATTTTTTTACTTTACCAGCTGCAACATTAAAGTGACAATCACATTGATGCATCAATTATTACAATCCAGTTGATGAATATATATTATTTTGAAATGGGCCGTACTGCCTAATGAGTAGGCTACTTATACTTTCAGTAATTATTGATATTTTGATGCTTATACCTTTGTACTTGTAAAGTAAGATTTTGAATGCAGGACATTTACTTGTAACATATTTCGACACTGTGGTATTGCTACTTTTAAGTAAATGATCCTTCCACATCTGACAGTTAATGAACAATGCTGACAAATAAGTGTCACCTCACTTGTCAAAGGATTATGATTTCTAAGTGTTGCTTGATTGAATAATCTTAATTAGTGACAAATGGATACATCAGCAGTTTGTCATGTTTAGGTCCTAATCTTGGTTGTGAGTCAACATGGGAGTATTTCATAAATAAGACATGAAATATGGCTCACTGTGAATTTAGCCCTGTAAATCTGACACAGACACATCAAACACACTCTAATCAGCTAACTTATGTTAAATAATATGGAAATAATCAGAGGCATGCCATATGCCACTCTTCTCTGTTCTGTAGTTTGATTCATCTCTAATAACAAATGGCTTCAGCTCTGTAATCTATAGATTTCCATGAAAAGTGGCAGTATACGATTGGATGTGAATCGGTGTCTTTTAACCTGATCAAACGATACTTGCGCCACTACCGCTCCCCAAATCACAACATCCCCAGGTTTGAAATGTAAATTCTTCTTTTGAAATGAAGAGATAAAAGTTGATCAAATAAATTAGAGAGGTGAAGTTGAGAGGAAGGCTTTAGAGGAGGATAAATGAAGGTGTATTTGGATTAAGGCCTTTGCCTTTTAAATGTAAAAAATGAACAGTTGTGAAAGCTTTGTGGAGGCCAGCTGTGTTGAGCCTGGTGCTTTGGATCTACCGGGAGCTGCAAGGCAGAAACAGGGCCTGTGGCCAACAACCCACAAGACAACAACCAGGCCAGCTCTGGAAGCTTCGCCACCCCCTGACTTGAAGCCAAGATTAAATGAAATATCTTTTGAACTCACTAAAATCCCAGACATCATGGCATACAACCATAGCCTAAAAAGCAGGGCACACGCACATTTTAGATGTCGCCTTCAAAAGCGTTATTTCACCTCACCAAGTTCTTTTATGACTCCTTTTATCCTCAAATAGCAAGACTTGCAGGTGGTCTGCTTTGAATAAATAACAGTGTGTTTCACTATTATATAAATTATAATAGACTGGGGCCATCCATGAACATTGAACATTGGGCAGATACATGGCAATTTATCTGCCATGTTTCATATGTGGATCTAGGCAGCAAATCAATTATTTCTGTGGGAGACTTGAATGAAGTCCTTTCTGGAGTGCGACTGCCCATGAATAAGGTTCATCAAAGTGCTGATGGAGCTAGAGGAGAGCTGTCAGCCCAGAGTTTCTTTTTATTTGCCAGAGAGAAGAGGAGGGAGATACACCCAGTTAGAATCAGAAAAGAGAGAGGGGAGCAAACAGAAACAAAAGCAGTGTTGTAACCGGACACAGAGCTCTCATTTGGGGAATGTTGGAAGGGGAGGGAAGTGGGGGAAGGGAGTAATTAAAAACACAAGCCTCTCATTGGGGTTTTTTAACACCAAGGCTTGGAAACGGTATGTCTTTTATTGCAAAACAATTATCGAAAAATATTCACGCATGTGGTCCCAAACACACATGGGCACATGGAATTATACAAAGCATAATGAATGCTAATGAGTTCTGCACAGACCACACTGAGACGGAAACACATGCAGTCACACATGCTCATAGTTCACACACGCACACATTATCACACACCGGGTTTTAATCCAGAGAGCCAGAGCTGTCCCGCTTCCACAATTGTGTTTCTCCGTCTCTGAGCTCAGTGGCCCAGGAGGCGTTAACTGTGGCTGAGGCTCTGCATACAGATTCAGATCCAGATAGCGACTTTGTCCCCCTGGCCACCTTCTCTGTCTACGGGAAGGTCGGGCCCCAGTGACAGCACATCCTCTGGGGTAGGGGGTGATGGGGTGGATTTTTCTGCAGGCCTGGAGGTCTAGCCCAGGGAGACAGCTGGTTCCCACATTGCAGATTGTGTGGACGGACTCCCAAATACCAACACTTGTTGGCTTGTTCTCTTAAATTGTTTTTTTCCCCCTCTCCTATTCAGCCCCTGGTTTTCCCTGCATCTCTAATTCTCTCCCACGCTCTCTTACCTGACTTGTGTCTCCCCAATGCTTCTCATCACCGCCCTCACTCTTCATGTCTCCCACTTGGTTGTTGTGCTTCAGCTTAGACTGCTCTTTTTCACTGTCCCTCTCTATTCTCTTACCAATCCTCGGTCTGTCACACTTGTCACGTTGATGTTGTGTCGTGTGAAAAACAGTGAACCTGATTTGGTTGCTTAAATTCCTCATGCTGGAATTTAACACTTAAGAGAGGTAGTTGCAGACGCAGAAAGCCTGGCTTCAGTGGACTGGAAAGCAGGCTGCACCAGGATATATGAAGTGTGAGCAACAGAGAGAAAGTGAGGCTTCTTAAATTCATTTTAATTCATTTTAATACTAACGAAGCTGCAGCTGCCCCTATACTGATTTGCTATCATTACTAGATTAAATAAAGAAGACATGTTGAGATAGGGATTTTGCAGAGAGTTAAAATATCCAGTGGTCCCTGTAGGGACAGGAACATAGGGAGAGGAATGCTTTGGTAGTTACATAATGTTTGATCATTTTAAGCTGGATATTTTCAGTGACAGAAGAAAGACAAATACAGAGTTATGTATAGGAAAAAAAAGCAATAGAAAAATTTGAGAAATTAAGGAGAAGGAGATATTAAGAAAGAGAGGGATGAGTATCTGAATGTACTCGGGCTCAGGCTGTGGTCAGAGGTTCTGCTCCAGAGCCTCTGGGTTGTTGAATGAGCAGACTGACGTTATGGGAAAACGATAATTTTACTGTCACCAAGACAAACACTCGCTGCTATCTTATCTTGTTTCTGGTCTGAGGGGAATATCGCGATCCCCCTCATTAAATCTCCTCGCTCAAGGTCATCTGCAATAAGTGCTAGCAATACTTGCCATTCCATTAGAAGCACAATCACCTCCTTTGCCAAGTACAATAAGTCTACAGGAATTTGCCTTAGTTGGTTATAGTTGCTTTGGTTGGTTTAATTAAGACAGAAACAAAATGTAGTGACAGCTGAGAGGTTCAGCACACGGACAATGTGATGTCCTCACATACAAAATATTTATGTGTATTTATTCACACTGGAATGTTTAACGCTTTGCTTTTTCCCAAAACAACTTAAAATCAGTGAACATTTATTTTATGAAAACAAAGCTGATTCAAATGTGGCATACAGAGTTGGTTCTTTTTATTTATGCCTTTTTTTACATGTCCATACCCTTCATTGTGGGTGTTTTCTTCCCAGAATGCCATGGTGTCCTTCAAGGAGCTCTGTGGCCTGACCCCGGCTGCCAACATGAAGCAGTGCATCCTGACGGTGTCTACCTGGCTGATGAACAGTGAGCGCTCTCTGAGAGTGACAGTGGACCTGAGCGAGACTTACCCCACCATGGAAGCTCAGGGACCTGTGCCTGAGCTGCTACGCAAAGTGCTCAACGCCTACGACATGGTAAATAACCCAGACACACATCTCACTAAATATCTACTTTAGGTAAAGATAAAATGTCAAAGCACTCTGGCATTTAAGTATGATAACAGAAGAGGCACTGAGATCTTCATAGGTGCTGCGCCTACCAAAATAAAACTCAAAAAATGCTCCCTTAATGCTAGTTTGCTTATCATTTGATTCAAGCATTCCCACAGCTGGGTGTGTTTTACCAGGCTTTTAACCGTGGCTAAAACCAACTATTTGACCAGTCAGATTGTCGAGCTGAAGCTACTCATTGTATAATTTCCCATGTCCTTCTCCATCCTGCCTCCTCTCTTACATGAACACTGCATTTTTCACCACTTGACATTGGCACAGCCCAAAACGGGGTTGGAGGACTCTGTCTGTAATTAGTTATCACCCGCTGTTTTTCTCTCCTCCTCCTCCTCCTCCTCCACTCCTGTGAGGTTTGGTGGGAGCTGGTGAAATGGGTCATGAGTGAGGAGCACAGTTGTTGTGTCCACGCTGCTCAGCTCAACAGCACTCCTGCTGCTGACGCCTACAGGACACTGACATCAGGACCGACACAGTGATCAGATCCAAACAGAATCTGATTTGGCTTTTATGAGGCTTCGCACCAGGCAGGAGGCTTGGCACTGTCAGAGCAACTCTCACGCTCCAGTCCACAAAAAAAGTTTTATGGGGACAAGCAGGAGTGCAGGCCCAAAATCCATAGAGTTTTAGAGATTGTATCATGCATTCCCAGGCCTTTAACACCCAAAATGTATATTATTTGTTACTTTATTAATAAGAATAATTAGAATTGTTTGTTTTTTTGAGGCAAAAAGGACATTACAATGATCAACAACACGCTAGTAAAATTCTATTTATATTTAAAATGTATTATAGGTCCCATCACTATCCCCCCAGTCTGTCAATGTCCCAGCACATTAAAATTCTCCTGTAAATTGAAAGTTTTCAGATCTACGTACTGTACATTAACCTATGGCCTCGCCCCGAGGCTTGTGCCTGGTCAGCAGAGTATTTGTGTTTGCTTCCCAAAGACTGGTCGGTTGGTACATTCCCCACTCAAGAACAGAGGCCCCAGTGTGTGTGTGTGTGTGTGTGTGTGTGTGTGTGTGTGTGTGCGAGCACATGTGTGTAAATGCATGGCTGCCAACACCAGGCCATTTACTGTAGGATATCAGTGTGCACTGCGTGTCCTCAGTCACCCCCATGTGGGCTGCAGCCAGCCAGCGTTGTAACCCTGAGCTGAACAAACGTCAGCACATTGGAACTGTATTCCAGAGGTCAGGCCACTCATATACACACATATACTGTATATTCACACAGATGTGTGTACAGTGCAGCTAAAATGACACCTAGAGAAAAAAATAGTCATCTCTATAAAGCGCTAATGTTGGTTCAATGAGATTCACAGCTAGGATCTTCCGGATCTTTTTACAGTCAGCATTTTCACACTCAACATTTTCACAGAAAGGGGGGGTGCCCAGATAGCCCACCTGGTAAAGCTTTCACCCCATGTACCAAGACTGAGTCCTTGCTGCAGAGGCCATGGGTTTGACACGTGGCCCTTTGCTGTGTGTCATAACATCTCTCTCTTCAACCTTTCCTTTCAGTCTTCAGCTGTCACTGTCAATTAAAGGCAATAAAGTATGGAGTTAGAATCATGCCAAAACCTCACACACACACAAAACATGTTTTACTCATGCCCAACGATTCACAAACAAACTCAGTGAGGTTTGCAAATACTAAACATCATTCACAAACTAATGCATTTTGTTTTGTAAATAAGAAACGTACCTATCAAACAAATACATCGAGAGGTTTTGGTATGATTAACTAGTAACTCCATAATAAAGGCCCCAAAAAATATGTTAACAAAAAACAGTGACCCAGAAAGAGCTCTACCACAGACCACTGCCTGCAGAGGTGCTACTTTCATGACCAGAATGTAGTGTAGACGTGTTACATGCAACTCTTGCTTGTCACTATTTGCTCTCCGTCTTACTTTCACTATTGTTAACTCTCACCTACATATGTACTAGAGATCAAACATTCTGCATATTTTAAATTTTTTTTAATGATTAAATCATCCCCCGAAGGACTGTCCAAATGAGCTCACTGCACTCAAAACAGCTCTCATAAAATAACAAAACAAGAAAAGACATGCACATGCACATACACACAGTGTGAGAGTCCACTTCCTTTCTCCCTGCTAACAGGAGTGTGAAACTTCATTAGCTTCCTCCTCAGTGCTGCAGGGCTGGTCCAGCTGCTCCTCCTCAGCCTCTGGGATGAGATTTAGGGCTCAAACTACACAGAATTGTGATTGAAAATTGAAGTTGCATCTCTGCCACTGTTGGTATCCTTGTGGTACCCATACACATGTGATTTTAATGCAGATATTCAGAGTAAGAATCAACTATATATGCCAAGTATGTAGACATATATAAGGAATGTGACTCAGGTTCTCAGTAGTTTTCATTGTACTTACAAACTGTGCAGAGAATGAATTTAAAGGGGGATACAAACCTGATACAAATATAAACAAACTTAAACATACAGCTGTTATACACAGACGAGACAAAACAATCTATATACAAGTCAGATTGTGAATGAACCATAGACTGTATGTGCATGGTTGTGGTACAAGTAGTACAAGAGTGCAGGTAGTGCAAAGAATACTGGAATAAATATTGTATGAATAACAGCGCTGCAACAATTATTTCATTATCAATCAATCTGCCAATTACTTGCTCAATTAATCGGTTTGTCTATAAAACATCAGAAAACATGTCAGGCATGTCCAGCACAATATCCTGGAGCACAACTCACAGTTGAAGCTCTAATGAACTAAAAGTAACTTCAAAAACAGAGGTGGCTTTATGTGCATATATTGAGAGAGTACAGTTTATATAGTTTATTATAATTGATGAGACTAAAAAGGGAAGACAGGTCCTGTCTAAGCTTTTAAATGGTTTGGAAAGAAAATCCTAAGGCCTGATTTGCTTTTTTGCAAAACACTGGATTTATTAGGCGGTAATACCAAACAGCATGCTTACAATTAAGTTTTTCTCATGAATTTGTTATAGCTTCTCTTGTACTTACATACGAGGCAAAATAAATATGTTGTTACACACCCAATTAATTGGAAAGAATCTGCTTCCTCTGATTATGATCTTACCCCAATTAAAGTAATCAGATAAAGACATTTACATGACAGCTATGCTGCCTTAATTGGGTTAAGGCGGAATTGTTAGTGTGCCGGTAAACATAGCAGCTAAGATCTCAAATCCAATTCAGAATGAGCCCTGGCAGTTGTGGGGACTTTTTATATACAGTATATACAATAACCCCCCGTTGCTGGGCTGGGATGTGATTAAAATTAACTACATGTCTTCTGTGTGTGTTCTAGATGATCCAAACCAGCAGAACGCTGATTGAGTCAGCTGACGTCGTCTACTCCAAGCTCACACAAGCACAACGGGCAGGTATGCTGCATTATGGGATAAGCAGAGTCCTCAGCTGCAACATCCCTGTTCACCCTCTACATTTTCTACACTGCAGAACATGTTGATCCCAAGTGGATGAGCAATACAAGTTGACATTGTGTTTACCTGAGAAATAGTAAAATATTGTCTTGAGAAGATTCCTGTTTTTTCAAATGAACATTCTCTTCGTTGTACGAGGTAGATCTCTCTGCTACCGTGAGGAAAATGACTCACAATTCAAGGACAAGGACAATTCAGACACAAATGAAATTGCCTCACCTACTGGCATATTTATAAAATATATTATATTATAAAAAATAAGATCAGAAGGCACAAAGCCAAAATGAAGTCATTTAGGGAGATACATATTTTCAGCTCTTCTGCTTTTCAATCCAAATGAATGAAATGAAATGAAATATGTGAAGCCTTCAAGCATATTATGTGTTGTGTCTGCATACTGTATCTGCTGCTACAGCATCTCTATCAACATCAACACCATCAGCAGTGGCTGCTGTTGACAGAGCAGGCCATCATCAGTGAGTCACCACTGAGTAGTTATCATGTCAGTGGGCAGGTGAAAACAATCAGCCAGCCACGCAGACAAAGGGCTACAGGAGAAAGAGGACAAAGAGCATAAACATCATTCGAGAGGAAGAGAGAAATGAAAAGGTTTGACTGAGTGTGGAGTGAGAGAAGGAGGGATGGCAAAAACTGAGAGAAAAGGATGGAAGTGAAGAAGCATTTCATCAGTACAGCGTTTGTAAAAAGGGTGCTTGATGTAAGAGGTCCGGCCTTTTAGAGGAGAGGATAAAATTGACCATAATAAGATCATTAGGAGAGAAATGGCTTCAAATCAAGAAATCCTGTGGCTTGTCTTCTCCAGGCTCTTTTACATTCAGCACTAATTGTTCCTCATTTGCCTTGCTTCTCTACTACGCAGCAGTGCCTCTGCTGAAGAGCTCCTCAAACAGGAGGACATAGTTTGAATACTGAGATCTTCATTTTGCATGTTTATACCTCACATTCTAGTGCTGTAGGCAACCAAAGACTGAACTCAAGCAGTTGTGAAACCTACAGATTCAGGCCTGTTATAGAGCTCATAATAGCTTGTGTAAACATGAAAAGCCATTTTTAGTTTGTGTTTTGTTGTTGTGTGTTTTGTGTATGATAAATCCAAAGTAGACAGGGAATGATCACTCACTGGCACATGCCAACCCAATATCCTGAGGCCAATAAGCCAATTTAAGCCTGCTATTCCCAGCTTTACTCCCTGGTGTCACACAGAGGCAGGCACATGCTTTACTCTCCATACCACAACAAGCCAAGCTGATATTCGTGCTGTGCAATTACCCAGGGATGTAAGTTGAACGCTGAGGCTTCAATCACAGAATTGTCCCCTGGCTCCGAGGTTCCCCAGCCCAGAGCTGGAAGCATCTTCAAAGGCGATGACTGCAGAGTTAAGCAGAGCTTAAACCCCACACAGCCATGGCCACACTCACAGCAGTGTCGGTAGCTGGATACCGGAGGCTGATGCTCAGATTACCGCTGCTGTCAGGTGAAAACCTTATACTTCCAAAATGTCAAATGTTCAGGAGCTACAGTAAGAAAATCAACTTTGTTTCGTGCCTCACAAGCATTCTTGTTTAAATTAATTTAATTAATTAATTTTGAAAGGGCCTCAAAAGGGTTGAAGCATTTTCTCAAGCAGCATGTAATCCTTAAAATCCGACTTAAGTGAAAACACGGAAATTCCTAAATTTGGAGTTACAGGGTTTTCACGCAATTGCAGCATTATGTAAGTACGATACAATGAGGCAGAGGGTTGGAGCGACAACCCTGAGGGGCCTCAGCTGCATGCCAAACATAGCACTTTCCCTATCGCCCACTTCCCTGCCCCCAGCACTAACACACATGCCTCAATCCAAACCCCTTCCATTCTTAAATGTACATAACTGCCGTGTCTGTTCATTCATGCTTCCAGACATTCGTTGTAGTTGTAGTTTTGAGACTGAAAAAATTATAGGAAAACTGTAATGCCCAAATAGCTAACAGCTTTTTCTCTGACATAATTTGGCTTTCCAGCATTCTGTCAGAGAAACAGATGCCCCAACACTTTTTACCGAAATCCAATTAATTTCAAAAAAGAGTGATATAATGTAACCTATTGCCTCAAATCAAAATTGGCAAATAGCAATTCTAAACTTTAAATAATATGTAACCTTGTTGGCCTGAGGGCATAGAAAGTAACTCCGTAGCTCAGAATACATAACTGATTGAGTCTAACAGAAATATGTCCTCAAAATATTTAACTATATTTTAAGGTTTATGCAGAATTCCTCTCAGAAATTGTTATAATATTGCTTTATTTGTTACTATTACATAACAGTTACTTCTACATTAACACATGCAAACACAAGGTATGAAATATCTATTTATGATTACAGAAGAACATTTGCTTGAATATCAACTATTTCAAGGAAATTATGATGTGTTTATACTCCCTCCTCCGTAAGTCAACATTTTTAGATCTGGTGTAATAATCTCCCCACTGCGTTAAATAAACGAATTACTTTCTGATATTAATGCAGACACTTGTGTCTCACTCCTCCTCTCAGAGTGCTCTTTGTCCTCTCCATCTGCATCCTGACTCATCAGGTCCTTATTGTCTGTACATCCGCTGCTGCTTTTGCTCACATATATGCAGGATTCTTTCATAATGGTCTGTCACATGTAGTTTTAACTGTATGGTTTAGTGCAAATGAAAAATGAAATACATTTATATGGTGATTGTATTACATTAAAGTCTACTAATAAGGAGAAGTAGATTGATTGTGAAAGGAATTGCACTGTTCACTGTGAAACTGCACTAAAATGTGCTTGATCTTGACATTCATAATGCTTAATATGTGACAAATAGAAAGGTTAAGAGGGCTGAGCTAAGCTACTTCAATTTAATTTTACAATCAAAGTCAGTGATCTAATGAAATACCTCACAGATACACCTGTCTCATTGCGTAAATGCAACAACGCAATCCCCATTGTCTTGTTTAGCCTGTGTCTGTGTTCATTATAAGTATAAAAAGCGTGTAGGACATTGGAATGAAATCCTGACTCCCGAACAATATGCCGCATCTTTCTGATGGCTGGGAAAGCAAAGCATAGATTTACCTCTTTTGATAGACTGACAGGCACTGAATGCACCCTTCAGAAGCCGTCCAATAAGCCATATGATTATGTACAGACTGACGATGACAATAGCAACAGCCTGAACACAGACAGAGAATCAGAGAGTGGAGGCATACGAAAAGCGAGATGGTGGATTTTTATGGAATTCAAGGTTTTGTCCCTATGATCGATCCGGAAGCCAAAGGTATAATTTTTCGCTCAGAAAAAAGTGCTATTAGAGGACGGGGCTGTCAGCATTGGAGAGGGAATATGGGATGGAGTAAGATGTGTGAGTGTGTATGCGCTGCATCTAAGCTTAATTTAAGGCCTTTAATTGGACCTGACACTTTTGCCCCAGCCAGTGAAAGTGTGCTCTGCTCATCAACTAAATGCTGTTTTGACAGGGGCATAATCACAATGACGCGCAGGCTGCGATCTGACATGAGGGACCTGGACTAACCTCCTCTAACTTGCCTTTCATTTTAAATTGAAGCAATGTGAAATGAGGTGGCAGATTCTTCACTGATACAGCAGGAGATGAGAAGCGGCGATGTAGGACAGTTTTGGGTTGCTATGGCTCTTACTTCCCAATAGCCCCTCCTCGCTTTCCTCTTTCCTTCCTGTGTTCAGTTTATGCCCCGTCATTATTGCAGCTAATCAGTTTAATTTGGGCAGAGAAGCTGACGCGTTGATGAGGATGGAGAGGTGTTGGATGATCCCCCTGGGCACTATTGATGGCTCGCCATCACACACACCGCTAATGGGGGACCAGATAGACAGCTGGGATGCACACTCTGGCACCTCCAGATGCTACCACTGTTTATTTGTGCCAGTGTGTATACTCTTTATTCTGGCTTACGTGTCTGCACGCATATCTGATCTGTTTGTGTATGGAGAGCACAACTCCCACTCTCACTCCCTCTCCCAACTAGCCTTTGCTTCACTATCTTCCAAAGGGGGTTTCTCAAGTAAGAAATTCTTTCAGAAGATTTTCTGAAAATTTTAAACATAGGCTTCTGTGTCCATATTCAGCTGAATGTGTATCTGCTTGTGTGGTGGCTATTAGCTTTAGCCATTTTAACAAAGATAAATTCATGATTATTTTGTTAGCATTCAGCAACTACAACTCCCATCATATGTATTTTCTATTTTATACAACTTTAATTCCAAAGGAAATATTGTACCCCACTACATTTGTTTGATTGCTGTAGTTCAGCTTAAAAAAGGATGAATTGGTTCTGACTATAGGCCCTGCACACAGGTGCTTGCAGATAATGATGTTGATCCTACCCGCTCAGGTTTACGACACATTTATGCTTCCCATCACCATGTACCAATAAGAATTAGAAAGTTGTAACTTGTCCCACACGAAAACTAACAGGATGGTGACAGAGATGTCAATCCACCCACTGCAGAGTTATAGATGCTAGTAGAACCGCGTCTACCTGAAGAGGGGACAGTGCTTCATTAATTTATTAATACAACATGCAGCTCTGTGCATTCCACATTTAGGTTGTGAGGCGTTCAGGTGTAGGATGTCGCCCTGCATCCTACCACATTAAAGCAGGCCCTGGAACAGGTGCAAGCTCACAGTGTGAATTTAAAGGCTGCTGCCTTCCTGCAAGCCTGGCTGTGCTTATTTATTGATGTTCCCTTCCATGCAAAGACTCTCTCTCTCTGACTGACCACTCCGGCTGCGTTGGTATGGTCTGAGGCCACTCCATGTGGATTCCATTACCACGGAAATCCAAGGGATAAAGACATCTCCCTCCCTTTGTCTTCCTTGGCTTTGTATAATCATTGTTTTCCCAGCTCATCAGCAGCTGGAAAATCCCATTCTCTATTTGCAATGATGATATTATTCCTAGGCTCTGCAGTGTGTATGATGCAAGATAAATTATTGAATAACTGATCTGACAGTAAGTAGCTCCTTTTCACCCCCCTTTGCCATCTTTGTTAATTATTTCTTTTCATCAGATCCTGTTAGGAGATTCTGTTTGATTTTATTATTTACTTACCTTTGTGTTTCTGGCTATAACTGTCTCTTTTTCTGTGCATGTATAGTTGGAGCATAAGAGGTGCTGCTGCAGAACTCATTACAAAGGCAAAAAACCCTCTCTGCTCTATGCAGTATGTGTGTGTATGTGTCTGCTCAGAAAAGACATGTTGTTGTCCCCTCAGTCCTCCTGTCAGTCTAAGCGCTCCTTTCTCTTTCTCTCTCTCTCTCTCTCTCTCTCTCTCTCTCTCTCTCTTTTCGGGTTTCCACTAGAGAAGCAAAGGATAAAATCCTGTCAAATCAGTGTGCCATCGGGGCCACATTATGTTTATTAACTCAAATTTCACAGAGTTTAAGTGACAGTAAGAAACAGCAACTGTGTGACTGTTGCAAGAAGGAAATGCTTAATAATTGGGAAATTAAATGCTTGAAGAGGCTGTATTGCGACAAGCTGCCTCCAGCTAATTTCATCTCTTATCCAGCTCTTTGCCTGCCTCACTCCCTAAGTCCAGTGATCGCAAACCTTCTTGGCTCAGCTCTGCACCAGCAGCAGCCCATTAACTACACCAGACTACAAGATCAAATCAGCCCTAAACCCTGTTAACACAACTTGCAGGCTCAGAAACAGATATTCTGCAATGTATGTATGACTGTCCACCACCAATTACATGGAAATTAAAGACAATAGGGTCCCTGGCTCTTTTTTGCAAGGTTGGATCTCCTGTACACCAAAGACCATAAATTGTATTTCTTTTTATTTACTTCTTGATCTCTTGATCTGTCTTAGGTGTGGTTCGGGTTATTTTGGAAAAATGACAAACATACAGTCAAGTTGCTGCAGTGATATTTGCATTTATTTGGTGAAAACTGGGTACTGAGGTAGCTCAGATGATGTGAGTGAAGAGAGTTGTAGCCTAAAGTACAATATTTTGAACACATGCTTGGTAAGACTGGGATTTTTGGTACCTAATTTTCTTTTTGGCTTTTTGTGATTTAAATGAGATGTTTGTGCACAACAACATACCGGTAGTGTGTAGTAGTAGACAATGTAACTGCATGACTAGAGAGCATGGCATGCTTTTATTGTGCAAATTTTAAGCGGAGCATTGAATATTAAACCAAAGAATTTTATTATTCAATATTTTAAAGTTATCTCTTTCCCGTGAAAAATGTCATTTAGGATGGGGTCTAGAGTTATTTTTTTTAAAAACAAGCAAGCGTCTGCCACTGGGCTGAGGTAATTCTCCTGCTCTCCAACAAAAATCTATTTAATTAAAGACCTCTCTTGACAGCAGTGGAGGTGTCGTATCTGCTGAGTAGTGACTGAAAAGAGTTGAGGACTGAAGAATGAATGACTTGTGAGGATGGGCTTTTGTGAATTATAGTATATTATGTTTGGTCACTGTCTTTGCAATGAATCAAAGCTGGAGTGGCATAAGGTCAGTTGTCAGGGACAGACTAACAAGCAGGCTGAGACATACAGCATTAGGAGGAGTTTGTTCCTAAAGCCCAGAGGATTAGTAATGTTAATAATGGTCTGCCCGGGCTAAATGAAGCCGGACCTACTGATAGGCCAATTAAAGGTTAGCTTGCATTGCATTACCTCAATTTAACCCCATTAGCAATGCAGCACATTGTATGGTGAACTGCTTTTGTGGCTATTAGGGTGCTCATGAGTTGCTGGCGGGGTGTCTTTTGTTCTGCAGACTTTGTGTTGCAGACTGCAACAGTGAGGGCAAGCATTGTATTATTTTTTCGATTTCTGACATTCTTTTGTTAGCTGCTAAAGTTGTTTAAAACTTGCATGCCATTTTTGCATTTCAGTTCTGTTTTTGGCTATAGTAATACAAACTTTAATATATAATATAACTATAATTCACATGTCATGTGTTTGTCTGTGTCCAGGTCTGGACTTCCATGAGGACCTGCATCGTATCGGAGCAAAGGAGGGTCTGAAAGGCCGCAAACTTCAGAAGGCCATGGAGAGCTACGCTTGGAACATCACTGTCCTGAAGGTGAGATGGACTGAACCACACCTGGCATGTGGCCTTCAGCGCAACAAAGACACGGATATTATTTTGAAGACTATAACTAGCTGGATAAGCAATCCCTGTTGTTGAGATTAAACTACATGGTGTCTTAAGATAGCTCTCTGGGCTAATTGTATTTGCCTCCTCTCTAATCCCTAAATCTCTTAATTAATTACTGTTGATTCCAAGTTCTCTTTTTTCATTTGATGTAACTATCTTGACAAGACTTGATAGGATTGTTCACACTCATTTATAGACATAAACATGCTGCTCTGTTAGTCTTCATAAGGGTACATAGAGCCCCCAGGACATGCAGTGAAGATGATGCTCTGTAAAATGCATTCTTGACTCTGACAGGAGGAGATAAGGTTGCCCATTGCCCTCATTGCCTCTATGAACACCACTGGTAATGCCAGCACTGATAAAACACCACACACTGCTCAGACCGTGCTCTGCACAGCGGGCCTGTTTTGCTAAATAAGTACAGAGCAGCCCGGATATTTTTATCTTATCTCATCTCATCACCCTGAAATCATCTAGTATTGAGTGAAGAAGCTCCCCTGGCAGAGCTTTATGCTTGAGTTTGAGGTTAGGTAGATGTTGATTGTTCTTCGCGTTTTCACGTCTATCTTATCAGATTGGTCCATCGATTCTGAAGATTAAAGCTCCAACATAATAAAGATGGCGAATGATAAATCTTTCAATCATTTTCCAGTTACCTTGTTAATAGTTTTGTCTATAAAATGTCAGAAACTGTGAAGTATTACCATTACAACAAGTACCCACAAATCAATGTGACAGATTGCTTGTGTTGTCCGAATAACTTTCAGGATGGATTTAATTAAAAAATTATATAAAACAGTAAATCCTCAAATTTAGGAAGCTGGAAACAACTAGTTGATAAATTACCTCACTAATTAATTGACTATCAAAACTGTTTCCACTAAATTTTTGACTCATTGATTAACTGACTAAACACTTCAGCACTAATAAATGAGTATTTGTGTTCTTGCTTTTTTTCTTGCACTAATGCAGCAGCTGTATGTGCAACAACCGGATTTATCTTAATTAAGCTTCATTGCACTCTCCACAATTGGGAAACGCATGTGCTTAAGTAGCATAACAGATGGACACCTAAACCTAATCCCTGCCTCACCCGCACTCCATATACCCCTAAACTCATCCAACTCCCCCCATCTCGCCTTGTCCCTCTTAACACACACTTCCCTCTTCCTAGTCCTCTAATTTCTTCGTTGAGCCACATTTTTTAACATGAAGGCATCTTGGCATGCACATGACTCTTCCTCCTCTTCCTCCTCCCATTCTTCAATTGTAATTTGTGTTTCATACTGAACATTTGGTGCAAGCCTGGTGCCTGTTTGCCAAGGCTGGCAGCCATGCCCAGTTATTTCACCTGTCAACCTCTCCAGATCCTCAGCAGGCCGGGAAGCTCTCGCTGGTAGATGGTAGGGAAGCTGTGAGGAAGTAAAAGAGAGAGAACTAGTCGTGTCTTCTCTCTGTCTCTCGCTCTCTGATTCCCAAAGTCCCTCTCCACCCTTACTTTGACAGTTGCAGTCACATCAGAGCTGTCATGGTGAATGAGGGTATTTGCCCATTTCTACCAGTGATACCACCCTGTCACTCACTCTATCTTCCTGTCAAGACAAAAGCAAAATCATAGAGACAGAAACAGAGGCTTTGAAGGAAGTGTCACACATATTGTAGCCCTTTTTAAGAAGAATAGCAGACTGTAGTGTTGTTTGAAGCATTTTGGAAGTGGAAACTTATTGAGTCGATAAATTACAGTTTAAGTCGAGATGCATGGCTCTCACTCCTACTCTGGGGTCACATTGCACCTTCTACTGTCTACAACCTTTAAATGATATGCTGACATTTTATCAAAGGGATGGAATGATTATGCTAAACGAGGAGGAGATTAGGGTCAAATTTAATGAAGATATAGTTGATTTGGTGGTTGCCCTTGCTTGGGCTTAGGACCCCGTGGATAGCTTTAGGCCAGCTGTAGGGGTGAACGTACCCGAGTACAAGTGCCGTCGTGATTTGGCTCTGGCAGCATAGGACAGGCTTCCCGCTGTCTTATTTTATGCCTGGTGAGTCATGACTTACATAATTTTAGTATTTTTCAAACATATGACTTATTCATGCTTGTGGTTTGCGTGCTGAAGTGGCTCAGGTAAAAGGCCACTTGCAGCATATTGACATCACCTGGGAGTAGAGCGTTGGGGGCTGTGTGCAAGGGCAGCACCTTTACTCATTCTGCAATATGTCAGACGGCTGTGCCTGCCTTGTGGCACAGGGGAACTTTATCCCTTTTACCATTTACACTTCAGTCTGGTGCAGAACGGGTCAGCCTGTGCCTCTTCACACGGATGTTAACTTAACGAGCTGTCACAGCGGGTCAGACGGAGTCCAGCGTGAAGTTCAGTGGGAGGGAGGGGAAATATGTAGATTCACAGATGAGAAGGCAACTGCTTTCAACTTGCTTGTGAACAGATGTTGGAGGGATGGTGGTGTAAAGAACATGTTGGAGAGAGAGAGGATGCTGTGGCAAGGAGAGGCCTGAGGGGAAGAGTCAGGGATTTAAAGACTATAGAAGTGGAGAGAGTTTGTAAAAGCATGTGGTCAGATTTCTTTTTCTTTTTTTTTCTTCTTTTGGCCAGTTCTAATAATATAAGCACCTCTCAGACACAGAAATAACCGCCTGTGGAGAAGACTGTACCACATTTCCACATGGCAGAGACAGTTAGCTGAAGGAGGCAGGCAGCCATGGCAGTGGCCCAGATTGACTTGACAGTGCCGTAAAGCAGGAGGCCTGCCCTGACCACTTCCTCCACATATGGCAGGGATTCATCTCTGGGGTGCTCCCAAATAAAGAGCAGAAATGTAGTATAAGATTATCACCATATGACAGTACTATTCACCAGCTGAGAGGAGCAGTAAGAGGGGGCTGGCAGGCAACCAAAGGCCTTTGTTCAGTGGCTTTATACTGCCCCCTTCAGCATATTATTAGTTAATGCACTCAGGAAAAAATATTCTGATGCCACCAGATTTGTTCCCACTTTCATCTTTTTGAGACCTTTGAGATTAAAATCAAAAGAGGCCAGGCCAAAAAGGTGGAATAGAACTACATTATGCTATCTAACTAAGATAAAGCAGCCGTGTTTTCTTCAAATCTGATATTATTATGTGTTGTTGACTGTGTGTTGTTGACAAAGCGGTCTCCTTCTGTCTCAATTTCAGGGCCAGGCAGACCTGCTGAAGCACGCTAAGAGCGAGTCACTGGACACTCTGCGCCAGATCCACTGTGCAGCTCAGTCCTGTGGTCTCAGTAAGAACGGAGCATCTTCTCCCCAGCTCCAGCACCATCCTCACCACCAGCCACAGCAGGTCCAGATCCAGCAACAGCCTCAGGCCAAGGCCCACCCACAGCCCCCGCCACTGCACCAGTCCCAAACTCAACCCATATTCCAGACAGCACCTCAGGCTTATCTCCATCCCCTTCCCCAGCAACATCCCCAGCTACCAGCTCTCCCTTTGGTTCAAACTGTTTCAAAACCTCCGGCCTATCCTCAACCCCCTCCCATACCCCAGTCCCAGTTCCAGAGCCAGCAGCAGAGGGCCGCAGGCCCTCTGGACGCCATCCCTGAGAAAGAGATGGTCGGTGACAATCCTGCGGGATCCTGCTGACCCGCAGCCTGTGCCCACAGAGAATCCTACCCAAAGAGAGACAGAGAGAGCGAGATAGGGATGCAGAAGCAGATAGGTGTAGAAGAAAAAAAGGAAGCCGGTAACGAAAGGGAGATGGAGGAAATGGCAGAGAGAGTCAAAGAGATGATGATGGTGAGGAGGACTCGTCGTGTTAGAAGTGAGACACAAGTCTGAGAGGATGTGTGAGTTGGCCAGAGCACTTAAGGAGAAAAGGAGAGACCTCGCGCTTCAATCACACATTTCTAAACAGGGTGGGAAACTGGAAAGATAACGTCTACTTTTCTAGTGGATTTGGAAGAAAATCTTCCATCTGAGCCAAGAGGTTAAGGTCTCCTCCGTTTTCTCTCTTGTTAAAAGCCAAAAGGGTACCAGCTGGTAACAAACCTCTGCTATGTGTTTTTTGCATAGGAATATATTAAGCGGTTGGATCAGTGAGTTAGATATGTCTCTCTCTGGGCAGTTCTAGTTACATGCCCCTCCACTATTTCGGTACTCTAGCTCTGTGGGTACAGGCTTTACCTCACATTGGCATTTTCTGCCACATTTCTTGCCTTTTCATTTCAGAGACTCCTTGGCTTGTCTTTGTTTTCTTCATGCTTACACTCTTCCTCTTCCATCTTAGACATATAGCTAAGTTCAAATCCTCACTCTTTTCAATGAAGAGGATGCCATCTTCATTTTAAGTGCACAAAGTAGAGCAGCTTGTCTAGGCTGAGCTCTGTAGGAGTCACAACCACAAACCAGGGAGCTGTAAAGCTTCAATACAAAAACAAACTGCACCTGTTCATTTGTTCAGTCACATCGATGCATCCCTTGCTGGTGTCAATCTCCATCGAGCCCCCACACATCTCCAGTGTCATTCCTTAGGATTTAAGTTCAGGGGTCTCCTTGTCTCCTCCCCAGGGGGCTGTGTGTGTGTGTGACGTTACGTGAGTTGGTGTTTTGGTCCCCAGGGTGGAGCTAGCCCACGTCCGTAAGTGGCACAGCTCCTCAGCCAATCACAACTGGAATATTTGACCCTGCCTGTTAGAGGTCAAAGGTCAACAGGAATATGGTACTGCTGTCAATAAAAACAGAATAAAGTGACTATAGATGTAAACTGTATGTAAATGTACGAAAGGAACATATATTGCTATAATAATTCTTGCAGACACGGATATTACTGATTGATATTATAATAATTGTTGTTAGTTCTATTGATATTCTGATTCTTTTTTTAACATTACTTCCACATTTACAGTGATTTGACACCTGTTGTTCTGTGGTGCAGATCAGGACAACCAGTGCATGTGGGACTGGAATGAGGGATTACGGGTTAGCGCCACAACACAAGGGTCAAACAATAACCTGACGTGTGTTTCACTGCAAAGTGAGTGTGGATTCTGTAAAAGCTCCTTTAAGTGGCCCATTAAAAACTGGCTTCATTGTTTAACCTGCCTGCTCTCTTTCATTTATCTTTAATGACTTTGATGTAAAAATATGCCTGCTTCATAATTTGACATGAATTTCAGCAATGTATCAACCTGGAGTGACATTTTACTGAGAATGCTTTAGTTACGCAGGGTTCAGAGAATCACTATGAGTGAAGAGACTTTTTTTGAGTGCATTCAAAAAGCTGTTGCTAGCCCTTTAGAGCATTTTGAAAGCAGCTTTCACAGTGAATCTAAGGCAATCAATAAAGCCTTCCAAAAGCTTTATTGATTGCTTTTGATGCACTGTGATGCGCTGTTAATTCTCCTGATGTAAAATTATTTTCTTATCAACAAACAAGAAGTAGGCCGTTTGTTGTATCACACACGGTTGTCTAGTTAAAGCAATGCCCCCTGTTGTCCATAAGATGGCAACAAAGATTAAGTAAATGGCATTGAGGATGAAAGGATGAAAAACAACAATCTGAAAGTCAATAATAGCGTCTGAGTGATGTTATGTTGACTCATAAGAGGGCCAGTATTCTACAGTTTAGAAAGCAGATCAGGGTGGGAACAGGGTTGTATGTAAGTGTTACTGGCTACGCAAAAGAATATTTCTAAAGGCCTCTGTTTTTTTTTCTTCAATTAAAAATCATCCTACTTCAGCTTTTGGGTTCTGGTTCAGCCGTGGGCCCATCAGCACTGTTGACATGGCTAGTGAACACTGTAGCGTGGGAGCAAGAAAGACTGTTCTGCATGTGCCAATATGGTACCTTTTGTATGAGACAATAAAGCACATAGAATCTCATTAGCATGACTTTTGAATGAGCTTGTCTTTGTAACTGAGAAAGGGCATCTGGGCTGTTTCTATATTTATATCTTAGAACTCATAGAACACATTAGCTAATTAACTTCTGTCCCTCACAACTCATTAGAATGGTATGTAATCATGAACCTTTGGCATGCGGCCACAAAGAAAATACCTCCAGTTCATCAAAGGTCCAGAGAAGTGCCTAGGAGATGATCTCCCACAAGAGGCTAATTAATGGCAGCCAGCAACCCTTCAAATGAGAAAGGAGCAGAAACAAGAGAATTTGTGGTTTTGTGTCATGTTTGTGGTTGGCCTGAATGACGTCCATCGGTGTGGACATCACCAGAGATATAAAAGACAGTTGTTCTTCCCCTGGGGAGATGAGAAAATTAGATGACTCCCCTTCATACAAGCCAGAAGATGACGTGGTTCCGCGCTAACTTCCAGAAAGCTACTGGGATGGACACATCTAACAGGGTAAGCTCGAGTTTGATTTTTTTATTTAAAAAGTAGTGGAAAAGATATTTTTTGAAAGTGCAAATTCATGGTTTTAAAAGTTTCTTAAGGGAGGTTACTCATTCATGAGTTTATAAGATGGGTTTTTCTCCAGACTCATTTTCTATAATATTTTCTAAGTATTTTGATAGATTTGTTGTGTGTTGTCATTCTTAAATTTATGTGAGAAAACTTAATGCATTTGTTATGAATATTTGTGTAACCTGAGCATTTTACACCTGATATTGTTTCACTCTGTCACTGAGACCCTATGGAGCACGTTCACATGGTGAAAACGACAGTTCTTGGGTTGGGAACTGTAGGGTATCCTGACAAAACTTCTTTGGGACAGACTTTTCGCTTTTCAGTTACTTTCCAAAACTGGAACATTTTTACAAAAACTTCAAACACTTTCTGCGGGGTAATCAGGCATGTACTCATGGGTAATCAATGTCTTTACATAGGAATATATAAATATTTATATATATTATTTATATATATAAATATATAATATGTGTCCAGAACTTAACCAGATTGCATGTATGTACATATATGTATAATGTACATTTTCAATGATGCATTCACTGCATTCCATTAGATTAGGATGATTTTATTTATGCAATGTTACTTTGACTAGAGATTAAGGTTTTAGCATGTATAGGTGGAATTAATGTCAGTATAATGAGTATGATGTAGATGCAGTGATTCATGGATTTATGCATGGGTAAATAATTGTGCACAGTACCATTATCCCAACTGCTGGTCATGGTGATACTCTCTGCATCAATGTCAGTATCAACTTATTGGAAATGCAGTGATTCATATTCTTTATGGATGGGAGATTGCATGTCCATCTTTGATTCACTCCAATGCATCAATCAATATTAAACATATTAAGCAACATGTTAAGCATATTGTCAGTAACATATAAAACAATTAATATTTACACTTCCAACACATGCAGATAAAGAATTCTCTTTTAAAAAGTGTTTTAGGCCTACAGATTGTATTCTTGTATCAGTTCATTTGGGCGTAAACTCATCTCTTTTGCCCAGCAGAAAGTCCTGGTGCTGGTTTTGATGTTGTTGCTGTCTCAACTGGCCTGTGATGCTCACAGTGTGTCCGAGTGCTGCAGACAACCATCTCGCTCCTGTCGCCTCTATGTGTTGCTGTGTCGCTCTGGCAGCAAGACCTTTGGAGGACCTCTCACAGGAGATGCCGCCGCTGGCATCCTCACTCTTGGTAAACGGAAAGAGAATGAGGATCGCTTGCAGAGTCGCCTCCATCAGCTCCTCCATGGCTCCAGGAACCAAGCAGCAGGGATTCTGACTATGGGGAAGAGGACTGAAGAGAGGGCTGGAGAGCAGTACATGGACTGGATGGCTCGGTCAGGAACTACCATCGCGACGCCCCTACCTGTTTTAAGTTAAACAGTAGTATAAGCATAGTGGGACTTTTAAAATCTAGTTTAAAAAAATAATTTTGTGATTTTCTTTGAACTGTGCCTTTTTGAATGTGATATGATGTGCTTTTGCAGATAACATTATGAAGATGTGTAATGTTGTACATATGTAAAACACCTTGTGGTGTAATAAAAAATATATAGCTGACATCATGTCTTTAATCATTCTTGGGTAGATTTGTGGGGCAATGTATGTATGTATATGTGTATAGATAGATAGATAGATAGATAGATAGATAGATAGATAGATAGATAGATAGATAGATAGATAGATAGATAGATAGATAGATAGATAGATAGATAGATAGATTTTATCAATCCCCAAGGGGAAATTGAGTCTTCATAGCAGTCAGGTACATTGAAATACATTAAAAATACAATAGAATAAGATACATGTACATATATTTATATACAAACATTGAGAGAGAGAATGAGAGAGAGATGGCCATTCCAAAAGTAATAAAGTAATAGCAGTGTTATCAATTGGCTCTTCTTTCAAACATTATTAGTACTGAGTATTCTCACAGAATCTAATCAAAACTACACAATCTAACTGATGATGAACTACATGAGTACATGAACAATAATTACTTACAAAGGAAGTAAGAAGGAAAACAGAAATTATTATCTTACAAATTATATTTAATATGATATTACTTATTCAAACAGTAGGGAGTGTATGAAAAATATTGGATGGGGGGGGTAATATTTCTTTTTGATGAAGGGAGGGTAATTGGATTGTTTTGGGAGAGCAAGGCAATGTCTTTTTCCTTGACCCAGAATTATATTTCATTTCATTTTGTTGTGTGTGAGATTTACTGAAGTAGATAGACTAAGTAGATAAAAAATTCCCTTTGTTCACAGAAGATAATCCTGCCTTTTACCATATGCCGAGGAAAACTTTCATGTCTCTGTATCTGGTCAGTTTTGAGAAACAGTAGATGGATCTCTCTCTCTTGGTAGTAGGGAATAAACATTATTACTCTGAAGGGCATTACATTGTTTCACTTGATTCAAAAAAATAAAGAAGCACTACAGTAACAGTAAAAATTGTTAGTCCATCAACACATTCAACGTGAAATTGCTTGAGTTGGGGTTTTAGAGGGCGAGGGTGTTGCACTTTTTTCTCAGGAAAAGGGAGGGTTCAAAGCAAATACATGATCCAATCCCCCTCCCCACCCCAATAATTTGTGTGTTGACCCTTGCACTGAATCAAAGCCCAGCATCTCAGCTCACACCCAAGAGCCCATCATAGTGTGGGAATAAAGAGGACCACAAGATGGTGCTGATATGATAAAAAGTGAGAGAGCTAGTGATACGAGTGACAGAGCTGATGTCCTATCCAATAGGATGCCTATGCTTCTTTTGTAAAAGATATAAATATATTTGTTCTATTTCTGTTTGCCCTGACTCATGTGTGGTACTCTGTAAACAAAATTGAGTGTCTGTATTTGCACTTGCTAACCAAGATATTCAATTTGATTTAAGAACAATTGTTGTTTAAGCCTTACATAATAAATAATCCTTGGGGTTCAAAACATTGCACTTTTAATGCACAAGAACACTGTGAGAAGAATATTATTATTCATACTGCAGGCGTTTTTCATATTCCCTCTCTCCGTCAAGCAATTAATTTTGTTAATTTTCCATCAAGGTTTGTATATCTGTTCATCAAGTTCCTCTCAGATGTCTGAAATGGCACCTTTGTGTTTTAAAATCTGCCTTTTTAAATTTGAAAATAATCACGATTTTCATGTTGAATAGACCCAACTAACAAAGACTAGTTTCTGCCTGGGGGTGTTTTATGATGCTGAATGAAACTTTCTGTTCCTGCCCACAGGGTAAATGGATAAAATAATCAACAGCTACACATTGCAGAAAACTATTGAGAATCTGGGATTACTGTAGCTGCTGTGGAAACGTTCCTGAATAAAGTATCTAGCATAGTATCATGTAGCAGCTGCATGATACCCACACTTACACACGTTTGTGTTTGTTTCTTTTGGGTACATTTTTATTGATTTTCCTCTCCTGGACCTTCCACTAATCCCTGTGAGAGTAGAAATTATTTTATTTTACACAGTGCTGATTGAAATTGCCGTGAATTCAAATTAAGGCGAGCCAGATTTGTTTTAGACAGCTGTCTGACTGGGAACTCAGTTCTGCAGCTACAACACATTGCGGAGTAGGACCGCTGCTCAGCAACACATTGTCTCAAGTTATTTTACCATAGTTATTAGATTACTACTACTTCTGTTGGCTTTAAACGTACTTTAAATCTAACAAAATGACTCTTATGTGGATCAGTATGTGACCAAATATTTTTCAGTTTCATGCCTTTGATGTGAAAACTAACACCATTTTTAATAGGCTCTTTTTTCTACCTTTTCATGGATAAGATTTTAATCACCTATGCATGTAAGAAATGTCAGGTCTCAGTGGATGTGTGATTGTGCACAGCTTTACACGCCCATCTGGAACATGGAGGAAAGCACTAATTGACAAGGGTATACAAGAACCAGTGTGTGTTTTTCTTTAGAAATGCCATCAGTGGGTTTGTGCCTGAACATTGGCTTATACTGCAGCAACTATCAGTGTTTTTGTGTGTGGGTGTTTGTTTATGTACCCTATAGGTAGCAAAGAAAATGTGTTATATGTGGTAAAACAGACAGCAGGCTGATCGATCATTCAAGCTGCTGACGACATCGGGCTTAGCAGTGGATTTACTGTAGTGTCATTGATCCAGACAGTGTATCATCATTCAGAGTGGCTGTTTTTTTTTAACCTGACCTCTGACCTCTATGCATTCATTGAAAAGCAGAAGAAAAGTAAAAATATACACTCCTTCTGGACAACAGATTAATGATTCGACAGGCAACAAAGCAGCATCTTCTCGCAATAAGGAGTTTCAGGAAAGACACAGAGGTAGAGAGATGATGAAGTGATTTCTAATAACTTCTCTGGGGAGTGAGAAGTAGGTGGATGCACATTTTGTATGAGAAAGAGAGAAGGTGAGAGAGATAACTAATAAATAGTGTGCGGAAAGGGGGATGGTACAGGCTTTTGTATGAGAGACAGAGGGAGGGAGAGAGAGAGAGGCAAGGGACTCGGAGATGGCAGGAACCATGGTGAGTGGAGTTAGACTGAGGGAAGAGAAGCTGAGGCTTTGCTGTGATACTGGAGTGGTGCTGAGAGCAGAGGGATGCGCAACTGAATCCGAAAGCTCTTGACTCAATACTGAGAGAGAAGCTTTAGAGAACAACAACATCTGCGAGCTCTCTTACGAAGAACAAATGATATTTCTGTGTGATGCAAGTTAGTGGGGTTTTTTTGGACAACATAACATAGAAACAACTTGCACTCCATTCAAACGTTGTGGAGGAGTTGAAAGCAGGCACGACCGTGGTTTTCTTTCAGGTTCTCTTTGGGGAATGGCGACAAACTAATGGGAACTGTAGTCTGCGAGTCTGAAGCCTTATCTTAATATAGTACAAGATGCCTGTGATGAAGGGCCTCCTTGCACCACAAAACACCTTCTTGGACACCATTGCAAACCACTTTGATGGCACTCGTGAGTATATTTTTATGTTTATTTTGTACCCTACAATCAACCTAGCAAATAGTCTTGTATGATTTGTAAAAAGAAAATTAATTAAATTGTAAAAAAATTAAATAAAGAATTACTACATTGCATATGTTAATGTTAATAGGCAGTATTTTAAGATTGCAGGTTAAATTTAATTTGTCTAATTTAATTAAACCTAAATGGTAGTCACTGTGTTTTAAACTTTTTCTTCAGAGATACACATTATTAAATTAAAATCAGAAAGAAATTTGTCTCAGTTTCGAAGTCTATGAGCTAAGCCCACTGTAGCTTTTAGGATTTTAGCCTTTGGCATTTTTGTAACCCACTTTAGGATTGTGACTGGCACTGAAAAACACCGCTGTCGACAAATGTGTCAACAGTAGTGAGATCCAATTATAAGAGTGCAACTTACGACAGTAAACCAGAACTGGAGTCCGTCTAGGATGATATAATGGAACCGATAAGCCACTTGTTGAGATTTTTTCAGTCAAGTTCTCTCTTTAAAATGAACAAAGAAATATTAAATGGTATCTTTCAACAGCAATATTAAAGGCTGTAGAGCTTATGTTTGTTATCTTTCCTCCAATTCAAAATCTACTATATAAATAATACTTTATCCACATTCTTGCCTGAGAATTTCTGCATGTTTTCTGCAGGTTTTAACCTTTTCTCACATATTCTTCTTCAACATTACACTTTAAAACATTCAATACCTTATTTTTGTGGCAGGACAGTCAATTGCATTTTGTTTTTGTTTTTTCTGAGTTTAATATTTGCTTTGTACATCATTTTGGTGCTGTGCATAGGGAACATGGTGGCAAGGTGGCAGGAGAGGTGCAACAAAATGCAAGGTGCATGCATATGAGGCAACGGAGGTGTTTATATTTTGGTGGAAATTGTTGCTGCTGAAAATAGACGTCTCAATCTGGACCAGATCTGTTTCAGCACAGTTTCACTCATTTAATAATTATGTGATTCCACCAGCAAGCACAGATTACAGATAATTACAGAATTATACTAAATACTAAAACAAATGAAACCCAAAACATTTTAGACCTGAAAAAACAAATCTTACTTTAAGAATCTAACAAATTTTACTCACCAACTTTTGCCTTTTTTACTGTTATTTTTCTTCAGATATTGCAGATATCTGTATACAGATATCAACTTTTAATAACTCCACAAATGTAAATTCAACTTTAAAAAAACACATAAAATCCAAAGTGGTTCCACAACATTACTTTCCTATTTGTAGTTTCCTTGTTTTATTAAGTCTTTTAACTCCAAATAACCTTTTTGCGGCACCTGAATATAATAGTAGATGCACTCAGATACACACTCACCAACCTTAAAATGCATTACCTATGCTGGTCTGTGTTATTGCATTAACATAGAGCCTAACAGTTAGAGGGTGGTTGTTTATCTTCATGCTTCAACAGCAATGAATGTTTATTTATTATGTTCGTTTATGGTTTGCTCCTGCCAGTCCAAGTCTGTTAGTGTGCACCATGCCTCAGAATCAAAGTAGAAAGTCATCAGCATGCACTGGACAGCTCTTTCAAGAACATGATGAAAGGTGTGAGAGAGTGTGTGTATGGGTCAGACTGTGCATGTCCTTTACAACTTAACAAATTCACAAATTCAGTGTGATGACACCATCTATGTCTGCATCTCCCAATCTGTCTCTCACACACATACATCGTCCATCCCTTCTTCACATCGCCTTGCACTCGCTTTCTGTATGAGACAGACACACATGTAAAGACTTGCACAAACTGTACACACATCAGCACAGCAGACATTTTCTCTTTTAGCTGCCACAATACTGTAGTACTAAGTGTGTGGATTGATTAAGTCGCTGAGTGGGAGGTGAAGAGGCCAACTGACAAGAGATGGTTTCAGAGCAGAGCACTATTCAGTACAAGAACTGCCTTGAATCTCTGTCTCGGTTGAATTGAAAGCCTTTCTGTGTGATGACAACTCTTTGAAGACAAGGGGATAAGGCCAGAGCTGAAAGTCTATTTCGACTCAGATATTTATAGGAAATAATAGAAATGCCCGCCGTGTGAATGTGAATTGAAGCGGGGCTCAGGGGAATGGAGGTGGTATTCACATGACCCTGATATGTGAGCAGGGAAATTAATTAATATGAATTATGCATAGGCCAAGAGCCAGTCAAATGTCATCAGAGGTCTTGCTCCATCATCCTCTTTGAAAGCAGAAACAATTATATTATTCATTTAGAGACTTTAGAGTATCATTTATGATATCAATAATAATATTTATTTCTTTACTTTACAGTTGACTCCGGGGTCAAGAGTTTAATAGATCTAGACTTTTAATTGTGTCAGTGTTATAATTGTACAGTACCAGGTTGTTGTTTTTTACCCTCCTTGTCGACAGTCTCTTCTGCTAATTGCCTCGTAGGTGTTGGAATTGCATTCCTTGTCATAAGTGCTGTCATGAATAATTAGGGACAATAATTATTGTGTATGACTGACTGCAATTTCACTGAAAGGAAGCAAATAGGAGAACGCCCAGTAGAACTGGTGATATAACAAGGAGAAAAGTGATTCAGTGACTTAGAAATTGAAATTCTTTTATTATATTATGATTCACAACATAATTTATCTCTATCTAGACTAGACTCTATCTAGGCATGAGCATTTACTGGCAAGAAATCACTGTGGGTAAGTTTCACTCGTACAATTCTTTGGCCAGTCAGACTTTGATGGCTGTCAGTGTGAACCATATTGTCCTTGAATAACATGGATACATAGAAATAGGCTGAGGGAGAGGAAAGAGTGGATTTAGAGACAGGACCTGACATTTGGTGGTAAGAAATGTAAGGGAAGATGTATCTTCGCTCCTGAACCTTATAGTCAATACAGGAATCTGACTGATTTGCATCAATACTGATCAAATTGATGTGAGTAGGTGATCAGGTAATTGAAGGAAATCTGCACAACCGGTTTAAAGAGCTTCAGTTTTAGCTGAGGAGTTAATTTATCTTCACTAAATCCTTGGTTGTTCATGCTGTAAGCCCTAGCAATTAGACTAATTCAAATCTGTCAAATGCAGTGAATAAGAATCAGAACGAGGCTAAAATTGCAGATACTTTATTGGCTACATCTGTGTTTCAGAGGGCACAGTGCCTTGGCAACCCCGTAGATGCAAATTGCAAGATTGCCATATGTTTTTTGTTTTTTTTCTACACAAATTGCTATGGCAACACGAGCTTGGAAAAGATCTTAATTTAGTTTCTTGTGAGATAAACTGCACACTTAACCAGGTAGAATATATTAACACATTACTAATTGCATGTCTTTTCCTTTGGAACAAACACACACTAACACCCCCTTAATGCTTGCTAAGTAATTAATTTTTGAGTTTCAAAATCACATAAAATGGATCAGCTGAATCTATAACTGCATGCATCTGAACAAACTGTGGTACTATCTGTAAGTGTTTACTTTTCTAGGTTTAGGGAGAAAACAAAGCATCACTCTCATTAGAACTAGCTGCATTGCAGGTGTTCAATGTTGTCTTTGCAAATATATCATCATTATAGTGTTTTTGCAGCATGGTCAAAGATGCCTTTTGGAAATTTAATCCACATTCATTCAGAGAGCAACTGAATGGATAAATTAAATCAAGACCATTAAGTGGACTCTGATGATGGCGAGATTTTGCTTTTGTCTCTCTTTAAAATTAACACTGCACGACCCCATACACTTTAGTTCTATAAAATTCTGCAGCTCATAAGAAATGGATTAAATTAGGTAGGCTATTTTTTTTTACTCATTACAAAATGCTCGCTCTATTGCATGCAACATCTTGCAGCTTAACTTCAGTGCTCTGTCGAATTGCAGTTTCATGATTATTTTCTTCTACTTCATCATCTACAATATATGCCCTAAAATGACTCTTCAGTGTTCCAGCAGTGAGCAGGAATGTTTAATGATGTTTCTCTTTTCAAACAAGGCTTTCATTTTCAAGTATCTGTCAGAATTGATTTCACAAAGATCTTCATGTCCACCATTATTTCTCAGGCATAAAAGCGTCCTTCAGATGCAGAACTATTCTCTCTCTTGTCTTGAGGGAGCATGTACTGTTATGTAACAACTGAATATTAAAGTTTTTGTTAAAATATGGCTCTGAGCTGTGTGCGAAAGAAAAATGTTTCCTTGGTCCATGAGATTTTTTTTTTTTGTTGCAGGAATAAAGAATCAATCTTTAATAACAGCTTTTAACTTAAATAAATTACTGTTATTTCAAGACAAGAGTGACACAAAAGCAATGTAGGTCTACTTGCTAATTTGTCTGAAACATCTTTGAAGGTGCAATGTGTAATTCCTGGCCACATCATGGTCTCTGTAGAAATATTATTACCACGGCTCGCTGCAGACAGGTTGAGAAGCTAGAGTGAAGATAAATCCACTTTTTAATCCCCAAAGTTCAAATATAAACTCTGATCTCTCCTCCCACCGGTAAACTGCTGAGGATCAGAGCAGAATCTGGTGTGACTACGGATGTTTATTCCTCCAGAAGCTCTTGCTCTGCCGGCTCTTACACATTGGAGCTTTAGGGGAATTACACTTTTGGGGAATATGCTTATCCATTTTCATGCAATAAGTTGAGGAGATTGATAGCATTGTCACGGTAAAAATTGTGAAGTGAATGCTACCACTAGCAGCCACCTAACTTAGCACAAAGACAGGTAACGGAAACAGCTAAAATATCTCTGTCCATGTACCAGAATGCTCCTCATTAATACTTTCTTGTTTGTTTCATCTGTATAAAAACCAATTGCCTATGTAAAAAAACAACAATATGGCTTTATGTGACAGGGTATTTCTTGGTCGGAACCAGTAACTGCCTGGAGTCTCGTCTGGTTGCCTGGCGACTGGAAGTTTATTAGGTACACGAAGCAGAAACTAATCCAGTCTAATACAACAGTCTTGCAATAAATCGTACCTTCATGAAGGTTCTAATGTTAAGTTTTTGTTTAAACTGTTTTAGAGATGTTGATTCAACTTGTTTTTGTCATTTAGCCCATACTCACATAACAATACAAAACTATTCATCCTTAAAAAAAAACAGGACTGTTATATAATAGGCACTGCTAGTTAGGTGTACATAAAGTGACCACTGAGTATAAGCAGTGTAAATGGTAAGTATAAAGAAAAACTCTTTTGGAGGTTTTCCAGCCATATTCCGGGCTAGACCCAAAACACACTAGAGATTATATATCTCATCTGGCTTGGGAACTCCTTGGGATGCCTCAGGAGGAGCTGTAAAATGGTGCTGCCACCCTAACCTGGCCCCTGGATAAGCGTCAGAAAATGGATGGATGAATGACATTGTTCTCAATTGTGTGTGTGTGTGTGTGTGTGTGTGTGTGTGTGTCAATACTAAATCTATTGCACAACTGGTGGCAGGATGAAAACATGCCCCACATGCTAATTAAGGGCCAAAGCCTCACTGAGGCACTGGTCCCCCATGGAGCCAGCTGGGCCCCTGCATATATCCTTAGACTTCATACACACCACCAGCTTACTTCAAAGCCCGCTCTGATGTACACTGGACTATTTTGGAAGCTCTGAGCTGAAAGCAAATAGAATGACTCAGATTTTACAAAAAAAAAGGTTGTTTTCTGTTGCTGCATCAACAAATGAATCAAATCTGGAGAGAAGTATGTAGAGGAAGATGGGGAAAGAGCAGAGTCAACCAAAGAACCTGGTCACCTTGTCTGAATGTTATATTTTCAGAGCTGCAGCTTTCTCAAGCTGTGTCACAGCTGTGCAGTAAGAAAACCACAAAATATTGCCTCAGTGCTCAATCAGTCTATTCCGTCACACAGTAGCTTTACCTCCAACCTCTTTTATTTCCCTTGCAGACAGTAACTTCCTACTGGGAAATGCTCAGGGTCGTTATGGCTACCCCATTGTGTACTGCTCTGATGGATTTTGTGAGCTGACCAGCTTTGTTCGGACTGAGGTGATGCAGAAAACCTGTACCTGCAGCTTCCTCCATGGAGCCGAGACCAACGAGAGTGTGATCCAGCAGGTTGACAAAGCTCTGGAGGGCCAACAGGAGTACCAGGGAGAAGTCTGCTTCTATAGGAAAAATGGTGAGGATCATATTCACCCAGATGTTGAGCGGGCGTGCACTCCTACTTGTGTGTCCTAAAAAAGTATTTGTGCACGTGAAAAATTGTGATGATGGCCTGAATCTATCATTGTGAGGACAGTTATTTTTAAGGAAAGCAATTTCAGAACACATACAGAAGGGATGAGGTGAGACGTTACAATAAAAGTTTTTTTATTCCAGCGTTAATAGAAATCCAAACATCATTTTGGGGGTAAGAAGCTGTATAGCTGTATTGCTGGGTAATCTCAGAGTAATAACTTTTTAATATCCTCAGGAAATCCATTTTGGTGCCTCCTGGATATTGTGCCAATTAAAAATGAGAAAGGTGAGGTGGTGCTGTTCCTCTTATCCTTCAAAGATGTCAGTGAATCATATGGGAAAAGTCATCATTTCAGCCAAGGAGAAGGTGAGGCCTGGCCACATGCATTTAATAACTGTTAACAGTCCCACATTAATTTAGACTATATCATCTTCAAAATGTTAGTTTGCCATTTTCCTTCATACAATTTAAAGCTAAATGGAAGACAGCGTGCGTTATGATTTTGCTCACAGGTGTGTCAGAGGCTGCTCACCAGAGCAGGAAGAGCAATCGCTCACACTTTTCCCAAGCTCAAGAGAGGGGAAGGACTATTCTGCACCAAATGACCAACCTGTTCACCAAGAGGGGCAAGAGGAAGCTGACCAATGTGAGTGCTAACTCCTGGCTTAAAGATCATCAGACCTACCATATACATATAGTATGAGTCTCAATATGTCCTCATTGATTATTGCTAAGTGATGTTTGGGGACTTTCCTTAAAATAAAAGCATTTGCTCTCTCTCTCTCTCTCTCTCTCTCTCTCTCTCTCTCTCTCTCTCTCTCTCTCTCCCTCTCTCTCTAATAGCTAAACTTTTATATGATTTATCGTGTAAATACAGATGACACTTTAATCAAAGGCTGCTCCAGTTGTGTTATTCACCAGGCAATGTAGTCAGGTCTTTTTAAGATAATATCCCAATGAATCAATTCATTACAAATGTTTGTTTTTCTACCAAATATTTTTACAATTACTGTCAAAGGATATGTAATACCGTTGTACTGGAAACTGCCTGGTCTGCTCAAAAACCTCTCTCATGTACATCTGTGGCCATTTTCAAACTACTGCTGTCAAGTCAGCAAACCAATCGGCATGACTTGTTTATTCAAATCTATTCAAAACGTATTCAAAATGTGATGATGATGATGATGATGATGATGATGATGGTGATGAAGATGGATGATCATAAGCAGGTTTACTGGCTACCCTCAGTGTTTCATGCTGAGCTAATTACTGCATGCAGTCATTGCCTCCATAGACTGAAGAAAACATGACTTGTCCTTTTTCATTCTAAAATTTGGTTTCATTTATCCAAAGACTTCATTATACATCAGGATTCAAGGTGGCTGTAAATATAATCCAAGCACTTCATATTTGTAAGCTTAAGTAAGTTTATAAAATGAGCTTCCTCTCTCCAACTGTGTCGAGTCAGCAGGAAATCAATGAGAGCACTGCAGATTAAAATCTCATCCGTTTTTCAGTGTTCAATTTCTTGTGATGTTTTCAGGATTTTTATGTGATTCGTATGTGCCATGTCTTTCAGAGTGTGTTTCAGAAACCGTCTCTACCTGAGTACAAGGTCGCAGCTGTGAAGAAGTCCCGTTTCATCCTGCTGCACTACAGCATCTCCAAGGCCCTGTGGGACTGGCTAATTCTACTGGCGACCTTCTATGTTGCTGTTGCTGTGCCTTATGACATCTGCTTTGTCAATCATGACGAGGGCAGTGACCATCACTCACTTGTCAGTCGCAGCACTATTGGCAGTGATATAGCAGTAGAGATGCTCTTCATACTCGGTATGATATATTCATATTTGATTTTAACTAGAACTTGTAACCAACTTCCGTAAAACAAAAGTCTTTCTCCAGATAGTAGGCGATTGTATTCTTCTTTCAGTGAGATAATTGGTAGCTTGTACCACTATAATTTTAAAGTAACATCTCCTACACTGATTGCATGCTGCACACCATCTGACCTTTATGTATAAGCTCAAGCATCTTGAGCAGTGTTATGAAGAGACAACAATGTTCAGTTTAAATTAAGAATAAAATATATTTTCCAGTGCAGCTGCAGTGGTTTCCTTGGCAATGGCTAACACATAACTATACCTCCTACCTTTTCTCACCCACTCAGGGTGTCTCTGTTGCCCCAGGTTACCAATCATAATTAGATTTCTCTCACTTCGTCCCACTTTTCCTCTAAAGGAAGTGTGATAGCACATCTGTTATGAGGCTGACTTCCTCTCTTTCAACAAGTTTTCATCTAGGGACAGACAGGGATGTCCGTGCTCGAAATGAACTCACCTGGTATCACACGCTGTTTCTCTATCTATCCTTTTTGTGAAAGTAAATCGTGTTTTATGGCAGGTTTCAATGAAAACATTTAGAGTTGAGTACGGCTATATGTCAAATGCTTGTCCCTGATCCAGATTCATTTACATTCACATGCTCTCTATATTCGATCGTGTTGCAATTGACAAAAGAAAAGCTTGTCTTTTCAAGGAAAAAGTAAGGGGTCAGGGATGTATTATATTAATTGAGTCATATGTTATACTATAGAAATACTGCTAATGTTTCCAAATCATCCATGTTGAGCTAGAAAACGTTTTTCTTGTTTTTACCCTAACCCTTTCTATTCATTTTAAAGATCATTTATACTTGTTTTTCATTTCACTCCTTTCCCTTGTGAGCTACAAATGAAACACCTATTTTATAATTCTGAAGTGTTTATTACTAATTCATTTACTCATGAATTATTTTTGTAGGTACCTGACCTATAGTTCTCCCCATTTTAGGCCTTTTTACTTATTATTTCTGTTTTGTGATAAATGTCCTTCGCTTCTGTTTTCACTGCTGCTTTTCAGATATTATCCTGAATTTCCGCACCACCTACGTGAGTCAGTCAGGTCAGGTAGTGTACGACGCCCGATCCATCTATCTCCATTACTGCACCACTTGGTTCTTTGTGGATCTGATCGCAGCTTTGCCCTTTGACCTTCTCTATGCTTTCAACATCACAGTGGTAAGATTGTTGTTTTACATCTTGAAGTACACTATGCTAGGTTTTATACATTACTGTCTTTTTAAGAGCACCAACTTAAAGACCAGTCACTAATGTGTCAGTTTTTGTAGTGTTATTCCCCCAGAGCATTGGACTGGAAATGATTATCCCTCTACATTCAACCACTTCACTGAGCATCCTTGTTTGCCTGCTCACTTCAGTTCTATCCTCCAGATAAACACTAGTACTTCTCATGGATTAGTCTTACTTTGCCACAGGCCTCAGCTGACACACAAAGACATCTCTCTAACTGCAGTCTTGGTTTTGTTGAAAATGAGTCCAGTTAAAAACCTTTCTGCTAATAGTAACATTAAATTCAGAGCAAGTGTTTCTCAGAAGAGACTATTAAAAGACACAGAATCAAGGTTAGAAGAGAAAAGAGGATGGGCCACAGGTCATATTAATGAATTTATATAACAGAGCAAAAGTGAACTAAAACTGTAGTGTAGTAAGTGTAGTTATAGTGACACAAAATGACGTGTGTTCTGCACTCCTCGTCCAGACCTCACTGGTGCACTTGTTGAAGACGGTTCGTCTGCTACGTCTGCTGCGCCTGTTACAGAAACTGGACCGCTACTCCCAGTACAGCGCTGTGGTCCTGACCCTGCTCATGTCTGTGTTTGCTCTGCTGGCTCACTGGATGGCATGTGTCTGGTATGTCATCGGACGCAAGGAGATAGAAAGCAGCGACCCCGTTACCTGGGACATAGGTGAGCACATTTGTGTGTGTGTGTGTGTGTGTGTGTGTGTGTTTGACAGCTCCAACATCACTGAATCGAGAGTATAATGTTCTTCCTTACTCATTAAGCTTTCCTGAGACATTTTTAGTGTCTCTCATGGCAACCCCAATGGGTCAGTACTGCTAGTCACGCTTGAATGCCTGAATGCTTCAGCAAAATTTCAACCCCTAGCCTGTCTCCTCCAGAGGAAGTGTAGATCACAGAGTAATTCCATTATATCACCAGAAATATAATGTATTATATCACCCAATACCCATCATATTACTTAACAAAGGAGGTAGGTCCTCTGAAGCTAACTAAGACTACTTCTCTACAATACATTAAGACACCTTAGACATACTATAAAACAAGATTAGTCTTATAATGCCATTTTCTGACTTCATCCACCAGGTTGGCTTCAGGAGTTGGGAAAGCGGCTGGAGACACCATACATTAACAGCACCATGGGTGGGCCCTCCATTCCTAGCGCCTATATTGCCTCTCTCTACTTCACTCTTAGTAGCCTTACCAGTGTCGGGTTTGGCAATGTGTGTGCCAATACAGATGCTGAGAAAATCTTCTCAATCTGCATTATGCTAATGGGGGGTGAGTCAACTGAAAAATTCCCAGAATGTTGATTTAATCTTCTGTGGATATCATAATGTTCCTCGCTCTCCCACCTCCAGCCCTGATGCACGCAGTGGTCTTCGGCAACGTAACAGCCATCATCCAGCGCATGTACTCACGGCGCTCTCTCTACCACACCCGGATGAAGGATCTCAAAGACTTCATCCGTGTGCATCGTCTACCTCAGCAGCTGAAGCAGAGGATGCTGGAGTACTTTCAGGCCACCTGGTCAGTCAACAATGGCATCAACGCCAATGAGGTGGGTTAAGATTCACAAATTAATAGTGTTCTCATGGTTGCCTGTGATATTGTATTGTGAGTATTTAAGCCTTAAGAGTTGTTTCTGTTAAAGTGAATCTCTTTTTAATAAGCAACTCTACTGTATGTGAACTGTCAAATACGTGGGCTGCAGAAATGTCTTTTTCGTGAAGAAAAAAAATATTTTTGTGTGGGTGCTAGATACACTCAAAAATGTCATCCTTACAATGTGGGTCACCTCAAATTCTCTGGAGTCTTATTCCATTTCCTTAAGTAGACTGCACGTTGTTGCAAATAGAACTTCAGTAACAATGCCAGAACCGATCCAGGAGAAGTTCCCTGTAATTACAAAAGTAGGAGTTGAAATAGAGAGAATAGTCATTAACACCCTCGCCACCACCATCTGTAGATAATTAATTCACTGTAGAAGGTAACAGACACAGTCGCTAGTTTCTGATGAAGTGCTGGCTTTAACACCTCATGTCTGTTTTTACTGTGCAGCTTGGCACATCATGTGAGTGCATCAACCCTTTTTTTTTCCTGGTCTTGTATTTAGCAGTAGTGGACCAAATATTGAGATATTTAAGGCTAATTAATCAGTAACTCAAGGCAGAAATGTCTAGTTCCAAGTTAAAGTCTTCAATTAAAGCATTTTAAAGGAGGGCCCCTTTGGGACTTGCACCGAGTGACGTTTTTTCCTGAAATAGATTAACATGAGTATTCCACTGATTTATTTGCTTTCCTTTAAACTCTGGTTTGGTTCCTGCTTCAGTATCTGGGTTTCAATCATATTCAGTTGATGTGTGGACTGAACAACCAAAACTATAAACTAAAACTGGCTAAAATCTGCATAAAACAGCAGGGATGGGTTTTCATTCCTGCACCCTGCTTACAACAGATGTCTTTCTGCCATGTTTTTCGGTTGTCTGTCTCATATTTGTTCGACAGAATAGATGCACACACAATTTTAACTAATGCAGCTGTTAGCTGTCTACAAGTTTTTGGAAGAAGCATCTTTTTAAGCTTCAACTGTATTTTCGTCTAACTTAAAGAGGTGTCTATGTTGTTAGTGTATTAGGCAATACTTGCCAGCAAAACACTTTTAAGAGCATACGCGTAGTACTGACCAGATCCAGTGCGACACTGACAGATGAGTCAGGTTGCTGCTGTTGTACTGCTGACGTGTTGCTTTCGCTATGTGTAGACGAGAAGTTAGTGTCTTTGACTCAGCTAGTGACCCTTTCACATTTCATGTAGTCATTTGATTCAGTGCAAACAAAAGTATTCCTGGATGGAGTTTAGACATAGATACAGAACCTTACAGTGTTTGAAATTACACCCAATGATTTGGTTGGGATTTCATTGTGACAGCAGGCAGCCCTCAGTCACTTGAACAAACTTTTATTCCCCACATGAGCTCCACCTACAGTATGCCAGCAGAGCCATCAACAGACAAATCTTTTTTAAATATACCATATGCAGTCTGTTGCTTTTTGACAGTTTTGAAGTGATGTTTTTCATGGATGTCTGTGCATACGGTTTTGTGTAAAAGCATCTAGTCAGTGGATAGTGTCTTTATTTGTCTGTTCATCACTGAAATGAGACAGTGATATCTTTCAGAGAGGTTGGGGATATTTGTAACTCCTGAAACAGTGTAGCAGATGCAGTTCTCTACCAAATGCATTGTAATGATGATTGAAGTCTTATTTACTCTGTCCTGTCCTCTCGCTGTCTTAGCTGCTGCATGACTTCCCAGATGAACTACGAGCTGACATCGCAATGCACCTGAACAAAGACATCCTGCAGCTGCCTGTATTTGAGCGAGCTAGCAGAGGGTGTCTGCGCTCCCTCTCCCTGCACATCAAGACCTCCTTTTGTGCTCCAGGGGAATACCTTATACGCCACGGAGATGCCCTACAAGCCAACTATTTTGTCTGCTCAGGTTCTCTGGAGGTTCTGAAAGATGGCATGGTCCTAGCTATCCTGGGTCAGTGTGCACCAAGTGTGAAACATTTCATCATCTCTTACTCATTGCATCTTGTTGTAACCCCTCGTTGTAATCGACAATCCCTGCAGGCAAAGGTGACCTCATTGGGGCTGACCTTCCAGAAAATGACCTGGTGATCAAGACGAATGCAGACGTGAAGGCGCTGACCTACTGTGACTTGCAGTACATCAGTGTCAGGGCTTTGAGAGAGGTCCTCGGGCTGTACCCAGAGTATGGCAGCCGGTTCAGCTCTGACATCCACCACAACCTCACCTACAACTTGAGAGAGGGCAGTGAAGCTGACGTAAGAAAGTGGAAAACACTGCAAAGACAGACTGAAATTACAATTGAGTAATTTCTTTGCTCATTAACAACATACCTTTAATTTGCCACCAAATATAGAATGTGTGTGTAATCCCTTGTTAATTAACTTCAATATCTCCAGGGAATAAAAAAGTTTCCATGGTCTTCCCGGCTGTCTCAGGTATGTGTGCTGAGGTAATTACTTCAGCTCTGATCTGTGTGATACATCTGGCAATCTGTTACATTAAAATCTGTATCTACATCACAAGGCATTAGTCTTGCTTTTCTGAAAACATAGAACTGTTGTCGTACGGTAATTGTGGAAAATGGCATATTAACTGCCTGGATACATGTACATAGCTGAGATAAAGGTAGCTACAATGCTGCTAACTAAAACAGAAAAGAAATGGACTAAACAAGCAAGACTAATTAGATAATCAAGAGATTAAACTTTAAGCTAACAAGTGCACAAGACAACTAAATGATTCTTCAAAGGGAGCCTAAAAAAGGGCTGTATGACACTGTCAAAATTAATAAGACACGTTTATAATAAGAGGCAGAGTAGGCTTTACTGTATTTGTTAATTTCAGGTTTGTGTGCACAGTTTGTTATACAGAAGGTATGAGGGTTTACTCTTTGCCCCAGAAATAATCATTGACATTTTCTGGCCAGCTTGCATGCTAATGAAAAGTAGAAATGACAATAACACCTGAAGTTCACTTACTAATATAGCAAGACTGTAGTTGTAGTTTTCTATTCTTGGTTTGTGGTTTGTTTCAGAGGGGAAAGCTCTGGATTTTGCCCTTTGTATTTCAATTTAGCACTCTCTGAACATACAAATATGTATTCTTTTTCCATATTTGGCACCAGAAATTAAATTGAACATGATGGTATGATTTCTCACATTAAATTGGAAGCTCCTCCCTACTGCATATTTTGGCCCTATCCATACACTGATATAAAGGGTATATTGTTAAAAAAAAAAAAAAGAAACCTTGCAACTTTAAGACTCTTGCAGCTTCCATTAAATGTCAACAACAACACCTAATTTGCTATCTATCATCTCCTCAGGGCCATGCTTCTATGGACCACAAACTACCCTATGTTATTGAGGCAGATGATGCGGAACATGGAGAAGACATGAGACACTCTCAGCAGAGGAGAGTGCCTCTGTTACAGGGAGCAGGCAGCCCTGTTCATCAGCCCTGCCTTAGCACCCTGTTAGGAGAGGAGCTCCGCCACATCAGTGCACTCCGCCGCTGTCGGTCACCTGTTCAGGACGGTAGAGGCCGCAGCCCGTCTCCTCAGCCATTCCCCAACGAGGAGCTCTCGCAGACTCCTTTACCCAGGCTTACCATTGACTCTGGCCTGAACCATCGGCCTGCCAAGCTACTCATGCCATCCTTACCTTGTGTTAGTCCACTAAACCTAAGCCCCAGGTAACCTGTTTATCCTGCTTTATCCAAATATGATTCAGCAATTTAGTTTGCATCTATTCAGAATTGTGTAACACTGATTTGTGTCTCTGCTAGGGTCGTGGATGGAATTGAGGACAATGGTCATGCATTTCAATTTAATGTAGAGCAGAGCGAGACAAAGACTAATGTAACAGGTAAAGTCTCTGGAAGCTATACACTGGATGAAAAGTGAACTATATTGGACTGGGGGCGGCAAAAATGTTGATTGAAAACACTTCTCAGGAACAGATGCTTAACTCTAAATTATGCAAGGTTGAATAAGCATAGGAAAATATCAGATTTGTGACACTTTGTCTATTTCTCTATATTCAACCAGTACAGATAATCCCACTCATTTGGGATATTATATATTGCATACCCAGTGGTGAAAAGGTTTTATCTGAGACAAACTATTTCTCTATTTTTCATCCTTTTTCAGACCGGTTCAAGGTGAGTGCTCACCTGCTTCTGGAGACAGAAGAAGTGAGACAGAACATCAGCAAACTGAACAAAGAGGTATGGAACATAACTGTAGTCTTTGACACAACTAGGCCTTTATCATTTTCCTCCAAGTGTACCACTGATTCTTGCCATCAAGGATATCCAATTATTAAAAGGTAGATGTACCTATTCAGCCAACTTTTCTTTGTCTTTTTAGGTAAGCAACTTGAACCAAGAAGTATCCAACCTTGCCAAGGAGCTCCACGACATAATGCACTTCTTACCGTCTCATATGGCCATGCTCCATTATAACCCTCCAGTCTCCTCATATTCCTGTGGCATACCGATGGCTCCCAGTCCTAGTGTGTCTGCTTCAAGCAACTGGCAGCCCCATGTCCCTTTAAATATTGCCACTGGGCTGCACCTCCATCATGAAGCAATCAGCCACCCTGCCAGAAATGTGTGGGGCTGCAGCGGGATGTCCTCCCAGGGCAGAAGTCCCACGCTGCTACACTCTTCAAGCCCTATGTCATCCTGTTTACACCTATGTTGCTCTGACAGAGAGGGGGGCACAGCCCACAGGTTACAGAGCCAGTGTGGTCCCTTCCAAACCTCCAGAACAACCCCAAACTCTCCCTATATGACCCATCCACATGCCCAGGCAGGTCCATCTCTCCTGGCCCTCAGTAGCTTCCCAGTGATTTGTCAGGCCACACAAGTGGCCTACAATGCCCCTATTCCCACAATGAGCAACTCTCACCCTCTTTGTTCCCCAGTAAATTCAGTCTACTCCCGTCCATCTATGAGTGTTCAAACCAACTCTGATCCCACACATAATCAGACCAACTCCCAGACACCCATCCATTCCTCCATCACTCCCACTGGCCAGCCACAGTATCACACTACCTTCAGCTCTCTTGCCCCTTTGGGAGTCCACACTTCACTATGTACAGGGCACAACCAAAGCCAACAGGGCTCTATCAATGGCCCCAGGCAAAATGAGACAGTGGGATCCAGTCCTACCCACCACACGCAGACCCTTGCATGTTCTCTTCTGGGGCAGGTAACAGACAGAGACTGTAGAGCTTCACTGTATCAAGAGAGGACAGAAAATATTGAATTTCCGTGTATGAGCATCAGTTCTCCTACAGGAGAAGTTCAACCACCTCTCTTGGACATGGAGGGAATCCAAACCCCACACTGATGACCTCAGTAGCTTGTTGTGTTGCTGTATGATACAAAATATTTTATTGTCCTTTTAAAGATTTTTGGTGTAAAGTTTCCATCAAATAAAATGACCAAACTGCTGGAACCCTCAAACATTGGGTTGTGTTCATGTTTGTATGGAATTATTTATTAAATTGATTACTTACTGGTATGCAGCAACTGGTAATATCCATTAAAACATGCACCACACACATTCAATACAGGATCATTTGGATATTTATAAAATATTTGTTAGGAGGTACACAGCAAGACATTATGGATAATAATGGAGATTTATTGTATATACTTTCATGGCTGTCGTCACAATTCAGTGTAACCTGGCTTCAGATGCAAGTTATGAACAATGGGCATGCAGCGCCACTCAGTGGTTACAGTTAGGTAAAACAACAAAAGGCCAACATTTCATCACACACAGCACAGAGGAACTAACCAGACTATGACACACCTCTGATTATTCAACTGAGAAACAAATCAAAGTCTAATAAACTAAAAAAGCAAATCTGGAGAAGGCACATATGAGCACTCAGGAGACCAGAGTCCCACTACAGGGATTGCCACTTTGTGCAGTTAAAAGGATTTTTGAGTTTGAATTTTAATTTTTTCCATTTTATTTGTAGAATAAACCTTTACAAAATAGCGTAATGCAGTAATTCACAAGTGAGACTAATTTCTAAGTTTTTGTAAGGGAATGAAAAACTCCCTTTTACAGTAGATGTCAATTCTCCTTGAGTAGCCAGTATGCATACTAACATATTGGAGGGAGAAATATGGTAGATAGATGGTGCTAGTTTTTGAGTCTGTTGGTGGAGCTGGACTGCGACAGCAGTCTGCCACTGAACACGCTCCTCTGCCCGGTGAAGGTGTTGTGCAGAGGGTGGTGGGTATTGTCCAGATGGACAGCAGTTTATCCAGGGTCCTTCTCTCTGCCACTGTCACCAGAGAGTCCAGCTCTGTGCCCACTACTGAGCCAGCTCTCCTCACTGGTCTGTCCAGTCGACCGGCGTCTCTCTTCTTGCTGCTTCCTCACCAGCAAACCACAGCATAAAAGAGCATGCTGGCCACCACAGATTGGTAAAACATCTGCAGCATTTTTTTGCAGATGTTTAAGGACCCCAGCCTTCTTAGGAAGTACAGACGGCTCAGCCCTTTCCTGTGTAAAGTGTCCATATTTGCTGTCCAGTCCAGCTTGTCGTCCAGCTGCAGCCCCAGATATTTATAGATCCTGACCACCTCGACATCCACCCCCTCGATGGACACGGGTTGGAGATGTGGTTTTCTCCTTCTGAAGTCCACCACCATCTCCTTGGTCTTGGGGGTGTTGCAGCTGCAGATGGTTGGACCTGCACCATCTCACGAAGTCCTCGACCAGGCTCCTGTACTCCCCCTCCCGTCCATCCTTGATACAGCCATCTATTGCAGTATCGTCCGAGTATTTCTGCATGTGGCAGAGCCCAGAGTTATACTGGAGGTCGGATGTGTACATAGTGAAAAGGACAGGAGAGAGCATGGTTCCCTGTGGTGCTCCGGTGCTGCTGACCACAGTGTCTGACGTGCAGCCCTTCAGTCTGACGTACTGTGGTCTCTCCGTGAGGTAGTCCGTAAGAAACCCTTACAAAATAGCATGTAATCATGCAGTAACTCATTGCCCTGAATTATACCTGCACAATTCCTACAGCACACCACATCTCCACAACTGAAACAGATGAATGAACTCCTGAACCTTTGGAAATTACAACCTTCACCAGTGTTGTGGTTTACATCACTTACAAAAAGACACAGGGTAAAACACTGTACAGGCCTAAATAACCCTGTTGCACTTAACATTAAATCCTGACCTGAGTGGTGTATTGTGGGGCATTCTGAGGTACCAGTAGCATTAGCAGGTCATCTTTTAACTCACAACAAACAAAAAGGGCCATTCTGGCAATGTTGATTTATTTGATTTACAGAGTCACACAAGAAACGAAGATGCAAAGTGTATTTTTGTACAAGGGACAAATTATAGCTTTGAAGATCTAAACAAGATTTGAACTTTCCACAACCTCTCCTAATTGGCTCTCTTTCATTTATTCATTCACTCAACCTTTATTTACCACTGGAGAGATCAGTGAGCCTTAATGACATCGAGCTAGCCAGTTAGCCCGCTACGTTATCACACTATTATCTACATTACTATTTTCGGACACATAACACAGTTAGATTGTCTGTCTAATTGTTACTTGAAAATATTTTATTTTTCTTCTGTATATTAATTAAACTGAGTTACAGATTCCTCATTTAGTCTGATCTCTTTTCTCTGGTTGTGCATGTTCATCAGCAGTGTAGTCTAGCTGCAAAGATCAATCAGCAAGTCCATATAAATGTGAAATTGAATCCCAGATGTGAAAAAGTTTATAAGACAAATGACAAATAAAACGTAATTAGAGAGACTGATGTATTAGAAAATTAATGTAGATTTAAAAAGAAGACTTTAATTCAAGACACATCAACATTTAATAAGTATTTTGGCTGTGGTGCCTAAAAAAAACAATTTGAAGCTATTTTGAAGTGTGCAGGCTTTACATTAAAATTTAAACATTAATTAATTATTATAATGAAATTAAGCCAATGCATTGATGAAACGAGGACACTAAAGAGCCCTGCACACCTCCCTCGTACTGCAGACAGTGGTGTCTTGTGTACACTGCTGCCATTGGTCGGACAGCCGCTGACAAAAAGTGGGACGTTCCCGGAAAAATCACTAACCGGAAGGGAAGGCCAGAGCCCAAGAAGAAGAAGAAGAAGAAGAAGAAGATAGCTGCCGCCGCCGCCGATGAGACCAGCGAAAGAAGAAAAAGTATTGTAAGTCAAACAACTTGAAATTATACAAGGTGGTGGGAAAGCGGGACACTGAACGCATCCTGGTCCTTTTTGTCGACCAGCTGTTAACCGTATTTATTCACCCTGTATCATATTTTGAGCAACCAAGTCCGGGTTGAGCCGAAATGTCCATCAGCCTGGATCGAGAGCGGCTACGAGGCTCTAGCTCTGAGAGACACACACACACACACAAAAATACACATATATACACACAAAAAGCCTCGCCACAAACATTACTGAGATTACATACGATGCATGTTTAGCTAACCCGTGTCGGCAGCAGACACGGTAACAAGTCTGAGTCCTCGAGTTTGTCGAAATGTCAAACAGCTGACGACGTGGGGGCCGAGAAAAGGAAAGTTGTCTATTGACGTTTTCTTGGCTAACGTTCTAGCTGCTAACGTAGCTAACGCCGTCATGTTTTCCTTCTACAGAGCTCGACTTTTGTTGGGGTTGTTTTTTTTTTTTTTTTTTATCGACGATTCACGTTGACAAGCTAGTGCTACTGCTAGGTAAATGATATGTGAATGGCTGACATTAGCTAGTCGACGTTAGTTAGTCACTAAGTTGGCACAAGTACGAGGCAGTGTTGTGCTATGTAGCTTTAAGTTATTGATGCTGGGCGCTTTATTTTGACCGCTTATCCTGGTTAACGTTAACTATATCTTCCATTTAGTAGCCAATATGGTTAGTTACACTACACATTTTGGTTGGTTAACCGTGTGCAAGTTGGTTTATTATTTTTATTATGTTACGTTTACAACTTAGCCATGTCTGCTAAAGCTACAAGAGAGAATGAAACCCCTTTTTTTTTTTTTTTAGCTTACATACTTTTAAATGCTGGATGTAACTTTAATATAACATTGGTAGCTTGTTTCACTCTCTCATGCCAGAAAAGAGAGCTTGCACTTTAAGCATTGCCATTATATATAGACGCTGTCATAAATGTGTCATTAGTGCTGACAGCATTTGTGTTGTAATTCAGCCAATTTACGTTGAGGTTATTATGTGTCTGCACGTGTTGTCTCCTTGCACTGGACAACCAATGTGTCTTTGTCACTCCTGTTTATGGCTCAATAAGGAGAACAGGTCTTTGGACCTTTTGAGACACAGAAGGGATTTATGGTAACTTGCTTGAGCTCTTGTTATGTTTATGGTGTATGGACCTTGTCCTTCTAAAGCAGTGCTGCATCTTGACCAACCAGCCTTGATAGGAGGACTGTGAATCCCCCCCCCCACATGTGTATACATAATATTTGTGTTTGGGGTTATCAAGGACACCCCTCACTTTTCTTACTTAGGCTATGTTTCATTCAGCACTGTCTAACGTTGCAGATCAGTAGTGTTGAACTGACAACCAGGCCATAGTAGTGTGTTTCAATTCTTGAATTATGAACTGAAGACTCAACTTTATATAAACTATGTATGCAGTGCATCCTGTGAACTTAATTCTTTTTTTATTTATATGCACTGCAGAAAGAAGCAGATTTTGAAGCCTTTTGTTTTAGGCTTGTTTTGCTATCAAAACATAAAAGGACCAAAGGGAACTAGTATGGGAACCAGTATTTTCATACAAAAGGAAGGCTTTGTAAGAGAAGGTCTTCCTTTTTGTATTTTCTAATGCAGTGTTTAGACATAGGAAGAACTGTGCAAGACTCAGCCTATACTTTAGTAATCTCATATGGTGAGCAATTATGTAACCTGGCCCCTTTTAGAGCTGCTGTTGTACATTATGTTTCAGTAGGTAAATGTTTTTAAACTCTTGGGTCAGTTTTGAATTTCTGACTGTCAGGGAGGTGCAGATTTTGGTGGAGTCTATGGATACCTATATTTCTCTGTGGATACTACTGAGCTTTTCATGAGAAGTCACGAGAAAGGGAAGTGCCTGTGATTTCCTATTGGCCTTGCTAACTCGTAGTGATGAGTATCCTGTTTGCTTTTCCTGAGTTATGTCACCAGTTTCCCCGTATCTGTTTCCAGAGCCATTCTTTATTAGAAACTTAAACTGCAAAAGGGTTTGCCTTGGACCAAGAGTTTTTCCTGTTTCATTAGAAAACTCATTGGTTGTTCTGCTCATGTATCTCTGTTGTGTTGCATATAAAAGTTTGTTTCCCAATAATGTGTAGGTCTTGCGCACATGGTTTCACTGTACATGTAAATTTGCTACTTCCAGGCCAGTCTATTTGGCATAATTGACAAAAGGAGACTGGTTATGCACCCCTCATATCAGACACCACCAGTTCTTCCACGACCCCACCCTTCAAATTAAACAGTTCAAGTCCCTGCTTGTTTACATGAAACTGGTATAGTGACACCAGCCGCAGGTGTTGTTGGACTACTACTTTTTTTAAATGTGTCATCTAGTTTTGATTACAGGGAATTTTCTGTAATCAAAAACTAACTTCCTTGTAAAGAACTTATCCTGTCACAAATTTTAGATTGCATGGCCTGCAAAGGAAAACAATTACAACTTCTGTTTCTTTTTAATTGAATTATTTCAAAATAAGACTCTCCTGTTTTGTTCAACCATTAGGAGAATAAACTAAACTTTTTTCTAAATATTTATGCAAGGGACACCCTAGTTACGGGAGCTCAGATTTCTCATTATGCTGAAGTTTGGCTTATAAGAAATGTTTGAAAATAAACTTTTGTTATTCAATCAGCACTGCCTAGTTTGACAGTTTGATCTGCTGTGTGCTTGACAGACTCACTGAGAGTGATGTGATCAGTGAATCATAGGGTTGCCACGCCCAAAAGCATACACAGCGTTATCGTCTATGTTACTCTAAATTGGACCATAATTTATTAAATGAACATCATAGTGTACAGAGGAAGAAATGAAACTAACGATTGAGACCATGAACTTGGTAGGAAACTGTTTACTGATCCAATAAATCAAACGCATGGTATTGTTTTTTATTGCAGCAAGTGGAGCTCTCCCTGCTGGCCTTTACATTGAATCCCGGTTTTAAGACGCTTCCATGCTGGCTTCACGTCACTACAGACTCTGAACCGTGAACAGCCGGCGTTCATGGGAATATTATTGTAGTTTTTTCAGGTTTTTGTACAAGTTTTGAATTTTAAAGACAATGACAATAACATAGATTAGTTGTTTGTACCTATACAGGTATTACGTTTGTGCACATGCTCTCATATTTAGGTGATCAGTGCACTGCAGTCCTTGCTTAGTGCTTAGATATCATGCCGGCAGCAAAGCATACAGGAGGCCATGATGAATATTTCACAGGCTCTCCCTCTTATTTTGCTCCTTCTTCCTGCCTTTTCTCTGACCTATGTCCCACTGTCTCTCTCTCTCTGACCCACTTCCCTGTGGAGGTCTTCAGAGCCCATTAGGGATGCCGTCAAAGCATCCGTTGCAGTTGGAGGCTGCTTAAGATGTGTGTATGTCTGTCTCAGTGTAACAAAGAGCCTCTGATTGCAAGCTAGACAGCCACTTCTACCTTTCACATGGTATGCTGCACATTGGTATAGATGTTACTTACCTTACCAGTTAGGTGGCACACTATGTGTATCATTTTAATCCTAATAATAGGATTTTCTATTATTCTTTGCAGTATTCTGCTGTGTCTGTTGGTAGTAAATAGAAGTCTTCTGCTCAGGACCCATAATCTTGCCCCATGTAGGCTACCCTTTGTCTTTGAAACCTTCCTTTACTGTATTCTTCCTGTGAATCGCTACATACAGTGTTTGTGTGCTTGCCAGAATTGAAAATAGTACACACAAGTATAAAGTAACTGTGCTGTATAATAAAACCCTTTTCCTAAGGCCTGTTGTTGGTATAAGTCTCTTCCATCCCATCTGGCTTATCCAAACCTTCCAAATCAGTAGTTTGACTGAGCCAGCAAAATTTGTGTTTGGAAAACCGTCAATGTCTGGATGAAGCCTCACTTTTCTGTCAGAGAAAATATGCACGCATTAAATTAAATTAGGTCTATAACTGAATTCAAGCAAATTGTTCCTAACATTTTATTCTTTTGCATGTCTTCTTTCCAAGAGAATCTGTTCAGGAGGAGCTATTAGGCTATATTTTAGGCATTTGCTAGTCAGGATATATTTTAAGTCCGTTTCCCAAAAGCTAGTCCATCGCCCCCTTCTTCTTTTGCTTCCTCTTGTGAGGAATGTGAACATGTGAGAGTTCAGCTCTACTGCTTGCAATCAAATGAGTACAGATTGGCTGTTTGACCCAGTGAAGTGCTTTTATTCCTTCTCCAACTCTGCTCCCGCTGTGAAGGGTTCCCTCTGCTCTTTCAGGCCTTGTGATGGTGTAATGAGACCTTTCTTAAAATCTACATTAAAAGTAAAACCGCAATCTGAAGTGAGAGACTATTTGTTGAGTCATAACACATGTAAACTGTGTTTAGTACAAGTTTTTTATATCCCATGTTGTGCTGTGATGTCTAAAATTAAAGTAATGCTGCAAAATATCATGTAGACATAGACTTGCACTGCAGAAATGATTTCATATAATGAATGTATGCGGCATGGCTGGTACACTCTCAAATGAAACATGCCAGTTCTTAATATTTTATGGACAGCCTTGATCTCTTGTCACATGCTGAAGCTTAAGCTGAGAAAAAGCCTAGCACAACCAAACTCTACTATCAGACTGATATCAGCTGGGACGCCTTCACTTCAGTTTTCCTCATTCCCCAACATTTCCCCTCTCACTCAGGTATAGTCTAACCTCGTTCTTTTTGCAATATACATTGTGTTTCTGCATTAAGTCATGACAAAGCTGAGGCTATCCCAAGTTTTAATGTGCTCAGCAGTAAAAATGTGTTCCGCAATCTTCACTTCCTGCTTTGAGCTGAGTTGTGTTTCCTGTCCTTTGACCAAGCAGAAGCTAGCTGACCTCATGTGTATCACCCAACTGAAAAAAGATTAGGCAAGGTTTCAGATACGCAAAGCAAGCTGAAGTGAAGAGAATGCATTGTTGACTTATTGTGACTTCCTGGTATGCTGTTACCAAGCAAAGTTATGTTTACTTGAGTCAAAGTAAAATTTCAAACTGAACTCAACTCTTTGCTACAAGAATGAGTCATAAATGTAGTTTCACTTCTTTCCTGCACAACAAAATGTGGACGTCACTGCAAGTTGTAGTTTTAAAGATAATGAATGTGTGACTTGTTGATTAATGTTAATGTTTTATATTGAGTTCATTATCGGTGTTTGGTGTCGCTACATGGAAACAGCCACTAAGATCTTAACACCTTACAGGCCTAATCATTGCTTAAAACAGCAGCCAGACCTCTGTTAAGAGATGACTCACAGAAACAAATGTGTTGAGCTTATGCTTGGGGAGGGTGTTTGGTTAAGGCTTTATGCTAATTTCTATGGTTCATATGTTTGTTTTTCATTTCTTACATTTTTTTTTTTACACTTACTTCTGTACACTTGCACCAGCAATTCTCCAGATCAACATCATTTAATTCTTATATATTTTATTATTTAATAAGAATTAGTTATACTGATGAAAAGCAAATGTAAGAGTGTCATTCTGTGGTGTATGGCGTAGCATTTACATGTGAAAAAACACACTGCTAGGACAACCTGTGGGGACATGACAGAGGACACAGTTTCAAATGAGACACAAGTGTTTTCATTCAGCACTTGTTTATACTAAACATGGTTAAATAATAGCTTTATCTGCAGGCCCAGCCCCAGTGTGATGCAGGTTTCTGTGTCAACAACTTCAAATTGTCTCATAATCATCTTGGCTAAACAAAAGCTTTAGTGCCAGTATATTTTACGGTTACACTACATTTTACTTGATTCAGTACTCTTATTGGCAACTGCAAGCAGGAAGAAGGAATTAATCTTGGTTTTTGTTTTGATGGAAAGCCTGTTTTCTGTTTGGAGCAGAGCTTAACACAGTGAACATGTGTTTTCCAGCTCCCACTGGTGAGGACTCCTCTTCCTCTGGCTCATCTACCTGCCTGAACTGAACCTGCCCCCCGTCTAGCTCAGCCTCACCCAGCCCTCACAAGCCCCTGCACCAAGCCTAAAGTCAACCAGACGTCCTCCCTCTTCTCCCGACTTCTTCTTCTTTCTCCCGACCATCAACACTGCGCTATGGCAGGGCGAGGCGGACCCGCACGGACCAACGGCACTGCAGCGAGCAACAAGATCTGCCAGTTTAAGCTAGTGCTGTTGGGGGAATCAGCGGTGGGAAAGTCCAGCTTGGTGCTGCGCTTTGTCAAAGGCCAGTTCCACGAGTACCAGGAGAGCACCATCGGAGGTGAGGGCTGTGTGTTTGATTCCCTGAATTGTCCCCGCTTGCCGTCATGTTTGAATTGCATCACAGCTGTACATCTCTACACAATTTAAAACTTTAAAAACAACTTTAAAACAGCTTGCACGATTTAAAACTTCTATTACAAAATAATATTATTACACAACTCCTACAGCTTTTATGCTGTGCATCATGTGGCTGTACAGAACCTCTATTTTCTTATCTTGTACCCTCTCTTTCAACATGTCAGTGGACATGAATGCCGAAGAAGCAGCAAACATGCCCTTGCCAGTACAGAGGACATGCTTGCTTGTCTGCCCTAAGCTTTTCTGTTGTCAGAGCCTGTGCAGGAGAAGGAGTGGTGGAACCAGTTCTTTGCAGCTGGATCACCCGATTCTCTCATGTGCCAGCAAGCCTCTTGCACATGGCAGAAATGTATATTGATTTTGCGGAAACAAATTACATTTCTTCATATTATTTGAGGATGGAGCTAAAAATAACTTTAGATTGTTATATGTAAATACAGTGTTTCAGAAACAGAGGAGGTTGCTTGAAACAGGAAGGAATTGAGACAACAATGGGGGTTTCCTCGACCTCCTGTAGATCAGTGAAGCTGATTAAAGAGTTACTGTAAAATCTTACAGCAATAATATGATCATGTTCTTGCAAAGTGGTGGGTTTTAAATGGAATTTTAAGAGCAAGTCTGCAGTCCAGCTGAAAAAAAATAAAACAGGCTTTCACTGCTGCTGACTTCTGAGACCGAGCTTGTTGATCATTATTTCATTAACTTCACTCAAATCTTTCCCACCGGTCTCCCACAGCCTCAGCACTCAGCAGTTTATCTCTGTAAATTACAACATGCTGTGTTGGTTCAGTTTTCTAGATAGATAAGCAAATGTTGAGTAACTAATTAATTAATTAATAAATGATTCATCAGTGCTAAGAATGTTGTCATTCAAACATATATTGAGCAAATGTGTTTCCTCTGTCCAGATTTATGTTGAATTTCCATGTTAAAAAAAAAAGGTCAACTAGGACATGTGTAGAGAGAGAGAAGGGAGAGAGAGAGAGAGAGAGAGAGGGTGATGATGATGGACAACAAAGATCCCAGGCCTGATTTAAACAAGGGGTGTTGCAGTTAATAAAAAACATGTGGTTTGAGCTCTACCAGTAGACTTTATCCGGTAAACTGTGCGGTCAACTATCAGATGAAGTTATATATATTTGTAAATGCTGATTATGTTAACTAGCAACAGAACATTTCTGGGTTTCCTATATCTTTATGAGTAATGTGGCTTCAGCATGTAGAGACAGGATGCCCAGTGCTTACGCTTACTCAATAGGAGTCAGCATGTTTTATATTCTACTGAACCTGTGGTCAGCTGCATGCCTTGGTCAAAGATTACAAAGCTTTAAAGTATGTGCTTTGCAAGGGAGCGCTCAGTTTCCTCTGTCATGTGACAGTTGCCTGAGTAAGCCAGTTGTGTGCAGTTGTGCCTGCTCGTAATGTGCTACATGTTCTTACTGTACACCTGATATTTTTGTCCTCTGTGTATCTCCAGCGACACTAATGCTGAAAAACCTTGGCCATTTGGATGTGGTTGATGGAGCACCACACCTCCCTGAACTTAATTTAAATCTTCTGTTTTGTCTTTTGAATAATTCCAGTGAGCGTGTAACTTAACTCCACCATAGTCACTGCCTCCTCTCAGTCCTGATATGTATTATTCCCTTTCCAGCTGCCTTCCTCACACAGACGGTATGTTTGGATGATACAACAGTCAAGTTTGAGATCTGGGACACGGCAGGACAGGAGCGGTATCACAGCTTGGCACCCATGTACTACAGGGGAGCCCAGGCCGCCATTGTGGTCTACGACATCACCAACACAGTAAGTTACATGGACGTCAGCCAAGACAAAAAAAAGTCTTATGTCATTTGCTGACTCTTGTCTTTTCAGCTTGGGTTGATGATTGCTTGCTTGAAGAGACAGCTACAGACCTTTGCTCTTTTAATTCTTACAGTCACATGTGACATGTAAAACCTGTATCAGGGATTTAAAGTTTAAAAGCACAGTATCTTCTCTTTCTTTTCTTTTTTAAAGGATACATTCACACGTGCAAAGAACTGGGTGAAGGAGCTCCAGCGACAAGCCAGCCCGAATATTGTTATTGCACTGGCAGGAAACAAAGCAGATCTGGCCAACAAGAGAGCTGTAGATTTCCAGGTAGACAGTCTGACATGGCATTTTTACTATGAAATCCTCAAGTAAATGAATATAAGTTGTCAATTTGCCAATTGCTCTGTTGTCTTTCTTTCTGTAGGAAGCACAAGCATATGCAGATGACAACAGTTTGCTCTTCATGGAGACTTCAGCCAAGACTGCTATGAATGTCAATGAGATTTTTATGGCTATTGGTAAGTGCTCCGCTCCACACCACGTCATGTCACGTCACATCATGTAGAGATACAACAATTAGTCTATTAATAACCAATTTGTGTTTAACTATAGGGCTAAGAATTATTTTCTTCATTAACTGATTAATCATTTGATTTATAAAATGTTTGGAAATAATGGAAAATGTATAATTAGTTCATCGGGGCATCTTCAGATTTTATCTGACTGTGGGTCCCAAACCCAAATAAATTCACAATTTTTATTAAAAATATTAATAATTGATTATTAAAATAGTAACTAATCATCTTAGCTTGGATATCTTTGGGCTTTGGACCGTTGTTCAAATAAAAAAACAAGACATTTGGTGACATCACCTCAGGCTCTAGAAAATAGTTTTTCATTATTTTCTGTTCTTTTATACTCAAAGCTGTAGAGAAAATAATGAAGTTAGTCATTTTTCGCAGCCCTACTGTCACGTTAATGAGTTGTACTCCTGACCCAAAACAGCCAAGAAGCTTCCCAAGAACGAGCCTCAGGGTGGAGCGGGCGCTGGCGGACGAGCCCAGGGCGGCGTTAACCTGCAGGAAACTGCACCACAGGGCAGAAGTGGCCAGTGCTGTGGGGGCGGGAACTAACACACACAACAACGAGTCAGCTGATCCAACCAATCTACAGCTTCGATCAACCAGACCAGATATTAGCCAGCTGTCAAACAATACCCCATTGGTCAAACCAAACCACGGTCGGACCAACAACCCTATGAGCAACACTGCACCAATAAACTGTTTGGCATATGAGTCCACTGGCCAGTAAACTGCCAGACCCCCACTGATGGTTCCAACTGATGAACCAACCCCACAGGCTTACAGAATCAGAGTTTTAACCCCAGGACTTGCCAATCCATGACCTCTCTATTGATGATGGACACTTGACGTCACCTTAGGGGAAAGAAAAAAATAAATAAAAAGTCCCATTCATGGAAGAAGGAAAAAAAATATATCAGTCATTATCAGTGGCACTTACTAGGGCCATCTTGCTCACCTTTGTTTCTGTATTTGTGTAGAGGAAAAAAAAAAAATAACGCAACAGGAAGGAATATAAGGAGGCTCATTGCCCCTCCCCCCCCCCTTTACCATGCACCATACAAGTATTTCGATCATGGTCTTATGACGCTGTTAAAACTCCAGTCCAGGTGCATGCAGCAGCCCTTCACTTTTCTGTCTTGTTCCTGGTCAGCTTCTTGGATAAGATGAAGAGAGAAGGTTCGTAAGAGGGGAACGGGAATGGACAGAGATTTCCTTCTTGATAGAGCTGTGTAGATTGAATTATTACATTGTTATTGTTATCACTATTATTATTACTTCAGCTTCTTTTGACACAGGCTGTTCAGTATGATTTTTAAAGCCTCGACTTTAAGGTTTTACGATCATCCATCTATGTTATCAATCCATATACAGTAAATAGTACTTTATTAACAGTCACCCATACGTCATTTTAGCATTAATGTAATGTTCTTGAATCATCAGTGTACAATGACAAATACATAAAGCAAGATTTGTTTTCTTGACCAAAATCACAACTGTGTATTGACAATATTGCTGTATTTGTATCAGACTTTTAAAGTTTATAATCAATCAGTAGTTATTGTCAAAACAATATCTTCCCAATCTCTACATGTTTTGTTAACCTTAATTATTTTGTGATGGAATTTTTTTTTTTTTTTTTTATGTCTTAATTTTTTTCTGAAGATCTATGGTATTAAATGCACTGGTTCTGTCTCATCATCTTTGTGAATCGAGATGTTATCGTCAGCTTCCTTTCCTTTTTCTTTTCTCTCTGTCTGTTTTTACTCTTCATATCAGGGAGGGACTGCTTTCGGTGTTGTCATCATGTTATGGCATCAACAACTAGCACAACAGTACCTGCACAGCACCCACTGCTGCTAGGTGGGGGATAATGGGGAGGGTGGGGTCATGGGTAGAGAAAGAAGAGAAAATGTAATTTTACCAATAAACAAGGAGAAGGTATCTTTTCTGTATGCCTGTTTAATCATTTCCAAATATGAATAACTTGGTCAATAACTAGTGACAGCTAACAGTGGAACATTTACTTTTAATTTAAACCATTTCAGCTCAGTGTCCAAAAAAAAATCTAATATAAGTATCTAAATAAAATAACCAGCATGAAAACTGTTGAATTTTAATGCTTATGTCCACAAACTACATTACCCATAATCTTCACCGTAGACCAGGCGTGTTGCTTTCAAGTGCATTTGCTATGCTGGTTTCTGTGAAGATTGTTTGAAAAAGAGAGAGAGATACTGCAGTGAATGCAGTAAGGTAATATTTATTGAAGGACTGTTTTTTTAATGTATTAGATGGTGTAGAGCTTCATATGGTCACAAAACTAACATTAATGCAGATATTGACAAACTTATTGATAAACCTCTAAACAATATCAATAATCAGAATTATTATCGGTTATTCCCAATGTAAAATGTAGAGTTGCAGATGTAGTCTTTAACTGTAACTACTAAAAAAACACACAAACATTTTGCACCATCATTTTATGATACGTCGTCGCTACAAAATAATCACTTTATTTTGAAAAATCATAACGGAAGTGAGGATACGGGTGAATGTGTTGCAGTTCATGACTATGGCCACTGGAGGGCACATGGACTGAGGCATTGGTAGACTAACATTACATTACATTACATTACATTACATTACAATTACATACAATTACATACTAGTGTAAGGTAAACCGGTACTGTCTACAGCGCCCTCACTATTATAAGACTGCACATTATTACCAGTGAACGTCTCACAGGCAACTACACGAGCATCATGCTGGACATAATATAATAATACGACTTCCGTTAATATAATTCACAATAAAACGTTAATATGATCCAGCACTGTGTGTACGTGCGGAAATATGGATATATTTGGCTGATTACAGTCGACGGACGTAAGTTTGATGTAACGGACGTAATTTTGGGTAATCAATAAATCGTGCTGTTATGTTTCTGCTTTAAAGAAGTTGATACTATAACGACTAGTGCGCAGTTCTTTTGTGTCATTTATTTTATTAAACTCTCAACACCACTGTTTTAAAATGGAAAAAAAAAAAATCTTTAAAAAAAAATAAAGTCCACGTCTAAACATTGCTGCGGTCCTCTTAAATCCAATTTCTCCGACAGCACTTGAAGGCAGCATATGAGCTCAACGGGAGCGGAGGAAGAGTCTAGCAGCGTGGATATGTCGGACCCGGCGGCGCAGGCCTTGCAACCCCGGCTTCTCCAAGCCCAGTCTGCTGGCTCAGCTGGGTCCAGTACTGCCGCGACAGGCTCCGGGTCAGGTAACAGCGACCCGGCCAGACCGGGACTCAGCCAGCAACAACGCGCAAGCCAGAAGAAAGCCCAAGTCCGAGCTTTCCCACGGGCGAAGAAGCTTGAGAAACTTGGCGTATTCTCCGCATGCAAGGTAGCTAGCTCGGCTAGCCAAAGTTCACCACAACAAAGCAGTCTACGGTAGTATTAGCATTAGTGTATGTGGGGCAGGAAACGGTAGCACCGTCAAGGCACCACAAACAAAAACATGACCAAATATCGAAATAACCTAACGTAATTGATAACTTTTGTAGCTTGCTAGCTAGCTAGCAAAGACACTTCTATTATTATTCTCATTACATCTTAGGAGACGCTTGTATTGTCAGCTAGCTTAGGTTAATTGTTTAGTCATTCACTGACGTACACGACCAGCAGCGGAGTGGCTGTGTTTGTCGCTTTCATTTGCGTTCAGTATATTCTGCTTATTCTCAGGCTGTTGACACATGCAAGTGCAATGGATGGAAGAACCCAAACCCACCATCGGCCACACGTATGGACCTTCAACAGCAAGCAGCCAGCCTGAGCGAGCCGTGCCGCAGCTGTGGACATGCTCTGGGTACCAACTAACTATACTCCATTACACCCCAGTCGTCCTCCCAATGGCAAATAAAGCTGTTCCTGCCCACCGCTTGTTTCCCCAATGTTGTTTGACACACGTGTTTGTGTTATTTATTGCCTCCAGCTGATCATGTGTCCCACTTGGAGAATGTGTCTGAGGATGAGATTAACAGGCTGTTGGGGATGGTGGTGGACGTGGAGAACCTTTTTATGTCTGTGCATAAAGAGGAGGACACTGACACCAAACAGGTCTACTTTTACCTTTTCAAGGTGAGCAGAAGTGTATCTTATGTGGGTGTAACGGGTGAAACAGACATACTAATAACCGCGGCTCCATGTGAAAGTTATTTTAACGTAAACGTGGAGTCATTCAGCAATCGACATTGTTCTTATTTCCCTTAGCTGCTGAGGAAATGCATCCTGCAGATGAGCCAACCAGTCGTAGAGGGATCCCTTGGAAGTCCACCCTTTGAAAAGCCCAACATCGAGCAGGTGAACATCTACAGGTCGCGTCCTGATGTTTAGCAGTAGCTGTATTTTGTGACAATAAGTCGGTGCACAACATGTGGAAAAGAATTTCTGAGGCAGCATTGTGACATTTATGATCTTTTTGTTTCCTTTTCCAACCAAAGGGCGTTTTGAATTTTGTTCAGTATAAGTTCAGCCACCTGGCACCAAAGGAAAGGCAGACCATGTTTGAGCTGTCAAAGATGTTCCTCTTGTGCTTAAATTACTGGAAGCTGGAGACACCGACGCAGTACCGGCAGCGCACCCAGAAAGACGACGGGACAGCATACAAAGTGGACTACACCAGGTGTGTGGATGTGATGTTTTTAACCTGGTAGCTTTCTGTGTTGAGTGCTGATATCAGTCTGTAACAATAGCAGTTTTTCCCCTCATGACTCCCAGGTGGCTGTGCTACTGCCACGTCCCCCAGAGTAACGACAGCCTACCGCGCTATGAAACCACTCACGTGTTCGGCCGCAGTTTGCTCAAGTCCATCTTCACTGTGACCCGACGCCAACTGCTGGAGAAGTTCAGAGTGGAGAAAGACAAACTGCTACCGGAGAAACGGACACTCATCCTCACACACTTTCCCAAGTAAGGGCAGACTCTTGAAAATAGTGTGTTTGAAAATCTTTACCTTCACACATCCATTTTCATCTTTCTGTGTTGAAACTTCTTTCAAATTCAGGGTCTTTATTTGTAGAAAAGCGTAACTTTACATTCAGCCATGTGAACAAATGATAATTTTCCCATATATCTGTCTGTATTCGTCACTGTTGCTCCCCTCTCATAGCCAGGGTGCGTTGCTTCCCCAGTGGCAGGATGTGGGTGTCCTGCTAATATTTGTCTTTAAAATAACATTTTACTTTGACTATCAGGTTCTTGTCCATGCTGGAGGAGGAAATCTATGGCGATAATTCACCAATATGGGAGGCAGACTTCACTATGCCGGCCTCAGACGGCGCACAGCTGGGACATCAGACAGGTGAGGCGGGTGTACAGCCTTAAGGTCATCAAGTAACAACTGAGTGGAGACAAATGTGAAATAAGATTCCGTTTTAGGGTAAAAAGATTGAACTTTATTGTTCCGCTAAGGAGAAATTTACATTATAGCAAGCACAGAAATGGGGTAAATGGGTAGGAAACAAATAAAGCAGTGTACCGTAGTGTAACTTTGACAGCCTAGTTTAGGTATAGTATCTATTGTTTATGAAATGTGCATAATGTGGGTTGTTATTAATGGTTTGTAATTAATTTTCCTGTACTCTGGTGTCTCTCCATTGCAGTGATCAGTCCTGCTGCAGTGTCCGGCTCCCCCGCTCTGCCCAAGGGTCTGAGCAGCATCTCCTCTCTGGGCAGCATGGACACTGGAGGTGCAGAGCCCATCACAGGTCTGTGAGCCCTGCCCTCTTTGACGCCATTACCTTTCTGCTCTCAGTAGATATGGCGATACCTCACACACGTCTCATGCACTTAAAGGAAGATTTGGAGTATTGTGTAGTTTTTGAGGCCTGCTGTAAAGCGCCCAGCACACACCTGTGGCTACATATGTTATTTAAATACGAATGTGCTTATTGCTTTGATCTGAGTGATACCCCTGTCTGTTCAGGAGAGAAACGTAAACTTCCAGAGGCGTTGACCCTGGAGGACGCCAAGCGGATTCGTGTGATGGGAGACATCCCTATGGAGCTGGTCAATGAAGTCATGATGACCATCACTGACCCAGCTGCTATGCTTGGACCAGAGGTAAGTCGTGTAACCTTTTGTTAAGTGAAGTCTTATTTTGTTACAAATGTAGACTGTTGCACTTACAGTTTATATGTTAATATTGCTAGACTAACCTGCTGACGCCTAACGCTGCCCGTGATGAGACTGCCAGGCTGGAGGAGAGGCGAGGAATCATAGAGTTCCACGTCATTGGAAACTCGCTTTCCCAGAAGTCCAACAAAAAGATCCTGATGTGGTTGGTTGGCCTGCAGAATGTCTTCTCTCATCAGTTACCTCGCATGCCCAAAGAGTACATCACACGACTGGTGTTTGACCCGTAAGTAGATGCTCTCGTAGCACATTTCATCGGACGCCTGCCTGCACACCGTTCTCATGTCTCCAACTTTCACAGGAAGCACAAGACCCTTGCCCTTATCAAAGACGGCCGCGTCATTGGTGGCATCTGTTTTAGGATGTTTCCCACTCAGGGCTTCACGGAGATCGTCTTCTGTGCCGTCACATCCAATGAGCAAGTTAAGGTACACTAACAATTTACTCCCTTGAGTCATAGTGGTACAGATAGACTGTCATTTGTAGTAGCTTCTTTAGCACATTTTTACTTTCTTACTGACCCTGGGGCTACATTTACAAAACATCCTGTTTTGCCTTATTCTCATGTACCACCATACCCTTTTTTTATCATAAAAAAATATTTGCATATGGAAAGACCAGAGTATTGAGATGCTGCTTGTAAACTTTGCTTGCACTTTTTTGACATTGTCTTTTATCTGGTCTTTTTAATGAAGGGCTATGGTACCCACCTGATGAACCACCTGAAGGAGTATCACATCAAACACAACATCCTCTATTTCCTCACTTACGCTGACGAGTACGCCATTGGCTACTTCAAGAAGCAGGTACTGCCGGCGTGACCCGTACATTAGCTCTGCCCCGGCCCTCTCCCTCCATCCCGTCCTCTCAGTAATTTGTTCTTCCCTTACAGGGCTTTTCCAAAGACATCAAAGTGCCGAAGAGTCGATACCTGGGATACATCAAAGACTACGAGGGAGCGACCCTCATGGAGTGTGAGCTGAACCCGAGAATCCCCTACACTGAGCTCTCTCATATCATTAAAAGACAGAAGGAGGTATGTGAGGCTGTGAGGTCTTCTTGTTAAGGCAAACACATGATTTCTGCTGTGAATCTTTTGTGTTTTAATATCACATAAATCTTAACTGTCCTAACAGATTATTAAGAAGCTGATTGAGAGGAAACAGAGCCAGATCAGGAAGGTTTACCCAGGTCTCACCTGCTTCAAAGAGGGTGTGCGACAGATCCCAGTGGAGAGCATTCCAGGCATAAGTGAGTGTTTGGTTTGTGTGTAATGAAAAAATATTTAAAAATCTGTATTATCAAATTACTTACAAGTCTTTTTCTTCCAGGAGAGACGGGCTGGAAACCAAGTAACAAGGACAAAGGGTAAGCTTTTAGCATATATTATTCAAATCATTGTTCAAGTTTTGAGATGCTTTTGTTCTTGTTGATGTAATGATCAGGTGCTATGGAAGAGCGGGGCTTTGTGCGTGCTCTTACCATCTGCCACAGTGTCTATTTTGATACTACCACAGGGGGAGTGGCAAAAATTTAAATTTACAAATTCTACACAAAGTGGCTTTAATGTGTTTTTATGTAGCAGCTGTCTCTGCTACAGACACATCGCAGTTGACAGGCTAAAGTCCACAGTTTGCTCACTTACTCATGCACCCATTTAACAGCTAAAAAGTTAAATCACCCCTTTTTTATTTTATATCTTCATCTGCTTAGTTGAGCAGTGAAGTGAAATAAAAGATAAATGAATGGATTGCAGCTGAAGGAAAAGAAACTTTAAAACTCAAACATCTCCCTGTTTTATTACTTTACACAGTGATGGTTTGCAGGCTGGGGTTAATTGGGCAGCCAATTAGGCGCTCAAGTATCAATCAGCCAGAGTGGGGGGGAAACAAACTCAACACTAGCTGACTGAATTGTCTTTATTTCACTGACGCGTTTTGGCCTTTGGCAAAGCCTTTATTAAATAGTTGTATAAAATATATATATTATATATATATATATATATATATATATATATATATATATAAGTCTAATGCTAAACTCTTAATTCTTTCTGCTTGGATTTTAGAAAGCCTCTCTTCTTTTCCTAAAGAAGTTCATGTTGCCCCTCTCTGGGTCCCCGACTCACTTTATCCATACCAATTTTAAAAAATCCATCATTGATTGTTTGGCCTCAAAAAATGTGTGGTTGACAAAGGGCCTCCGCCAGTACACATTGGTGACATAAAGGGGGTTCTTTAATGTCGCCGTACTTCACATTCTAGTATGAATCTGATTACAGGGGTCTCATTTAGAGACATATGTTTACATGAGTGTAGTTAATATTTTACTGAGCTATCATTCCGCATGGTTTTGCAGGAAAGAGGTGAAGGATCCTGACGTGTTATACAACATGCTGAAGAACCTCCTGGCCCAGATAAAGGTAAGGGTCACCTGTTGACAGCAGACGGCAACACACACACACCACAGCAGTAATAAGAACGGAGACTAACCAGGACTTTATCTCAACAGACTCATCCTGATGCCTGGCCCTTCATGGAACCGGTGAAAAAATCGGAGGCTCCAGATTACTACGAGATCATCCGCTTTCCCATCGGTCAGCGAGCATTTCTTTGATTATACAGCAGCTTTAATAGCTCCTGCTTATGTCACAGATAGCATTTATTAAATTATTATTATTAACTCACATTTTTCTCTTCTCCTTTTTTTTTGTCTCCACAGACCTGAAAACCATGACAGAGAGACTGAAGAACAGATACTATGTGACCAAGAAGCTTTTCATTGCCGACCTGCAGCGAATCATCACCAACTGTCGCGAGTACAACCCTCCAGACAGCGAGTACTGCAAGTGTGCCAACACCTTGGAGAAGTTCTTCTACTTCAAACTAAAAGACGGAGGCCTGATTGAGAAATGAACTCAGCCACAGAATTATTTACCCATTTCTTCACAGACAAGGAGCGACACAGCGGCCACACCCCAAGATGGAGCAAATCACAAGGAGAACATCGCTAGCTATTGTCATATCTGAGTTAATAAAAGGGTATGTACATGACTGACTCATTTTACAAGGGAATTGTTGGACTTGAGCAAATACAACAGAGGGTTGTTTGAAAATATCAAAGCCAGTTGAGCATTACAAAGTGTCCAAACGGCATTATCTTTCCCCAACAGTTGGTTAATAATCTGCATATACATATTTCATTAAGTGTACCAAAGTTATAGGTCCAAGTTATAACAATGCCACACTTTCCACCATTATTTATAGTATGATTGACTCGGTTTTCGCACATTCAGTGACATTCATTCCAAGTTTAAAACTCATCCCTTGAGCAGATGTATACGTAGTGTATAGTTTCATTTCACAGAAAACTGGACCTCGGGACCTAAAGCCACGTTGCCTTCCGTTACTGACAGACACTTGAACATCCCAGCCATCTTCATGGGTTTTAAGATAAATGTTCTTTTAAGGGGCGAAGACCTTAAAACACTTGGGCAGATAGGCAGTACTTTGACTCTTGAGTAGTGTTGAAACGATTTTTATCATAAAGTTGTTCACGAAAGGGCAAATACAGAACATTTGCTAGTTTTGGCTCCTCAAAAGTGAGGATTTGTTGCTTTTTCCTTTTCATTCCGGTGTATATTGAATGTGTTTCGGCCAAAAAGACAATTGTTTATCATTTGCATTCTGTATGCTAAACAAACGATCAATGACGAAAACAGCACAGATTAACTTATAATAAAAAATTGTTTGTTACAGTCCTACTCTAGACGCTGCTAGTGATGGACTGGGCATCAAATATTTCCAGCACTTGTGTGCTAAACAAAATAATTTCCCCCCGATCGTTGCCTTCAAGAAAACACAGTTGTTTTCATGTTGACAACATAATATATATACTTATTTGTACAGTAAATATGATGCATACTCTTTATACACCATTTTCCACTGGCAGGGTTTTATTCCAAATCATTTAGGATGAGGTCACGCATTAGTATAGCTTTCACCATGCTTGCAGGTGTGATACTGTAGTTGTTGGCATTGATTTGTTCTGTTGCTAGAGTCTGTAGTAAAGTCACTTCCACACACATATGCTAAGTATTCTATTTAGTGTACAGCCACATTTTTTGTGGTGGTCGCACGTTTACTGGATAGTTTATGTTGATAAAACCTAAACATGATTTTGGGGGGGTGGTGGTGGAGGGTAAGCTAACAAGCAGTCCTCCTAGTGGTTCTGGGCTTTTTGAAAGAAGCTAACTCTGGTTTATTTATAACTCCATACACAAGCTGTAAGTGGGTGTAAATGCATGGCAGACAGTTTACAATTTGAATTCACAAAAAAACATCCAACTTTTAGTCACTGTTGATGCAGGTTTTTTTTACAGTGTTACACACATTGTAATGAACTGTTAAAAACACGTCTTTGTTCAGCGGTCAGCGTCGAACGGGGTGCTTCCTGTGACGCATCCACTTCTGTTATGGGAAGTTACTGTCCAGTGCTGGTTGAGCCTGCTTGTTGAATGTTCCATTGACTTGTGTATGTGCGTTTGTTTGTGTGTGTGTGTGAGTGTGTGTTTATTTTGTACTTGAATCATGACTAGCTTTGAATTACTGAAGTGATGTCAGTGTTGCATTATTCAGGGTTGTCAATTGCATACTTCTCCCTCAATCTACCTATGCTGCATTTCAGATTTTCTTAAAAAAAAAAAAGGTCAGTCTGAGTGAACGTTCCACCTGTTTGAGGATGGCTACTGTCTCTAGTTATGGTATTAATGCCATTTACTGTAACTGTAATACTGTTCATGACAATAAAGTTTTTTTTTTTAAATAAACCATTGTTAAATGTGCAGTTTCTAACATCAAGTACCAGTTTATTATTATTATTATTATTATTTTTATTATTATTATTATATTATTATTATATGTTAATTATAAGACTCCAGTCAGAACTAGATCAGGATTTTGGGGATTTCAGATTTGACAAAATAAAAAATACTTGCATGACCACTTTTCACTTGTTACTTCTGACATTGCTATGAATAGAATCGGCAAAGGATTATGGATGAACGGGACAAACGTGTTCAGGTCATAGGCCTCTCCACGTGAGAGTGATCTAATTTGCTTGCACTTGCACTGTGTTATCAAGTCGTCCCCCACCCTACCTTTGTTTTTCCAGGACACATCCAATAGATGACAGATATCACACACATAGCCTATGTAAACAATAAATACAAGACATAAGAATAGCCTGTATCTCATTTTATGTGTGATTATAGTACAACAGTTCTTTCTTTAATTAAGTGCATCACAAAGTCTGTCTGTCCAAACTGTTCACCACTGATTAACCTTAAAAAAGTACACACACATATAGGTATTTAGGATTTACATTCACTAGATTGTAAGTTGGTGGATATTTTGAGAGGATACTACATTTTGTGAAGAAACGCATTAACTGCCTTTGGTATCCTTAAATGAATGCCTAATTGTTACAAATGATCTATCAGCAAATATTTAGTATCTTAAATAGTGTATTTAAAAAGGTGCATCTGTGGCAAAATAGGTGTCTGTTATGGTGCATCTGTGTAAAATGTTTTTTTAAAGTACTAAAATAAATTCTTCTGTGACTCATATGTTTTGACTGTAGCATTAGGCCTGTAGGTTTCGCTTTCCTGATGTAACAAAATGCAGGCAGGGCCCAGTTAGAGTATACTGTTTGCAAAACCTGAGTGTGCGGTGGCCTTTCCCTTTTCAGTTTCAATAAAACAACTGTCACCTGTAAGGTACATACAAAAAGATCAATATATGATTAACCATGGCTGGATTATAAAGGGTTTGTCAAAGATTTTCTGTCAGTGAAGGCTTTCCCTGTCGCTGCACAGCGAAGAGCAGCTGCCGTTCCTCCAGAGCCTCCCTCAGTGGGGCCCTTCTGCCGGCAGAGCGAGGTTTAAGTTTTGTTTCTCTGTATAACACAACTACTCAAAACCAGATTTAAAACCACACCTAACACCATATAGTGATTGCTGAGTGCTGTCTGTGTGGAAACAACTTTAGGAGCAACTTTATCAACAAGATAGATAAGAGGTTTTATTTGTCACATGCAGTTATACATAGTAATATGCACAGTGAAATGCATTCTTTGTACCTGCAGCCAGTAGTAAAGAAAAACAAAATACTACGACAGTAAAACAGTTGTGATTGCACATAACACACAAGGTAAACAATATAAGTGTAAATATAAAACTAAGAAAAAAATTAAATAAAATACAGACTTTAATATAACAATATAGACTGTAATATAACTATAATATAACAAGGAGGTGATCGTTGATTTTAAGAAAGGACGCAAAGACACACAGCCTTTCAGAGTGCTTTTTATTACACTACTCATGCTTTCTCGCGTCCTCTCTCCTCCGGTGACCCAGAAATCCCCCCTCCGCCGTCACGGTGGCTCTTCCTATCCCTTAAAGCCAGCTTGAGGAGAGAGGAGGCTTCTGGAGGAGCTGAGAGTGAGGAAACAGGTGTAGATGTATATGGCCCAGGATAGGAGGGCTCTGCAGCAGGTAATTAAAGCCACTCAGAAGATCATTAGCACTCATTTACCGGGTATAAGGGACAAAACAAGGTTGTGTACAGGTAGCCAAGCCCAGAACGTATTGTCATTGAGTCAGTGCAGCTTTACTGAAATTCCAATCTTTAGCCTGACTAAAGATTTACTGTACCCAAGTCTGGTGAAACAATGACTTGCAACTGAATTCAGTTATTCAGTAATGGAACTAGAGGGCAGAAAACATAAAGTTACATTGGTTCATGTTAAAACAGGCATGGGGATTTCCTGCATCAACACAAGCAACAATCATAAGTTTTGTTTTCCTTATGCAATGAAGAGCAACAGACAGGGCCCAGTTTCGGTGCACGCAACACTCTCTACAAAACAACCTCAGCTGTAGGCCACAGCTGCAGTATGGAGTATGGATAAGATATGAATATAAGCGTAGACACAGCTTTATTAAAAAAGGGTTTTGAAAGAGGGTTGACTATTTTATGTCAGTGTAGTTCAGGCTTCCCCTGTCACTGCACACTAAGACTGTTGTTCCTCCAGAGCCTCCCTCTAGGGCCACTTGGTTCAAAGGGCTTTTACTTTCATTTCCGTGTGTGAGCGTCACACAGCTGATCACAACAGAATTAAAAAACCCTCCACACCACAGTGTGTTGGCAGTGGACAAGGAGAAGCAGCGAAAACACACAGCTGACTGGTGAGTTAATAAAGGCTGACTGTTTGTAACAGATGAATACAATGATTCAGCAGGTCTCACAGGAAGCTTGTTGCTGTTTTCTCCAACTTTACCCTGATGTAGCCAGACGTTATGCTGTTAATGAGTTTTGATGTGCTGATTCTTTTCTACAATGCTGTGTAATTCTGATGTGTTGTCAAACAGGAGGACAGTGTAGGATGGCAGATTTTGGGCTGTATTCGTACCAGGAAGAAGTGGTTCAAAGGGCTCTCCGGGGAGAGAACATAATCATTTGGCTGCCGACGGGAGGCGGAAAAACACGTGCAGCTGTGTATGTGGCCAAAAAACACCTGGAGTCCAAACCGAACGCAAAGGTGGTGGTCCTCGTAAACAAGGTACACAGTTAGCATACAAACTGCCAGAGTCCAGAATCATTTTCATACTAATTATAGGATGCAAGCAGTGTAGCAGAAGAAGGCAAAATACAATATGTTTTGATGTCGTCTGCACTGTAGGTTCACCTGGTAGACCAACACTACAGCAAAGAGTTCAAGCCTTACCTGGACCATGACTACACCTTGATGGCAGTCAGTGGAGAGACAGGAGAGAAGGACTTCTTCGGGAAAGTGGTCCAGAAGTCAGATGTGGTCATCTGCACCGCACAGATCTTGTATAATGCTCTGACTAACATGGAGGACACCAAACACGTTGAGCTCTCAGGTCAGTATAAGTGAGCTTCTTTGTTTATGATGTAAGTTTCATACTACAGACAGTAAGATCCACAAATCGAGACTGTACGCTTGACGCATTCATGGTTCCTTACAGATATTACTCTACTGATAATTGATGAGTGTCACCACACCAACAAGGAGTCAGTCTACAACAAGGTCATGGGATACTATGTGGAGAAAAAGTTGAAAGGAGAGCGACCGTTGCCACAGATCCTGGGCCTCACTGCATCACCGGGAACAGGGGGCGCCAAGATCCTGAACAGGGCTGTGGACCATGTACTGCAGGTTAGGATTTAACTATTCACCTTCCTGTTTGTCACTAATAAGAGCTCCCCATCTCCTCTTATTCTTCATAATTATGATATTCATCATCTCTCTCTCTCTCTCTCTCTCTCTCTCTCTCTCTCTCTCTCTCTCTCTCTCTCTCTCTCTCTCAGATTTGTGCCAACCTGGACTCAGCCATAGTTTCAACTAAACACTATGCCCCCGAGCTCAAGGAGAAAGTACCCAGACCCAAGAAGACGTTTGACATTGTGGAGAAAAGGCCTGAGGTAAGCAATTTTCTTCCTTTTTTAAATTTAACCCACTATTTGTAGACATTTGGAACATTTCCAAATAAAAACAGATGTAGTAGACAGTAATGCACCCTTATAATTACAACTTGCATGACATGGGGACAATGAAATAAGTGGGCTGAAAGCAACAGCCTGCACTTATTTTCATTTAAATTACAAAAAAACAAACAAAAACTTAATCATCAAAACATTTTGAAAGATGCTATATTTACATATACATTCCACATATAGTCAACATTTTTCCTCTTAGGATCCATTTGAGGATCATCTGAAGTGGATGATGCAGCTGATCCATGAGTACATGAACATACCTCCAGATTTCAGTCTGAGAGCGTGTGGCACACAAGACTATGAGGCAGATGTGGTGAATCTAGAGCGGCGAGGTAAGAAATCAGTTGTTTTTTTTCCCGATCTTGTATGCTACAATGCAGTTGTTAGGGTTTTGGTGGCAAGGACAGCAAATGCTTCTGTTCATGCTGACACATAATTTGTGTATATTTGGACCAGGAGTACAAGACGGCAACAGAGTGCTGGCACAATGTGCACTCCACCTCCGAAAGTACAGCGACGCCCTTCTCATCAATGACACCCTGCGAATGATGGATGCTTTTCGCTCCCTAGAACAGTTCTACCAGACCGTCCCTGAAATTGATGGAACAGACTACTTCCTTGTCGGACTTTTCAATGGTAGGAATCCAAAAATATGAGTTACTTATCTATGTATATGACCGGCCATATCATTTTTATTTATGTGAAGCTCATGGTGCAGTTTTTTGCAAGAAATAATTAATACCACTTTTACACAGAAAATCAGGTGGAGCTGAGGAAGTTTGCAATGGATTCTCGCTATGAGAACCCGAAGATGGCCCAACTTGAGAGCACTCTGCTAAAACAGTTTGGTCCAAGTGTGCAATCAAGAGGAATCATCTTCAGTAAAACTCGTAAAAGCACCCACTGCCTACATGACTGGGTCTCCACCAACAGAGCCCTACAGGAAGCTGGCATCAAGGCAGCCATTCTCACTGGGGCTGGCAATGGCATCGATTACATGACACAGGTGTGTTGATAAGAATCCTAAGCTATGAGCTTTAAGTCATTCGAATTCAGTAATAACTCATCTGTTAATGTGTCCTTACAATGTAAACTTTCCTTGCAGAATAAGCAGGCAGACACGATCCGCAATTTCCGCAATGGTTCTCTCAACCTCCTGATCTCCACCAGTGTGGCTGAAGAAGGCCTTGACATCCCTGAATGCAACCTGGTGGTACGCTATGGACTGCTTACAAATGAAATTGCCCAGCAGCAGGCCATTGGCCGTGCCCGGGCAAGAGACAGCCAGTATGCAGTGGTCGCCCAGAAAGGGGGGCGGGAAGTGCAGCGGGAGCTCACCAACGAATATCTGGAAGAGCTGACTGGAAAAGCCATTGCCAAGGTCCAAGATATGAGATCTGAAGAGTTTCAGAGAAAGGTGAGGATGTGGTACTGTGTCCATCTTCATCCCTTACTCTCACTGCTTAGTGTTCTTGCCATCACCTTTTATTCTTTGTCCCCAGATAACTGAGCTACAGACAGAGGCAGTTATTGGCAGGAAAATTGTAGAGAAGACCAAAACGGCGATGAGGAGTCGCAACTCTGCTGCTATTGTCCAGCTCTTGTGTCGCAGCTGTTTCAAGCCTGTGGCCTCTGGCAGTGACATTAAACTTGTTGACAACGTGCACTATGTCAACATCAATCCTGACTTTAAGTGAGTTGAACTCAGTATAAGCTATGTGCAAAAGAATATTCAAGCCAAAGTCTTTACAAAACGTCTCTGAACGTCCTGTGAACACGGCTTATCTTTTCTCTCAGGAGACACTACAAAATCGGTGGGCAGGTGAACCTGGAAAGGACTTTTGAGGACTGGGAGCCTGGACATACAATCAGCTGCAGTAACGAAGGCTGCAACAAGGTAAAGTGGTCACTCTGCCAATTAATTAATTTAAAACTCAAAACCAGACTCGAAAGAGCTGATGTTGGTGCTCATGTTGCGGTGTGCATTTTATCCTTATTTACATTCACAGAACTGGGGATTTGAGATGAAGTACAAGAAGTTTGCCATCCTGCCCAATCTCGCCATCAAGAACTTTGCCATGGAGACCCCTGATGGCAGGACTACTGTGAAGAAGTGGAAGGACATCACTTTCCTTGTTGAGGAGTTAGACTTTGCACAATACTGCGAAGAAAACTTCCCTGACATATTTGATTGAGACACCAGTAAGAGAAATCAGTGTGGGGTTCTTTTCTTCTTCCTCACATGTCAGTTTTTATCTGTTTTTTCCCATGTGCCTGCATTAATTTGTGCTGCGGGCCAGTGAGGCAGCAGTGCGCTAAAACCCATTACGCATCGATCATGCTTGAAATTAGCATGACAGGCCAAAGGTCCTAACTCCTTTTGCATGTTTTTGTGGGTACTGCCTCTGTTTCTTCTTAAGTCATCCACAGAAACAAAGCACAAAATCAACTCAGATGTAACATGAACCTTTAACAATCATGAACACTTGACATGTAATCACCAAGATTTAACTGTTTTAAAATGCTTTCAATTAGCAGCCACATTTTTACAGTGGATGCAGTATATACACGTGTGTTTGTTCCTGTAGTATGCAGATACTGTGTATGTACTGATCATCTCTAATTATTTTATGCAATTATTCAAATGTTTTATGGGAGGTTAGTTTTAACAATATTTTAGCATTATAAAGCCACTTTTATTTGACTTCATTTGACTTTGTTTCTGTATACTTTTTATGATGAGCAATCATGGCCGATGTAAATAAACTAAAATGAAAGCTGATATGGAATTTAAATAAACATTCCTCTTGAAATGCCCAGATTTCTTGTAATAATTGTGCCACTATCAACCACTAGGTGTCAGTGTTGGTTAGCCAATCAACTCAGACACAGTTTCTCTACCTCTGTAACCAGTAACATATAATGTAAATTAAGCCGCAGTAGAAATCTCCTCTAGTGTATCTCAAACTGATGCCCAGTGGCCCTTAGATTAGTCAAACTCACCAGATTTGGCTGTGGTGCCCTTGAGCATCTGACATCTGGAAAAAGGAAAAATGTAGTCAGTAGACAGGAAAGGGGGCTTTTCAAGCATTAGTTCTGATATAAACAGTGGTTTATTTTAATGCAACTGTTTCTTTATGTTTGGACAAAAGCATTACATGAGCTAAAAATATCCCCGAATCCTCCAATGTCTGCAAAAGCGTCTCTTTGTAGCTTTCAAAATGTATACTGAATTTTACTTGTGATGTGTTTTGACTGCTGCAGCTCACTATGCTGCTTGTGCATCACTGGATCAATACAGGGTTATGTATTTCAGCTTGGATCATCTGAACAGTCTACACAGAGCTACAGATGAACTTGAAATTTGAATGAATTTAAAAATCTGGCTTCAAAGATACAATTTACTGAATTACTTTTTCTAAGAACCCTTACGGCTTGATTTCAGCAATCCCTAAAAGACAGATTTAGACAGCTAATCATGGAAAACAGTCTTTGCTGAAGCTAATTTACAGTTTGTTTTTACTGCTGTGTTTACATATATGAATCAAATTTGATATACAGCAGCACAGCTTCAGCTATAATGAGCAGGTTCCAAAACAAACCCAGATTATGGAACTAAAGCAACTGGCGAGGAAAGCATTTAGTTTCAGGCAGGCAGCTGTATTGGGTATATTCACTTTTGACCCACAACACATCTTTTTGTGCATCTCTGGGCAAGACATGATTAGGTCAACCTCACAGTGTCACATGTGTCGTAATCCTTTCAAATCTGGCAGAGAGCTGGAGTCAGTAGTGCTGCCATAGACGTAATCACACTAAAAACAGGCTCTGTTCCGGTGTCATGCCTGACTCAGATCCAGGCAGGCAGAGAGGAGCCGTGCAGTGTATGATTTACTCTGATCAGGCTCAGGCTCTATAATCAACACTGATTGCTTCCTTTTACTTCCCAGCTCAGCACCCCATGCATCTTAATTGCAATTAGCTCACTTCTGAAATTAAAGCAGCTTGGAGTAGTTGAGCAAAGGATAACATGGTGTGTGTGTGTGTGTGTGTGTGTGTGTGTGTGTGTGTGTGTGTGTGTGTGTGTGTGTGTGTGAATTTAGGGGATGCTACTCACATTTATAGTAGGCTTGTTGTCATTGGTATCTAGGACATGCACGGCTGTCTGTCTACTGTATATGTTCATCTTATACACGAGCTGTATGAGAGTCGGTTTCGGATTTCCTTGATGAGGACGAGTATGTCTTCCAGCTGAGAAACTGATGTCATGTAGGATCTTATTCATTTCACAATATCTGATATTTCCTAGTGTATGACATAACTTAATCAATTTGCCAACTAATAAAATAGCTTCATCGATTTCATATTTCTTTTAAAATGTAAAAACAAGATGGAGCTATTTTGCATGTTTTGAAAGAAAAGGGATCCCCTTTATTTGGTGCATGTTGAAACATGTTACCAACTGATATTATTGACTGATCAACTGAAAATTTAAATAACTGATTAATGTTTATGATTTTTAAAAAAAGCAAAACAAGAGTAGTGGCTCTTTTGTCATATAGGATAATTAAATATATTTGGGTTTTAGACTGTATGTGGACAAAACTAGCTATCTGAATATGTCACATTGGGCTTTAGGATATTATTTGGGGCATTTTTCACTATTCACCACTTTCTGACGTGCTAACAACAAAGTGATCATATATTTATAGAGAAAATAAATATAAATCAGCAGACTCACTCATAATAAAAGTAATAATAAGATACTTACTTATGTATTATGTATTTTTTCCCCTCTGTCTTGGTAAAGTTCAGTTTGAAGTTTTTTATTTAGTTTATTTAGTTTTTATCACATAGCCTACAGAAAATCTCCAAACATGGCCTCTACCCTGGGTGTCACCTTTAATGTGTGATTGACAGGTCATTAGCCTAATTAGCTACTTGTAATGGAAGCTCGCTGACCTGGCGACCTGTGTGTGTTGAACTATGCAGGGGAAGGGCGATTACAGCGGACTCCCGCCCGGTTGGCACGATTTCCCCCCAAGAAACAACTAACAGGAACAAACTGAGCTAATAAATGGGCTTTAGTGGAAGATGCCGCGCAGCGTGACAGCTCCACTGTTGCCATTTGGTGGAACTCAGCATCAGGGGAATGTTTGCAGATTAATTGTGAATTGGCTGCGTATTTCTCCCCTACACACGTTTTCCGTTTATAGTTGGACAAACAGCTTGTTTGGGATGTGTTCCTCTTCCACAAATACACACACACTCATAAGAGAGAGAGAGATAGAGAGAGACTGACCTTGCTTTATCAGTCATGGCGTTGTGAATGTTGAGTTTGGAGTGTTTTACGCATGAGCAGGTGGTCTCCTCCAGGTGTATTTATGACACCTGTCAGCGGCCAGCAAGGTTTGTTGTGTTGAATATGGCGAAGCTGCTCTGTTGCATTTTGAATCCACATTGTTTAACACTGATTTGCCATGGCTGCTGTTCCCTGCTATCCACTGTGTGCCTGATTCACATTATCAACTTTGGCCAATTGGATTTGTTGCTGTGTGGAGCCTCGAATTAATTTTATTGCGATCAATAAATATTACTTGTGGCCCCTCAAGGTTTGCCCTCAGTGCAGGCAAACAGTTGTGAGATCAACAGATGAGTGATTCTTTTTTTATTTTTATTTTTTTTCCCTTTTGACAGATTTTAAGATGCCTGAAGTGGTAGGCCACACGAAGTAGGCCCTGTGGCTGAGGCTGATGGGAATGCCCAAAGTACTGGACAAATTTAAAGACCTGATGAGACCACTAAAGACATTAGAGCATCACCAAAATGATTGCAGGTCAACCTGAGGGGGGACATGAATGTGCTTTTGAAATGTAATAGCAATGCATCCAGTAGTTGTTGAGATATTTCAGTCTGGACCAACGTGGTGGAGCGACATTGCCGTCTGTGGAGCCGTGTGGCTAGCAGGGCAGCATGAAATGGTAAAAACACCATATTGCGATTATTTGGATAGATATTGCGATATGATTTGAAACTAGTGGGAATCATAATTTGTGCATCACAAATTGATCCCATCATTCCACTTTGAGAACCAGAACTATATTGTCCTATCATCTACTATTCTGCTGTAAATATGGATGTCTTGTAAAAGTGTCTTTTAAACCCATTATGGCAGGACATTTAAATAAAAATCATTCATTCATATAGATTTTGGAAAAAAAACATTACCTAACTCTCTTTTTCCTTTTTAAATAAGCAAATACTGTAAGCAGTCTGTGCGTAAAACTTGTGTGGTAAGACAACGTTGACAGGTGTGGACGACAAAGCCCATCACTGGGTCAATTTCCTGGCTGCAGACAGAAGTCACACCTGTTAGGCCAGCGTCAGACTAACACACACACACTCTCTCTCTGCTTGTGCAGTCGTAACACATATTCTCTCCAGGACACAGACGGAGACAATGACAGACACAAATATCTCCTACAGTACAGTGAGCCGGTCACCAGGACGGGCATTTCCTCTGGGATCGGTCTACTTGTCAGGCAGCTGCTAGTGCTGTCTGAGAGCCTGCTGCGCTGCTCGTCGGCCTTCTTGTCAAGGCGATAGGACTTCAAAGTCTCTATTCTCATGGCAACAGCAGTGGATTACAAGTTACATTGAGTGACAAGATGGGTGATGACATCTGCATTGTCCTACTGTATGTGGTTATGTATACTGCCTGTGCCTTATTTGGAGTTGAGTGGTTTTCAGGCTGCTGCCCAGCCTGTGTGGATGTACAGTGCTGCGAGTAAACTATATTTGGAGTGATGTGGCCATGTCTTGTTATGCCATTTGACCTCTTTTGGGGCAGTCGTGTCTTGGCTGCCATCAAAAAGCCCTCGGGTCAATTCGAGATGGGGCGTATTTCAAATTTTATACAGAACATTCCCTTCTACATTTTTAATTTCACGGTACGTTCCTTTTTAACACCCAGACTCTTGAAAAACATGTTTGTGTGTATTTTGGGGGCAACATGAAAGCAATTATAGTAAGGAAGGGGTGTATCTTTGTTGTCGCACGTCTCCTTTGATTGAGGATGTCGCTCTCTGAAGTGGACTCGAGCGCCGGTGTCAGTGCCAAAGTCGAGTTACCCAGCCTATTTCATGCTTTATTATAGAACAGATAAAAGAGGCGCTTGTCTTTGCTGTCTGGGCTTTTGTCTGCTCTTTTCTGTCTTGTCCCTTTCTACTGCCTTCCTTTTGACAGAACTGCCTGCTAAATTATTGGAGTTTAGAAACTTAAGCATGAACACCCAATAAGTTCTTGATCAGAAGCCCATTTCACTGGCCAAAGAATTCACGCTTTAAAAAACCAAACAAGTGCTGCTGTCTATGTTTTAGTCCATAAAACATTATGACATATTGGCAGTATAAATATTAGCGCTCACATCGAAAGTCTGGGAGAAGTAGAGACTGTTGACAGAGTCCTGTTCTTAAGTAAATGTGGTGCTCCAGATATTTATTGTTAGTGTGTGTGTGTGTGTGTGTGTGTCTGTGTGCGTAGGTATAGTGGTTTTGGTTTGGGCTAAAATAAATGTGTCTTTGTCCTCTTTCCTCTGTCTCTGCCATTGACTGCAGTTTGTGTCACTCTAATCCCTGTTATTAATCCATGTTGAGTCGCTTTGAGTCATTCAGGCTGGTGGGGATTATTGTGGACTCATATGACAGCCCACAGATTTTTATTTACTCCCCTCTACGCTGATCACTGGAAGATGATTGAGTGTGGTCTTGTTTGCATGTACGTGTATGTGTGACGGATGTGATGGTTAAAGGTCCAGTGTGTAATATTTAGTAGGCTCTGTTGGCAGAAATGGAATATAATATGCATAACTATGGGATTATTGGTGCATAATCACATGTAAAACAGAAATGTCTGTGTTTTCATTATGTCAGAATGAGCAGACGGGGTCGCCTTCAATGGAGGCCGCCATGTTAAATCGCCATTCTTCTACAGTAGCCCAAAACGGACAAACCAAACTCTAGCTGTAGATAGAGCTGTTTTGTGTATTTTGCACTTTTCACAGTTGTTTCTCCTTTAAGCTTGGAAGGGGAGGGTGAAGCGAACTGAATAAATACAGTTGATTTCACATGAACCCAATTGTCTTTCACTTTGACCAAGACAGGAGAAACAGTCTTAGTTTTGTCCACTGACAAAAACAAAAATCAATTTTCAACTTTAATATGAAGCTAAGATTCATAATTCAATTGAAGTCAATTCATTGATTGTCAGAAAATTAACAACTGTTTTGTCAATAATAAAACAAGTGTTAGTAATTACTCCATTAAGTAATTTATCAAGTAAAAATAATCAGCATTCCAGTTTATCCAATATGAATATTTGCTTTTCTCTCTTTTAAGTAATTATAAACAGAATATCTTTGGGTTTTGGACTAATGGTTCGACATAATAAAAAGGCAATTTGAAGAGGCTTTACTTTGGGTTAGAAACATGCAGTGGTTCACTATTTTCTGTTTAATAATTTGCCTTTTTATAAACTGTATCCCAACATGTTCACTCGCTGTAACTGTGGATGTGTGCTAAGTGCATAAACTGTAAATGTGTATTTTGTTTGCGTGTGTGTGACAGCTGGGTGAGTCCTTGTTCTGAAGGCAAGGCCAGGGGTGCTGTTCATTGGCTGAAACAATTGCACACACAAGAGAAACCAAAAAGCATTTGACTATAACAGGCTATCCCCGAGGTCGGTGCCCAGGGTATCGATTATACCATGAAAGCCTCACTAGTATAGAGCAGTCAAGGCTTAGACATGCAAGGTCTGTTATTTCCTATTCCGACTTTTTTTTTAATGAGAGGAGTGAGAAAAGTAAAAGAAATGACTACAGCAGCCTGAAAATGATACATCTGACGGACAGAAAGAAATTATGAAAATAGAACGAAGGGGGCCTAGAGGAGAGGGCACAAAAAGGAAAAAAATGTTGATTATAGAAGGCAGAATAAGGAGGGCTATAATACCTTCATAGAGTGCAGAAAAGGTTGAATTAGAGAGGAGGAGCAGTGGCATATGTCCTGGAGGAGGAATACTGGCTTATGAAAGTGAAGTCGTTCATCATCTGTAACCTTGCCAGGACACAGGACAGATTCCCAGAAATCTTTCTGTAAACAGAGAGACACAACAACAACAACAGGACAGTCTCATAGGGTGGGCTGATAAACACTGTTACAATCCCCAAGCAGCCCAATCAAACCTAGAAAAAGCCTTGTTTCTGTGTACCAGTTGGAGCCAGCGATAAGTAGAGGGCTCATATAGCATAAAAAGATTTCTACAGATTTATGAGACTCTGGCACAGGGAGGTATTGATCCCCTTTCCCCCATCTGAGCCAGTCAAAGCAAAGTGGAGGCTATAGCAAAACCTCAGAGTGGTTTACTTACATTTCTATGTTTTGGGTATGTAGGTTGAGCTCATTTTTAGTGACTTACTGTAAATGGAGAATTAGAGATGAACTAGAATTAGAAATGTCTGTAGATTAGATTCTGTAGTATCTGGAAAGGATTTTAATACTGTTGAGGTTTTTAAAGTGTCATTTTTAGTCATTTGAGCAAAATTACATTCTTGCAAACAAACGTGAAAGGACCCGTCTAGAGCCAGTGTTCGTTTTGTATGTTTTGGGCTTCTGCAGAAACATGGCTGCTCAACATGGCGGCCTCTGTAGAAGAGGACCCCCTGGAGATAAAAACAGCTCATTCTAAGGTAACGAAAAAAATAAACATTGATTCTTATTTTCAGGTGATTATACACTAATGAAAACAAACCAATGAATATTATATTCCATTTCTGCCAGTAGATCTTCCTAAATGAGACACACTGGACCTTATTGAGAGGTGTTACCAAAAAGCTAAACACCTCACCCTGGATAGTAGTTGTCAGAAGATCAGAAGGGTAATGAATTTGTAGTAAAGAGAGTGTTTATCTGCTTGAATATTAGGATGTCTGGCTGACTAGCTTACTGCAGCAACATAACCCTGCATTACTTCCAGGGTTTGAGTTACGTGGGAACCAGTGGGAGTTCCCATGCGCTCCCACAAAAGCAGTAAAATCATAGAAGTGTGGGGGTCTCTATTACATTATCGCCCCCATTTTAATGTAATTAAACATTCTGTGTATGTTATGCATCCTGCAGTTAGTGGCGCGCCGCATAGCGCACCTATCATATGATGCCACAAAGGGCAGAATTGCGTTGTCCCGTTGTTACTGTTCGTTGGATTGGTTTTAGTTGGCATGCTGTTTCTTTCCTGGTCATCCGCTGGTGAGCCATGCTAACTGTTTGCCTCGGAGGGACACGCATCTTTACCCATTAATGGTTTAGCACAGTATCATCCATCAGCCATCAAGAGACAGATCAGACATAGATATTTCCATTATTTTAAAAACAGAAGCCAGTTTTTGTCAACCACTGACTGAAATTCTGAACCAATTGTTTTTAAAAAAAGCATTCTGTCATCATCTTCATCATCACCAACAACAAAAACTACTAGCAGCAACAACAGCAAAATAACAAATAGAGTCATCGATCACACTGCAGGTCATGGTCTGCAGCTTTGCCTAATAGAGGCACTACATTAACTGGTGGCGAGTTTTGACAGATCCAATTAGAATGAGCGCCATACCTCTCTGCCACTGCCCTGCCCTCTATGCAACCCTCACACAAGAAACTGCATGGCAGCATGGCAGCATGGCACGCACACCGCTCATCCATAGTCTCACTAGCCCCTTGTGGTGTATCATACAGGAAGTAGATGTAATAGCAATTGGCAAATGTTTCAAACCTTCGTCTTTGTCCCTCTTGTTTTTCTTGGCTTTGGATATTCTCATCAAACTAATCATACGCTATATTACTAGAAAACGCATGTTTCCACACTGAATACTTTTCATGCTGGCACCACACCCCCTTTTTTTCACATCCCTCAAAATGTCTATTCCTGTCTTTGGTAAAGCTGCTTTTCTCTCGTCTATCCACAAATGTCCAAATGATAGGTTTTGTGTCTAAGGAGAAAAGGGAGTCATGCTTCACAAGACGGAGCACAGCAAAACATCTGACTCCTGCCAAGGAGAGGAAACAAAGCATGCTCATTTTTGCAAAATCTATTCTTTTGTCCTCATCTGAGGCCTGCTTTCTTTGTGTACCCTTCACTCTCCCTCCAGCCGCAGTCCTCCCTCTCAATTATTCCTGAGAAACAACGTACTTGTCAATCTTTTCCTTTTCAATAGCTAATGGTCTATCTATCCCCCTCTGCCCAACAGTCAAGCCAATTAATTTGATCAAGCTGTTGAAAATCATTTTCAGTCGCAGCGGGAGGGCAGTGCCAGACTGACAGCGTTGACTCACTATATCCATTGTTAAAAGAGGAACAACACTGTGTAAAGCAAGGTAAATTAGCCAGAATGGATCCAGAAGTAATTTTATATCTGGACCACTCAATTATGTTTTTGTGTACATCATTTCCCTGTTATTTCAGCCCTATCACACAATGTGTGTGTGCACATGCATGTGTCACATTCAGTGCCTAACCCTTGCTTAGGCTGTGACAGCAGCATGAATCAATATGTCTTGTCAGTGTAAATACTAGAGGAAAACATAAGAGACCGTCAGAAATTATAGTTTCAGTCTATAGCGTGGCCGTGACACTCATATGTGTCAAGGAAATTATCAGTGTTTCTGTACCTGTGCATTTTGTTGCCTGTAGCTTTCCACTAACAGCTTTTCTTTTACTCTCTCAAAAGTAAACCTCTGTCGCAAGTGCACTGAAAGATGATAAGTTGTCCAAATACTGTTGAACGAGAAGTGTGTATGAATGATTTCTTTTTTTTTTTTGCTGATGTGAGCTATCAAACCCCTCATGCAGGCCTTTGATGTAGCTCTCCATTGTCTTGTGGAGCTGCAGGAAATTGAAAGGGAAGATCAGGGGAGTGTTAGTGAAGGGGTAGAGGAGGTGGAGGATGGGAGCGACGCCCAGCACGTCAGGGTTTTCTGGGACATGGCACACGGAAATGAACTAGCCTTGCATGACCTGCAGGAGCGCGCTCTCAAAGTGTGAGGATTTACAGGGCACAGAAGCAAGTACAGTTGTTTTAGAAAACACAAGAGATCAAATAAGTGATTTTCCTTTTTTTCTTTTTTATTCGCTAAAAAGACTCAGGGCACAAATCCAGGTTTAATATTTCTGCAATATCCTTCTGAGCCCACGCCACCTCTCACCACTGCATCCAAAGCTAAATTCTAATTCAGAGAAAACACTAAACCTTTGGAGAATTACACAAAACACACTCACTCAGCCTTAAAAGAGCATTTGTCCTTCGAGTGTTAAAAGAGTAAAGTTTTAATGGAAGCAAAATTTTATTTGAAGCTCTCTGTGACTTAAAGAAGTGTAGAAGATTCTTTTCTCTGACTGTCATTCTCTTCAACACTGTAAGTGCTTTCCACGTCTCTGCCAATGAACACGCACTTTCCCATATTGCTTCCCATGGTGATAAATTGTACTGACATTACGGGCTGTTTCAGGTTGGGGAGTACAGAGTGGTTTTAGGCAAGGTTAATAAGTCCATTTCTGCTCTTTTGTGAGTCCTGGATGTGGAATTAGCATTTTATTTCAACATGGCTGTTGCATATTTTTGTGAATATATTTGAATATTTCAACAATATTTCAAAATGTGATTAATGGAAGTGTGCTTGTCCATTAGAGGCTGTAAATAGTGAAAATTACAAATCACACAGCATTCCTCCTATTGTTATAGCTAATATATTTCATTAACCCATTTCTCAACTGGATGAGTTATAATAAATGTTACTGCTTCTCTTGAAAACAAGCTTTTAATCACAGCATATATAGCTATTCATAGTGAGCTTGGCTAATCCCTACAGGAATAGGAGCAATTTCATTTGAATTTATGTAGCTGAGCGTTTCCCTCATGAGTCTGGGTTGTTTAAATGCAGAACAAGAGGGAGATGAATACAGAGGACAATGGCAGCAGTCCGTTATATCAAAATGACAGATAAGCAATGAAGGAGCGCTTCCCCCACTATTGTGCTCAGGTAGTGTAGGGAAAGAGGTGGGAAGTGTGATGTGCAACGTGGCAGGTCAGACCCGGGAAAGTGGGTTTGCTCTGGCGGGAAATGGCTATTTACGTAGCTGAAAATGGAGTGGGCCTTTCTGACATTTTCATAGCCCTGCAGGCAAGAGTAACCTTCAGCAGAAAACAGAACGATTAAAGAAACGGGAGGGGGGTGATGGAAGGGGGGAGGCAGAGCGCGAGGTGGGGCACAAAGCAGGGGAAGTGATTGCATGAGAGAGTTAAAAATGATTGGAGTTTGGGAAAAGGGATGGGGAGGGGGGGAAATAAAGATGGACAGAAATAACCAAAAATGATTTGCAGGGCATGCAGGATGTGTGAGGGGAGAGAACCACTGCCTTAAACAGACTGACAACTAGAAAATCAAGAGAATAAAAGGGAATAATGAAGGTTAATGCTTGACAACAACAAAATACTCACATCTAATCTACAAGAATAAAGTTCAATAAACAACAGATTTCAGCCTTTTCCTAACAGCTTTACACCCTGTTGCACCTCTTAAGCACTGCTGTCAAACCATGCAAATCACTCAGCCTTGAAACGTCTGCACTGATGTGACATGACAGAGAAATTATGCATGTATAAATCGTAATGGCCACGCGCAACAGCTCAAGTTAATATTTCAGTCTTCAATAAACTTGACATGATAACGTGCACCATAAAGTGTCCCCTTCCCTATTATTGTCTTGTGTGAGTGAACAACTGAATATAACCAGGTATCTCCATCAATTACTCGTGTCACACTGCGTTACCTCGATTTTCAATCACAGGTGCAGTCCAGGTTTGTCTATTTCTGTGGCTAAATAATTAAATTAAACCACGTCAGGGGATTTTTAGTTGTGGTCTTCAACAAAATAAAATCAACTTTGGTTATAGAATAGGTCATACTGAATGGTTTGTATGGCAGTCTATATGTATACCACACTATATCAAATGACTGAAGTTCTCGGAAGCAGTTATGCATTTGCTATACATGCTTATTCCTCCTGAGGGACGTAAAGGCTGGTGTCAGTCCCAGCATGCATTGGATAAAAGAATTACTGCCATAACAGCTCTGTGAGATTGTACCTTGAGCTAAATGCTGACATTCTCACAATGGTAACCTGCTGATGTTTAGCAGGTATAATGTTTGCCATATTCTCAAACATGTGAGCTGAGGCTGATGGGAATGTCATGATTTGTGCAAGAATTTGCTCATAAACCAAAGTATGAATTAATCACAGTCAGTTGGACTCATGGGGACTGTGAATATCTATCTATCCAATAGTTGTTGAAATATTTCAGTGGTTTCAGACGGGCCGACATTATCAACTCTAGCTCCGTGCTGCTAGCATCGCCCAAAAAAGCCGGATATCACCGTGGGCAGGCTACTTGTCCGCCACATAGACAAACAAATTCACACTCACACCTACAGGCAGTTTAAAGTTTCCACTTCATTGAACCTGCATTTCTTCAGACTGTGGGACAAAATCCAAGCACAGACCCATGCAAGCATGGTGAGAAAGCAAAGCACAAAAACGGGACATCAGAGCAAAATGTTATAATCGTGTAAAATGTTGAATCAATTATAGGCCGGCTGTGGAGGGAGTTGGGGGAGTTCTCTCTATCTCCCACACCTTTCCTCTCCTGATATAATTGTGCAAATCACCTAGTTTTCTGATGAAAATTTAACATAGTTGCTGCAAGAACTTATCAGGTGATCATCAGACAACCAGAATTCAGAGAAACTGGGAGAAAATAAATGATTTCCATGTGGCTGTGTAGGAAAGGAGGACTGATTATATCAGTAGACGCAGCTAATAGACCCTGATTATAAGCAGCCTCATTTCCTACAAATGACTGTTGCTGCATCACGAGGAGCACTAGAATATATTATTTTTCTTGTATGCACTGTCTTTCTTTCGTAGCATAACAATGTCACCATAATGAGAAACTTGGACGCAAACGGATTCAACTTATCTATGCATTTTCTTTCCCATAAATCTGTCCCTCCGTCTCTGTCGTGTAATTAAGTGAGGCTGTGAGTTCATGAGCTATGACTGTTTCATTACTTTTGAATAGGCCAAGATGTGCTGATACGGGTGAGAATGAGATATCAATACACTCTCTATTACTCGAGTCTTTATTAATCTTATTCTACCCATTCACTACATGCTTCTCATTCAGTATCCTCCCAAGGCTATCCAGGGATAGAAAATATTTTTAAATTATGATCATTTGGTGATTCACTCACTTTGTTGAGGCCAACCTTTGCTTTATTTATAGGTGGGGCCAGTCATTCTGGAGAAAGATTGTTGTGTCTTATTCCCAGGTTGTCAAATACCATTGCTTTGGGTTGTTGGGAAACAAACCAAGGAGTCAAATACAGACACTTTGGGTTGCCAAAGTAGTATTTGACCACCATGAGACTCAACAATAACTTATCTTTCTCCAGAATAACTGAACCCACCTTTAAAGCCCTATAACCAGAAGTTTATACCAGCAGCATATTAGATATCAAGAATGACTATTTGCTTATTGAAGTAAAAACAATATGTACTTTATTGGAATTATGCAGGAATCTAATCATAGACATAAATATGGAGCAAAAGGACAATGGTAGCCCATATTGTTCTACGGGGAAGGCAAAAAATTCTAAATTTGTCTCCCCTCAGTGCTACAGAAAGCAACAGAGAAGACGTGTGAAGATGGCTCCCATGTGTCACTTTGACGATTAATCCTGTTGAGACCCGGTAGGCAATCATTTATAATGTTGGTTCAAGAGTTTAAAAAAATCGTCAAAGTTAAGTGCTTTTCTGGACTCTCTCATGCAAGGTCATTGCCAAGAACCAGAAGATGCATTTAAACTTTCATCGTCTGTAGACTTTATACAATAGACTATTTTAGAGGTTGCATATAGAAATATTTTACATAAGATACACGCCGGAAGGTGAGTTCCCTGGTAAACAGTCAGCAGCAGACTCCTCTGTGTAAAAGATGGGCAATAGACATTTCTACTTATTAATATGTATAGCTTTTGCTTCCTCATCCTCCCTGTAGAATAAAAATCTGATGGTGCGTAAGGCTTTTTTGAGAGCTGGGGGGGCGGCGGGGCTTTGTTCCTCTGCTGGTGCTGTGTCTCCCTCACTGGGGAAAATGCCATGAAAGTCACCAGCAGCACTGGGAGGTTAATTGCCAAGTTATAAATCACACAAGACAGTTAGGCTATGGGTGCTGTTAGCATACGGCTGCAGTTACCGAGGTTATGGCAAAGGACTCTCCTCCACCATAAGTTTGTCATTTAATACTGTATTAATATCCCCATTGGTGTGCTGTGTAAAGGTTGGTGGTGTGCATACTAATCCAATCATTGCACATTCTGATGAGTCTTGAAGGATTTATTGACTTCAGTTACACTCATTCCAAAACATTGAGGAGTTTGAGAAAGGTGCTTATCACAAATTCATTATGTGAAATCTCAGAAATATTGATATACATATCTTTTCTTCACTAAAATACCCTGACATTGAGACTATAATATGTTTACCTGTACATACTATCAACAAAAGGTGAAGCTCTTTGCACTAAAATGACTAACCATGAATAACTGATACACTGTCCTATAATGATTCATATTTGGTTGTATACTGTTCGTGTGTCACTAAAGTTCTTTTAAAATCTTTTTAATGGTAGGGGAAATTAAACACCTTGAAATTAAGTCTTAATTTATAAAAACATAAACTGAACATTAAAGATAACTGGCACTGACTAAATAAAATGAAATATATCTTATATCAATGACTAACAATATGCAAATGTACCATTTTCGTTAGGTTGCATTTCTCTCGTATCAAAGCGACAGCTTCCTCCTCCCCAAACCCTCCTCCATCTTTAGCAGTGATTCTTCATTTGGTAACTGTCAGTCACATATGAATCTGTCCCACTGCAGGCATCTACGAAAATTGATTGAGCCTAGATGGACGAACAAAGTCTGACTGGCAGTGTCTGTGGTGCAGATTATCAAGCAATTTCTCATCGGGGAAGTCAATAAATATCTGAGGAAACAGTAACGCAGTGTCTCCTGCACTGAAACTTGTTTGTTTTGATGTGTCTTCGGCTTTTTGCCTCTTACCCAAGTCGGTCTCATTTGTACCAGCCTTTTTTGGCCATTAGTGCCTCAGTAGCCAGCCAGCATAATTAGCACTATGGTAATCCCACTGGACCTTTTCTAATTAGAACCAATGCCAAGGGCAAGTGACCACAAATGAACGGGGCAGCCACATGCCCCTGCTCTGGAGAAAGACACAAGTAAACCATAACTCATGCTGCAGTGGGTTATGGGAGCTTAAGTAGCCCCCCATTTCTTTTTATACAGGGGCACATTAAATCCATGATTTATTTCCCAGGGAGCTCGGTGTCATTACATTAAAGCAACCAGGTATACAACAGTCACACTGAAGTGGCACTTTATACAAAACCATGAAATATCACTGTTGAGAAATTCCTTCAGTCAAAAGATAAAGGATTGTATGTGTAAGATAAAAAAGTTAAACCTGTGAAAGCAAGCAAGGACATTTCATTATGAGGAAGAAAAATCCACCCCTTGGACAATGTAAAAAGAAAACACATAACACAGTGTGAAATGACCTCGGTGTATGAATAAAATGAGCTCTGCAACTGGAGGTTGTCTATATTTCTTTCATACAAAAAGGCAACAAAATGTCTTCCTTTCCAGACTGTGCCGTGTATATGCACACACATACATTCTCTGTTTGATATAATCACATGAATTTACAGCCTTTTTCTAGCTTCATACTGTGAGACTCATTCTATAGATGGTGGTGAAGTTGTCAGTCCCTTTTTTAATGTAACATTTCCATATCCATTTTTTTTTCTCTCTTCATACACACCACTTTGACCACACTCATGCTTAAGTTAATCAACTGCCTTAAGTGCCGTCGCTCCCTCCCCCGCCCTCCTTTTGTTTAGCTCGTTTCCGACTCCACTCACTCTTGTCCATCAAAGGCTCCATTTAAAGATGGGTTTTAAAGTTCACGTTGGATGGACACTGCTTGGCACTTTGGTTGCTGTGGAAACCAGGTTGACGCATGGAAAGGTTGTTGGGAACAGTGTGAGTGGGAGTTTGAGAGGCTATAGAGGTCTGTCAAGATTTATGGATTTTACTGTACAGACCTAGTGGCGATTTAACCGCCAGGAAGGGGAAAGAATATACATTTAAATGCAGATACAGAAGCCACAACAAGAAGCACAAGTCCAGACCAAAGGCAAAGAAGATATCAGTTTACTCTTTGATTTACAGAACAGAGTTGTTTTTGCTCGATATTTTGGGAAATATGATTCATATTGACTAACAATTCACTTTATTTTCCAAGAGGTATGTGAGAATATTGATACAGCTTTATGTCTGTATGGTCAATATGAAGATACAGCCAGCAGTCGGCTAACTTAGCTTCGCACAAAGACTGGAAACGATGGGGAAATGGCTAGCTAGGCTCAGTCTTCAGCACCTCTGAGACTCACTAATCAACACATTATATCTGATTTGTTTAATCGGCACAAAAACCAAAAAGTGTGAAAGCAACAATGTGCTGCGTGTGCAATGTACTGGACTATTTCTTGACCAGGAGCAGTTAGCAGCCAGCAGAGACTTTTTGGTCCCCGGCCAAAAAAGAATCCAGTAGATAACATAGTGACGTGTCTTTTTTTACACTTTGGTTTTTATACAAATTAAGCAAACAAGATACAATGTGTTAATTAGTGCTGGTTATAAACACATATGTGTTACCTTTGGACACACGCCAGGCTGTGTAGTTTCATATTTACCGTACTCGTATGAGAGTGGGATCAATTTCCAAAAATGTCTCAAACTTTTAATTTTAAGGGAAAGCCGACTTAATGCTTCTCTAAACCAGTGGAGTGTGGACTAGTAGCTGGAGAGGTGCCAGTTTCACCTCCTGTGCACTGCCGAGGTGCCCTTGAGCAAGGCAACCTAACCCCAAGAAACTGCTCATGGGGCGCCGCTAACGTGGCAGCCCATCACTCCACCATCTCTCTCCATGTTTGCATGTCCACAAGCCCTGAATGTGCATGAGTGTGCAATTCAGCCTGTGTGTGTATAAAATATAATAAAATAAAATAAAATAAAGAGTGAAAAGAAGAATTTATCCAATAGAGGATTAATAAAGTAAATCTTCAATCTTAAATTAGAGGCTGTTGCCTTTCGAAGACCACTGGACAGAGGTCATAGTTTACCCACCTCTTTATTTACCACTATAAGCAGCTCTATAATCAGCGCTGTCAGCACTGAAAGGGCAAGTTACACCAACAGCGCTCTCTGGAACCTTATGTGAGGCAGGTGCATGCTCATTTGATGGGGTGCAGGATTTGGACAGCGACCAGTCAGATATTTCTTAGGTCTCTGAATCTGGCTTACATCCTGCCCTTTAGCCATTCTCAGTTAGCTCTGTGTGTAGGCCAAGAGGGCCGGTGCTGGAGATTGGAAACCAAATAGTAAAACGAGAGAAAGGAGCCATGCTTTCTTCAAAGGCTGAACACCATAAACATGATAAAAAAATCTACATTAATCGATAGAAGACTTTTAAAGCATCTTAGTCAGAGGTGCTAATGGCTGGTGTTAGTGGGGAGAGACGATGGTGTTGTATTTCATTCACTGTGGTCCCCATGTTCTTGACTGTGGGTTATTTTTATTATCGCCGCATGTTCGAGTGCCAGCACATTTGCATGAAGAAGGACATATCTAGTGCTCATAAATAGGAGAGCCACGAGTATCCGTCACTTCACTGGTGACAACCTGTTCTTCGCATTTCCATCAGTTTGTCACGCTACCGTAAAGGGACCCAGCACACAATTGGCCTTTTCTGTTAATCTGTTAAAGATGCAAGCCAATAGAAAAACAGAATTTAATGGAACAAACAAACTATAAAAAGGCCCTAAATCTGACGAGTATTGAAATCACATCATCAGCAAACTCTGCAGTGTTTTTCTTGGATGACAAGAACAATGCTGGCACTGTGGGATGTTTATTGTTCCTGCAGTAACTATTTTGGAGTCTGGGAAACAGTTCAAATCTGCAAGCATAAACACCTCATTGAGTTGACTATATACACTGTCACATTACATTTTTACCAATAGTGTTCACTTTGAAGGCAGATCAACATGCCACTACAGCACAGTGACAGCTACATTAACAGTCTGTGAAGTGCAGCCACATAAATGTCCATTAGGAACCACATAATTACTCAGCGGATTGATTTTGTCTTCTCATATGGAAATCAATTAACACTCCCATGGCTCAGTTTGTTGAGCCTGTTATTTAGAGTGGCAAATATTTATGAAGCTACGTTACATTAAGGTGATTTTTATGACATAGAAACATCATAAATCCTCATAAAAGAATGTTTGTTGAGAGAGAGAGAGAGAGAGAGAGAGAGAGAGAGAGAGAGAGAGAGAGAGAGTTGCACATTATTTTAATGTAGTTAATTACATAATATCGATATTGTATAAATAACAGTTAAAATCCATGTGATGGCTTTTGGAGTTACCCCAGCCAGTCTGTGTGAACTGACCAGAGTCAAGCAACAAGACATCTGGCCATGGATTTCAAAATAAAACTATTTGTGATTTAGGCTCTTCTTTTAATCTTATTATCGACCCACTTAAAGAGGATTTGTTGCCTAATGCTTAACATAAACTTTAACGTACAAGAGGAAAATTTAAAGCTTCAAAGGCTTTTTTTTTTTTCATCTCAAAAGGTAAATTCCGATTTACAGCTTTGGTGTGTCGGCCGGTGCAAACACATGCATGCCTTTATTTTTAAAAGACACTTCCGGCCTCAGTTGTGTCTAACTTGACGGAACCGCTGCACTGGACAGCTCTGCTTTTTTGCGTTGGCAGCCAGTCTGTACCAATCTGTTTCCACTGTTGCTGGGCACGGACGAGCACCGGGAAAGTCGGAAACGGAACGGGGGCCGGTAAGACAAAAGCGCTTTCCTATCTCCTTGTATTGGCACACGTGAGGAGGAGTGCTGTCTCTGCAAAAAGTTTTGATGTGGCTTTTAATTAATATTGATGCGATAGTTTCAGGTGCACAGGTTCGCTGGGTTCTGGAGGACTGGAGTGAATTCAACGTGCGGTTGTAAAGTTTTATTTCGCTCATCGCTTTCGTTGGTCTGCTCTCGATAAAGACTATGAATTTCGGAGGTTATGCGTAATTGCGCATTAGCAAGCACCAGACTTCTAATCCCTCTTCTCCACACTTCTCGTCCCGTAGGAAAATAAAATACTTTAAAGTATTTTAATGAGTGATGAGGAAAGATGGTATTAACTAAATGTTTTAATCAGATCAAATCAAACCACAAAATCTGCGACAACAGGAAAAAAATACAACCATGAAGCTGATTTGGGGATTTTTGTTTGTATAAACTGTATCCCACCAAAAATGATGTAATGATATCCTAATAGAACTATTCAAGTTAGTCATAAAGTCAGCTTCGTGTCGATATTGACAACAACTGCTTCACTCATGTACTCCGTCCTCCTCTGCACACAACCTTATGCCCCCATCCCGAATTAATAATCTTACTTTAATAATATTTTCCACTGAAAATTGTCAATAAATCCCCTCCTGGTGCACTGCAGCCTGTTGACGTTACATTATGTGTAAATATAGAAAATCTAATATTCACTTTACTTTAAAGGGAAATCAGTTTTCTTATTCAAACTTAAATGTTGAACATATTAATAAAAATTTATTCATTATATTAGACTTTGCAGTGTTTCTGTCCCCGTTTGATAACAAAGAAATAGTGTTCAGGAGATCATATCAAGTTAAGATATTCAGTATAGTTTATAGCTTTACATTGATGACCTTTGTGAAACACTGTGTAGCATGTAGGATGCTTTCATGATGAGCATTGATTTTACACACACACACACACACACACACACACACACACACACACACACACACTTCATCAGATATGGTCTAGCCGAACTGATGATGACAGATTTAACAGCCTTCTGCTCACTGAGGAATTTTTGAAGTTTGACATGTCTATTTAATCAGCACCAGCAGTGCCCTCATTAAAAAAAATAAACAAGTGTACACAGAGAGAAGGCTATGTTGGTGTACAGATGTTGAAATCAATCCGTCATTCTGAAGCGAGCGTGGTCATAGTGGAGCGTGTGAAACTGTCACTTGATTATATTGGATTCTCAACTGAACACCTCTTTTACTGCAATCTTGGTGCTCAGTAGTTGTTGTTACAAGAGGTCTGATAAATCAAGTGAAATATCACAGGGTTGATTTAGAGAAATTGACATAGTGCAGCTGCTGTGTACAGACTTTATTTATGGACAGCACCTTTTAGAGCTGGCTTCTCCTGCTGAATAGCCCTCCCTGATAAATGCTGCAATCGGTCTTGCTGTAATGATAAAGTGTGCAATAAGTTTCTCATGGTCATTTGTCTTTTATTGTTTTATTACTTTTTGCTAAAGGGATTTTGGCATTTGATATTTTGTTTAGTTAGACTAGAGAAGATAGAACAAGAGGATGGTTCATGATACAGGGCTTTTGGTTTCAGGAGTACAGTACAGTAATTACAGCTTGTGTGGACATGTGTTATATAAATTTAAAAGTGCAAATCCCACTTGGAAAACATTTGGCTTTCTGTCCGCAGTTTTTGGCTGTTACCTAAAACCACACTAGTTGGGTTTAGTCAGCTACATTGTTATGGTGAACAACAAATGAGAAGGTAAAATCTAAAGATTTAGATCCCTTGTTTGGGAGTATTATAGTCTCTCAGTGACAACACAGAGTAGTAGATTAACTGAAAACAAAATTTCTCCTAGAGAGCATGAAGTGCTTGAGTCTCGCTCTAATGTTACCTCACATGTGCACGGTGTGAAGTTACTGATGCTAATGTTTAAGTGCAAAACAAGTTCAACAAAGCTTACAAACTCATGTGTTAGCAGACTGCAGAGTTTTCACAACTCTTATTTTATCTTTGCATTCATCATTAGCAAGGACATAAATAGGAACCAGTTGCACAGTTGTAATGTTTGCAGCCACTAATTGGATTTACTGAGCACAAAAAGGTAATCTTGCACGTGTTTTGTCACCACATGGGGAAAACAGATACTTCACAAGTGTCTCCCTGCTTCCTTGCTAGAGCTGTGTGTGTCTCGCACTGCCATAGCCACAGAGACGTTTAAACTGTGACTTGAAACACAACGATCTGGATTTAAATCTTGGCAGGAGTGGTTAAATAGTTTCAATATGCACTTATTCTGCTATACATATTCATTTTAGTTATTCTATGAGGTGTCATTTTTCACAAATATTGACTGTTTTATCGTATATTAGTAGTGAGTTCCCTTAAGAATTGAAGGAGCAGTCTTAAGTCCAAGCTGGGCCAGCATGGCTCCCATATCAGGCGTCTTCCTCTTCTCCTGGGGTGATCACAGCAGCCGCCGTGGTGGGCTGGCTGGGTGGATCGTCTCAAGGACCAATGCTCTTTAATCCAAACCCCATGCTTCCTTTTCTGATGACTTTAGGCTGTTTAAATCATAGGTAATGCGTGTTTCAGCAATACAACCGAAAACTGATTAAAACAACAGAGGCTTGAAGGTGCTAGCCCTTTAAAAATCAAATCATTCAATTATTTAATCATTCTGTTATTTGTAAGGAGCTACCCGTTTGTATCTATGTTTACCAGATTTTGTCCCTCGTCCTGTACACTTATATTTTAACAAATTTACTGGAAATGGCCTTGTCTATTTTGTGGTACAAAGTGGCTCCAACAACAGCAGCCACAATTGTAAGTTATTTGTGTCAAATGAAGAACTGAGAGCAAATCCAATTTGTGTCAATCTGATTTTACATTTTCAACTTAATTAATTATCCAAATCAAATTCAGCAGAGAAACTTAAAAACATCTTTAAGTTGAACCAGCTTAAATGATTTACAGTGCAGTGGAGTTCAGCATCCCTGTTACAGCATGAATTATGACCCATGAGCCAGTGTTTAAGGTTTTTTTTTTTTTTTAAATACATTTAATTTCCTCACCGCACAGAAAACATATGGAAAAAAATCACAGTACAAACTGTGAGTGTTGCATGCCCTTACCCCCTGAGGAGATGTAGGTGGTATCTCTGTGTGTTGTGGGAATTTTGCTTAGCCTTTAATTGTTTCTTGCTGGCAGCGTTACAGAGCTGCAAAAGACAAACAGCCTGTCTGTCACTATGTGTTGTTAGAGGTGGATACTCCTGTTAACTTCCACTTCAGGAAGCCAGCTGTGAAACGTGCCTCGGCAAAATGCATTAAAGGTGGGTTTATGCTCCTTGTAGTGCTCAATGCTGAAGACTCTTTTCATTGCAGAGGGTCATTTGACAGAAAGCATTAATATTACATGTAGAAAGGGGGTCACTCTGGGGCTGCACTGCACAGTTTTTCTTCTCTGTGGAGAAGACGGTGTTTGAGTTTACCTCACATGAAGGGGGAAAACATTAACTCCATCCCCTACTTAGACAAGAATGTAAGTAGAATTGTGTTTAAAAAGAAAAAAAAGTGTAGAAAGAAAGAGGTATAAACAAAGAGAGAGAGAAAGCATAATTTGGGAAAAAGAAGCATCGACATCCCAGCATACATATCCTGATGGAGGTAAGTGTAAACTGTTTCCGACAGGCTGGGTGTGTAGTTTTTATAGAGTGTCTTTATAGATGTAACGCTGAGTGGTTTACAGTGACATCCTCATTATGACCAAAGTGCAGGGTGAAGCCGGCCTCTTGGTGTCTTGACAAGAGCTCTATTTCTTGACCTCAGGCCTCTGCCTTGCTTGGGCACCAAGCTCACTCACATAACATCATGTATGCACACAAATGAGTCTGTATCCTATGCACTTTGCGGTGCTTACTGCTGCTGTTGGTCAAGACTTTCTTGGTAAATATAGGCATGTGCAAGGCATCTTATTTGTGTGTTAGCAGAACAGTTTTTGTCTTTTTTTTTTTTTAAATGTAATTTTTAGGTTTTATTTCTGTCAGCACGTGCTCTTAAATTGCTGCCTCTTACCTTACAATTTTCTCTGTAACTTTGCTCATCTGCTGTTCAAGTTGGCCTCTCGCTATTTTGCTTTGACCTTCTTTTGATCCTCCTCCTTACTGCTGTTATCTATGGTATCATCACCTGCTGAGCCAAGGTGACCAGCCCGCTCACACAGAGCAACACGCACAGCTGGAGCCCGCAAGGCCCAAGAATGAATTTATACACTTTTGGATGTCTGTTGACCTCTCTTGTTCTCCCTCTCTCTCTTACTCTCTGTGTGACTGCTAGCCTTGATTTCATCCTGCGTGGAAAGCGACCAGAGTAGCAGAGTGACCTTCAGTTTGATTCTACGAAAAGTTTTGTGCTATAACTGTGACGTACTTGATGATTTGCTTTTCCCATTGCCAGTACAAACACACAGTTAATTCCCAATTAGCTGGGGAAAGCTCAGCACTGGAGGACATCACTGTCCTGTCATGGCCTGGCAGAGCAGCACTGTCCCATTCAAAGCTTCTGATGGTTGTTAATATGAAGTACACAAGACATTCATTTTAAATGTGCACAAGTTCACAATGATTTCTTAAAATGTTGTGCTATGTACTGATTTTTAAAGTCACTGCCAAAGCATTGAGTTATGTACACAAAATTGTATTTTGTTAAACAAGTGATTTGGAGTTGTGATTCTTTTAACCATCAAGCTTGATAAATTATGAATTCCCCTGCCACACTCCAGGGGTTGGGTAAAGAGTGACAGGGCAAGCTGTGCAGGGATTTTTGCATGACAGGTAAAATGAAAATCTCTATAAAAAGATATGAACACTGGCCCTTCTAGCTATACTGTCAATTCTTCCCTGAAGGAGCAACAGGGTGATGGTCCCCTTCCATCTCTGAGTTACCTCCGCTGGCCTGGGTTGGTACCCCATGTGAGGCTGGAGGTGACAGAGACAGGGTGGGGGTCACGGATTCTGACAGCTGCATGCAGCCTTCCTCAGGGCATGTAGACTGCCCTTTTCCCGTTGTGAAGCACTCTCCCTCCCAGCCTCCGCCACCCACCCACCGCCTAGCAGATTTGCATGCCCGACCCGGGGATAGACTCAGCAGAGGCTGCCTGCTCCTTAGTGGGAAGCTGGAGAAGTGACACTTCTGACCCTGGGGATGGTTTAGGTTTCACTTCCTCCTTGCTGTATTTCTGTGCAATCCGCCCTCCCATCCTCTCATGACCCCTTTTTACACCTCTGCCTCCCCGCTGAGCCCCGTGCCCAAACAGGAGGTGATCTGGCAGCAAGACGTTAGGGCAAAGGAGAAAAGGGAACGTCAGCTGGGAGGGGGAGTCAGGTCTTTCACCTAGCAGAGGGTAGCTCCGCTTCAGTGGTGCATTCAGCGTCGAGCTTCATTTGATCTCATTTTGATTCATTGTTATGAAATCATTATCCTCATTAACAGGAAGCACCAGAAGTCTGCCTCACTTGCCATGAGCCATAGATGCATACAAACTCACACATGCGTAATCACTTAGAACTGACAGTGGCCCCAGTGTTAGAGCCACATATTCATTTACAAAAACACATGCACACACACAGTGGTGCGTTTATGCTGCCGAGCTACTGGTGAATGACGGTGCTCTGGTGTTAAACACTGGCTCAGTGTGTTCGGCCAGGTAAACCAAACCAAACTCAACCACTCCGCACAACAACAACAAACTCTAAATAGACCACTTGTTTGGGTCCAACTGCACTCAGCAGGAAGGGTGGTGGTTATCATTTGATCAGAAACATGCTGTTGTAGATTGCTTTCATGAATATGCAGATATTTTTTGTGTGTGTGTGTGTGTAGGTATGGTTTGATGCATGGCTTTTTTTTTTCCAGCAACGCCCTCCTTCACATACAGTCATTCATTCATTTACACTGATTCACACCTGGTAGCTGCACAGCACAACCACAGTCTTTCAGTGGAGCTATGCTGGAGCTGTCGCAGGGTTAATTGCCTTGCTCAAGGGCATAACAGTCATCAATATTGACAGAAGGGAGAGTGTTACTAATTTGCTTTCTCTGTGTCAAGATTATTTATAGCCAAGAAGACTAGTTTCTCTGTCTTGATGGTGTGTGTTAAGCTCTTGTCACTTTCCGGGTTTTCCACTGCCAGGATTATGATGGCAACATTCATGTAGGTGATTCATGTGCTAAGTTTTGAAAGAGAGACACTTTTCAGAATCTTTAATGTGAAATCTCAAGCTGTGCTGCAGGGGAAAATAATAATCTCACTCATCACAGGCTGTCTTTTTGGTTGTTTGCTAAATCTGACTGAATTAAATGCATTAGTTTAAGTAAAGTATATTTGGCTGCCGGGGGATTATTCTGAGGCTAGATTTCAGAATCACCCTGCACTCTAAAAGCTTTTGAATGATATTGTGTGTTTTAGTACAATTTGGCCTTACTTTACTTTAGCTTTGGCCTACATATTATCCAGTATTTTTTCCTGTAGTGAAGAGCTACAGTAATTTAGTAGTGCTCTCCACAAGTCAGTTATGAGAAGAACTATCACTGAAGTTATTGCTTCCAAGGATTCTCGTCAATATCTAAGTAAGCTCCCGCCGTCTCCATTTCTACTCTCTGAAATAGAGCTTTGGTCTCACTGGATGTATATAGATATTGGAATATAAATAAACACTGGCCTACTGCATCATACATGTTTGAGCAGTGTTGATGGTTTCGTAGAAAATACCAATATCTGAAAAGATAATTTGTTCAACTGCGCAGGCGGAAGACATTTTGCTGTCACCGCTGTCACCCAAATGTGGAATAGTAGCAAACAATGAATATGTAACACCAGCAACCATCAGGTAAGACAGCCACCCCGTAGATATTTGGATCAGCTATGTGTCATCTGTTTTACATTCAGCTATGAGGGACTTGAGGTGAACCTGTAACTGTCTGTACCTGTGAGTCTCGTCTTTCCATCACACTAACAGTTTTGTTTCCAGAGTGCATTATTTATAAAGGTTGTTGAATTCAATCGTTTTTGGATGTAAGTGTGAAATGTTAGCGGCTCCAGTTCTCAAGTATTTTCTCTAAAACTACATGATTAACAAGTTAGGAGAGTTTGGTGTTTTGCAGAAGTGTGTCAGTAAAGTGGATGTGTGATTTTTCTCAACAGTCACACTTGTCTTGCACTTGACCTGAATCTTCTTGAAGTGAGCTCAGGGGAAGATGATCCCTAACAAATCTGTTACACAGCTTCTCCAACAGTTGTACCTTCAGAAAATTAATTTTGTCATGCAAAAGAAATTCAGAAATAATCTTATTAACTTGAGCATGACAACATTTTTTACACATTGCTTCCCCTAATCTAACTGCATACGTGTGTAAATGGGAGACAGTGCCTCTGTGTTTCTGTGGATTGTCTCTGTGCTTTTCAGCTTCCATTCATGCGCCCGTTCTTTGGGAGCAGCATCTGTTTTATCTCCTGCACAGCAAACAGCTCTTCTTCTGCCTCCCACAGCTCCAGATATCAGCTATCAGAGTCATTACAGCCCGCAGGAGGTACCAAAGCTTCCTCCATCCCCACCAAGCCACCAACCCCCCACCTCCATCTCTCATTGATCAGGCTGGAAAGACATCTAATCCATGCTGATCGCAGTAACCTCCACCGTCTGGAGGGCTGGATCTGAGGCACACACTCCTGTTTTACTGTGTCTCTTATTGAACCATGCAGGCTGTGAGGAAAGGACGCTGGATATTGATGGGTGTGGCTCAGGTCACCCCAGATAGCCTGATAGCGCTGGTGATGCAGGGAGATGGGTCTGTGATGCCACTATTGACGTAGCTGCTGACTCAGAATTGCTGATATCATTCAGCTTCTTTCATTCAGGTCTGCCATCTACTCACAATGAACTAGGGCTTAGCAAATCTATCGGTGGTGGCTTGGCCTTTGATTAAAAGTCAGATTATCACCCTCTTACCATATGTGGGCTAAGCAGCTCTAGGAAACTGTGCTTGTTTATTCTTTCCACTGTCTCAGCTCTGCTTTCACAGTTTTCTATGTGTATACTTTTTTCCCCTGCACTATCCTCCTCTCTTGCTCCTCTCTTTAATAGCTGAGGTGTTTTTCATTTCTGCGTTGCAGGAGTGTGTGGGTGATGTGCCTTTGCACTCTGCTTGGGGCCTCTTATCATCTGTGTCAAACTGGTGGGCTGAGAATGGGTGAAGAACGCAAGGCCAGCTCTCTACTCTTCAAGATCCCACATTAACTCCACTTCCTCCAGTTTAAAATCCCTCTTAGCCCTGCAGCAGCAGCCGAGACATCAGCTCTTAACTCACACGGCTGACGCACACATCGACTCACTGATCCACTAAATCACTTCTGTTAACTGCATTGATTCGCTGTGTCTCTCTCCATTTCTTACCTGCTTGGTGAGTCAGTGCTTCTACAGTACGTTCAGCCTATCCAGAGTTGACTGGCAAAGTTGAATAAGACTGCTTCTACCCGTGATTCATTGCACATTTCTCACAGTCAGATTTTAACTTTGTTAATTTCACCTTTTGTCTGCCAGTCTGAATTTTAAACAAAGCTATAGTGAATGAGGTAGCAAAAGCTGAACCCACAAAAAGCTCTACTTGTACTACATTAGTTAGCAGCTTGACTTTATCTCCCCCCAGCTCAGTTCAGGCCATCACAAACGCGTACTGGCCTGACAGAGCCTATAATTGAACCATATATTTTTTTTCTTTCAGTAAAGGGAAGGAGCATCTTTCAGTACTTTGCTCCTCGCAGCGTTTTTGCTGACAAAACAGTGGCTGCTGGGGTTGGGTTAACAATCGTAACGACACTGCTGTCAGGTAGGGGGCACAGCAAAAGATAAAGAGAGTGGAGGACTGGGTGCACCTACTCCCTGGAAGACCCACACATAGCTAACACTGAGTTTGTCAAGCCAAACCTTGGAGAGAGGACGGAAAGGAAGGTACAGATACTGACTTTGAAAGCCTTTTATGATAAAGCATGGTTGTTTCAGGGAGCTTTTTAGATAGTCTTTCTCTGCTTTGCACTAATAACTTCTGCTGTACTGTTGGACAATGCTTAATACTGCCACTCTATGTAAAAGGATGTATTTCTTTATGATAATGGACATGGTTTTAAAACTTTGAATCAGGCTGGCTTTGAACCGAAATTTCTCATAAAATGCTTTTGATTGTAAGTGTGTTGGAGATGTTTCACTCAAACTGTCTTGGTAAATGTTAATTAACTTTAAGAAGAATTCTTTTTTTTTTTTTTGCTTTCTGTGTAATATCTTTACACAAAGTTTATGTACTTTTTACTCGTAGTACAACTTTTCTCTTACTCTCTGCAGTTGACTGACTGGCATACAGAATACCAAACAAAGTGCAGAGGAACTTGAAGGGAGCTTTTTGTGTCTTAATTCTCCCAGTGGTATGAACAGGGTGGTACAGGATCTGCAGCCCTGTGACGCTTCAGTGACTCTGTTCTAAGAAACAGAGCAAGAATCAAAACAAGGCACTCCTCTTCAAAGCTGAATTGAACCACAAAAGTCTGTAGGAAATCAATAGCTTGATCGCTGTAGTGAAAGAGAACACACTCGCTTTGGGCTCTGCTAATGTTTTTTGATGGAAAACTTAGAGAGAAAACACAGGAGGGAACATCTGAACAAGAGAACCTGAGGGCTGCTGATAACCCCTCTTGCTCTCTTTTCTTTCTCTTACCCTCATATGTACAATAAATACACATAGACTCATGTGGGGCATCAACATAGCTGGCTTTTCATCCATTTAGCATACATTGATGTGAGGAAATAATTTGAGTCCCCGGTCGGTAAAAATGTCTTTGTTGATGTCAGAGGTTTCCTATGCAACATTGACAAATTACAGTGCTTGATTTAAGCCTTGCTCAGTGTTATTTCAGGGAACAGGGCCTGTTACAGGGCTGCTCCCTTACAAGTAGTCAGGGCTGATTACCATAAAAACTATTTATTATTATCCATAAAACCTCACACAAATATAATGCAATCTAAATCGGCTTGATCAATAAATGCAGACTGACAATAGAAGTAGAAGAAGAAAATGGCAAATCTAACAAATATATTAAATATTATCATGTTCGAAACTTTAAATTATTAGTTTGACATTTTGTGAAATGCATTTGTTTGCTTTTCTGGATTTCAGACTTAGATAAAAAAAACAATACCACTCTCATCTGTCTGTAAATATGAAGCTACAGCTAGCAGCTGGTTAGCTTAGCATAAAGATTGGGAGCAGGGGGAAGCAACCGGCCTGGCTCTTCCATCCTGGAATCTCCACATGGCTCCCAGCCATGGATAGTCCGTAAAAACCCAATTTTTACGCTCTGGTTTTTGTATCAATTAAGCAAACAAGATATAATGTTTTAGGTAATGAACATAAGAGCAGCTGGTTGACAGTTTTTGTTTCCTTTGGACAGAGCCAGGCTACCTGTTTCCCCCTGTTTCCAGTCTGTTTGCCAACCTAAGCTAACTGTCTGCTGAAGCTTCATATTTAGCAGAGAGAACCTGTAGGCTACTGTATGAGGGTAGTATCAATCATCCCATCTTATTCTCCTCCAGAAAGGGAATAAGCATATTTCCCCAAATCTAAAACTTTTGCTTTAACAAGCTGATGTTGTTCATGCATTTCTGGAGTACTTTGTTGTTGTTGTCTTTGTTTTGGTGATATTGTATTTTTGCATCACCAAACACTGCGAACAGTCTGAATCCAACTGTGACCCTTGTTGCATGTCATTCCCCCTCTTTATAGTGGCATGATGTGTGTGGACAGAGAAGACATTCATTCATTTTAATTAAATACAGTAAATGCCACATGAGGTGGGAAGCAGCATTGCAGTGCCATGTTGTAGCAGAGTTACATGTGCTTGTTTAATTATGTAATCTTGTTACATCCTCTTGAGAACATTTGCATAACTCCAGCTGATGTAAGCCCACAGTAGTTCACCCATTTATTTTGGCTACTTTTAAAAAAATACATTTGTATGGAAGCCTATCAAGTACTAGCTCAGATTTCAGTCCACACAAAAATTTTGCAGTTAACTTTCATTTCTTAGTTTTTTTTTAAATGAGCTGCTTTACAAACTGCTTTGACTTGGGTGGGGGAACTTTGTGGCTGTTGGCTCATGGTATTTTATTAATGATTTCTTGTTGTTCATTTAATGAGCTGAATTTCCACTGTTTTGTTTTCCTCTCTCTTCAGTGGTGCACTGTTGTAATAGCTCCGTTGGAAAGTGAACATTAAGTTCCAGCTGGCATAGTTTCCTTTTATCTTACGTTTCTTCATAATGTGTAGTTCTTTCTATTATTTTAGTAGTTTATATTTAGTTTTATTAAAGTTTATTAGGCTGGTTGCAACCGGATACATTCAGTTCACTGTTCACCAAAAACTATTTAATGTCTACAGAATAAAAAATGTCAGTACTATTACTTTTCTGATGCCAATTAGTTCTCGCTTTTAATTTTTCTTCTCCCTGAATCTTAGCAAGTAGACATTTTGACCATACAGGAAGGCCCAGCATTTCATGAGTTTGTTTAAAATCCTCTTGACAGCAGGATGAAAACATGTAGCGAGTACAAAGAATTTGTGTAATATTCTTAACACTGTGCTCAGTCATTGCCTCTGCTGGATCTCGACAGCCTGCCCACTTCACAGCCTATATCAAGGTACTCCTCCTTCACTGTAAACTTTTCTGTGGCACATGAACACACAGGCCTCCTCGGGCCTGGGCTCACATCTAACCCCAAAAGCACACAGTGAAAGTTGCTTCAGGGAGACTGACCCCTCACAAAGTATGGGAAGCACAGAGAGCTGCCCTGTTCCCCCTCTGGCCCGGGACACAGGGGCACACTGGAGCCTTCAGAGAGATGGAGGCAGAAGGACAGGATTGGCGGGAAGAACATACATTGGAGCTCTGTATTTCTGTATTTAACTTCCTCCTCCACCTCCCTCTGGCACAGCCCTCTCTCTGCTCCATCCCGTTTCCCTCCTGTCCACACATGTGCCTTTGAGACACCTAGTCAGAATTGTGTCTGATTTTGGAGGGTGTTATACCTCCTGTTTTCTTGCCTGTTTTTCTAGTCTGCTCTGTGATTTCCAAAGCCCAAAAGCTCCAGTCAAGTTGATCCAACTTCCTCGGTACCAGTAAGCCCAAATCTTCCTTAAGAGTGAGGACATACAGAGCTTTATATCAGAAAGAGTGAGTGAGAAGCGAGAGGAAACCTGTGTTTCAAAGAGAGGAGTAATGGGCCCTGAGGGCACTTCTCAGCTCCCCTGTAAGCCTGGTAGCTCTTGCTTTTCTACATGCCTAGAGAGGTATTACATAAATGACAGCATATCCTCGATGGCCACTTTTTGTTATGCTAAAAGCCTTCTCCCAGGTTGGTGTTTATGTTAATGACTTTAGTCAGGGTTTTGAAGTGCCTGGATGATGAGCAGCTAGCCTAGAAACGAAGGAGTGGCTCTGACCTTGGCCCACTTCAGGGAAACGCTCTGGTTTCTGACTAATAGAGTATGCCCTATTCTTTCTCCCACAACATGCACTCAAAATAGCTCTGGCATGCCCCATTAAGCAGCATTTTAATTGTTAACACGGCATACTCTGTCCTTGGCACACATTAACTACTTCATTTAAATGTCAATCCCAATTAAAGAAGGGCAGAGGAGACAATTGTTTTAACCACGAGCAAGCGTTGCTCTGCAACCACAATTGCCATTATCGGCTTTTAAGGGAGTTAGAGTGCAACCTCAAACTGTTTTTCGGTTCTCACCTGATGACTGACAGATCACTTAGGGGAACAGTGTAGAGTAACAAAGAGGAATTCCACTGTTTACTACTCATGGGGAGTACTTGGTCTGTAAAACAGTTGTATAATGTCTTCTGGGGCTCTGGAGGGGTTTTGTCAAGTCAAGAGAAAATAACTGTATGGGTTATCTCAGCTGGGGATTGAAGACATTTTAACAGAAAGCCTATGTTACAAACTGGGTTAACAGAGTTCTAAAATCATGGGCATTACCGGGCTGGGCTGGGTTATGCTCGAATAGAACTAGTTGTGCAATGTTTTTGCCAACCATGTCAGAGGGCATTCAAAGCTGGTGAGACGAGGTGAAAATCTGTCTATCGTGGAAAGGGGTGAGATGTGATAATTGTTTAAATATGGGGTTAATGGCGCACCTACTTCCGCACCTCCGTCATTGTGTGGTTTGTTTCGGACACGGTGCCCCTACTGCCGACATCGGAAAACTGTGGGGTTCGGGGGTCTCCCAAGCCATACTAGAGTCTGAAAGTTTAAAACATCCCAGCAGTGCCTGCATCAGTTTTGACCCTTGTGTCTCTTCATCTCTGTCTCTTTTGATTAACACAGTTTATGTAACTACCATGATGCATTGCTGGAGTACTCTTTTTAAGAGAAACCAGGCTAAATGTGATCTGGTGCATATCACGATGTAGGCCTTCAGTTTTCAGACCTAGGCTGCTGCAGTGCTTAGCTTTTCGAAAGGAGTTACTTATATTTGTCATAATGTCAGTGACAAAGCAGAAGCCTGTGACCAATGTTTGTTTCCTAGTGTGTACAGTTCCTCCCTTCCTTCCTCTAACTGTCGCCTAAGGCCTCACCCTCAGTGAAAACTTCCATAGTTGGCATCCCCCTGTTTCAATCCTGCCCCCCCACCCCCAGCCTGTAGCCTGCTCAGCTGTGCTGGGACACAAGCCCCATTTCCCCTGGAGACCAATAATGCTAGCATTAGGTTCTTGCACAGAGTGGTGCCAGCCCAGGGGCCTGGCATGCAATCGTCCACTGCTGCAAACAGAAGTACACGTACACTGAATCCATTCCCAGCACCACAGTACCAGATGGATGGCAAACAGGGATGCTCCCAGGTCCAAATCACCTCCTGCATCTGGGTGATAGAGTCCCACAGCAGTGAGGGGGGGGCAGGCAGGCAGGGATTGGGACCTTTTGCATCTGCTTTTCCTGTTTTGTTTTAGCAGGCCCATTAGCTGCAGTCTAAATTTTGAATTGTCTCCACATTCACTTGTCTCAGAGAGCGCTTGTTTTGCTTTGTTGCTTTTGGCGCATATTTTTCTGTGAGGGTCTAGCTGCTTGTTATGCACCAACTGATAATGGGTAATGCATCGGTGGCTGCCTGCCTAATGATTTAGATAGGTAGAGGTGCTCGTATTGGCAAGCAAGTGTAGTGTTGTCATGGGGATGATGTGTGGGCCTATCCTCCTCTACTGGAGTGAACCAGTGAACGGTGCTTGACTGCCCACCACCAAAAGGCGCAAAAAAAAATAAAAAAATACCACACATGCTTGCACACACAAGTACATATGTGGAAGTACTAACATTGCAGTACTAGCAGAGTGGGTGAATCAGTGAGCTCTCTAGTGTCTCATAAAGGAGGAGGAGGAAAAGAAGGAAGAGGAGCTGGAGGTGGAGGAAGGGTTGTCGAGGTTGATCTAGTCACATAGTGCGAACAACAATGAATCACAGTGGTACCTCGGTTTTAATCAACACGCTTAGGCTACAAATGACTCACTCATGGAAACGTGCATCATTTGCATTACTGGTTGTTTGCTATTTTAATGCTAATGTGTTCTCCAGTACCCACCAGCCTACTTGAACACACTTCATCATTCAGTCTTTCTTTTTATAGCATCTCTTTCTCTATCTGTCTATCTCTTGCTCTGTCAACCCCTCCACGCACCCACCTATTCCTCCCCTGTCCCACAGCTCCCATTTCTGTCTGCTGCCATGCTCCCATGTCTCCCATTAGGGAAGGAAATGAGGCGAGGTACTGATGCAAATATCTTGGACCCCTTGCTGCTCCCTGACTCATCACCCAGAGACAGAAACAAGGATGGAAGGGGAGGGAAGGGAGAGAGTAAGAGGTGGAGGGGCACAGCAATTAGACAGAAAACAGATCTATACAAAGCATGCAGTTGATTGGTACACAATGAAAAAATGGGGAAAAGTGGGTGCTGCTATGTGAAGGGAGAGTTTATTATCATACAGAAAGCTTTCTCTGGAAAAGAAGAACAACAAAGAGAGCATAAACCACAGAACACTCTGCATTATTTCTCTCTTTCACTCTCAATCCTTCTTTTTTTGTGGTCTGCCTGTCCTATCATTCAGCCTGCAGTGCTATTTCAGCAGTTCTGGGGGGTCATTCCTTTTCTCCTGCCTCCTGCCTCGCCTATCTCCAGCTCATTTGATTGTTTTGTAGATTATATTGTAAGGTGCTCAGCAATGCAAGCGTGCCTGTTGAAAGCACAGTTTGCTATTCATCAGTATCTTACACTGTTGGATTGCTGTGTGCTTTCATGGCCAGAGAGGGTCTGAAATTAAATGAATTCAGAGTATTAACATTGTATGGCTGTGTGTGTGTGTGTATGTGTGTGTGCACTTGAAAAATATATCCGTTTCTTTGCCATTCCTGTTGGAGACAGACTAGGTGATAGGGAAGAAAAAAAGGTGTAATGAATTAAGTAAAAGTGTGAAAAAACAAAATGTCTTTAATGTCACAATTGTCACAAAGCTGGCAGCCTACACATACTCAGTAATGTGCTGTCATCCTCCGTCGCACCAACCAGCTGTAGGTGGAACACCATTCAGCACATTTATTGTGTGATTATCAGAAGCTGCTGTTGCTACATTATTCAGTCAGGATGTGAAAACTTAAATTATTATTATTTTTCTTGGTGTGATTATGGAAATGAGGGAGAGTATTGCTGTGTCACATTCAGAATAGTAATGTAAAGAGAAGTACAAGATTTCAGTTGACACAAATATATGTCATGGCATTTTCATTACAGCGAACTAAACCATATAAAAAATGGCAGATACATTTATGTTTTTTCTTTTATTTCAGTGATTTGTCAGGATGCTAGAGATTAATACATTTTTAATAAAAATAAAATAAAATTGTTTAAATAAAAACAAAACCACCCACAGTTGTCGAAAGCACTGGAACTGAAAGCGAAAATTATCATTAAAAATTATTAGTTGGACAAAAGTGAATATCAAAAATGATTACCAAACCAAAGTAGTGTTCAGATTTTGCAGGGTGACGTCATGGTTTAACTTTGACCTTCATAATTAGTGGTCAGTTCACCTACATTTTTACAGTTTTCCATGTTCTCCATCTTGGTTTAGTGAGTTAGTATGCTAACACTTGCTAAGTATTACTTAACACAAACTTAGGCTGATGAGAATATCTTTGTTTTGTAGGTATTTGGTCATAAATAGAAGTATTAAATAAACTGAAATGTATACCAGATGGCAGTTTTAACGTTAATGGATCACCAAAGTTATTACAATCTATTCTGAGGGAGAAGTCAGCGAGTGTTCATGGCAACAAATATTTGTAGATGCTGGATGAAGAAGATGTAGAGATATTTCACAAAATAAGATGGTTATAGCTGCTAGTGGTGCCAGATGAAATGCCAGGGCATCACCAAAGTCTGTAAACTTAATCCATGAATATATGCATATAACGTCATCCAAACTTCAATCCATCCAGTAGCTGCTGAGATCTTTCAGTGTGGACCAAATGGTGGACCGAACGATTGACAAAGAGTCCGGCATTGCCATCCCTAGAGCCATCACAAAAAAATAAGACTGAGGTTGTAAAGATAACTGGAATCTTCCTTCATGTTTTGTTGTTCTGTCAATAAAAAGACAATGCACCACCATGTGAAGACATTTGTCCCAGCTGGGTGGCTGGCTCACAAAGCTGGACCGTGCCCCCAGCATGACAGTTTTGCTCTAATGGCATGGGGTGCCCAATGATTTGAAGAGAGCACAGTGGAATCCTAATGAGTGTAATGATTATCTCAGTGGCCAGCTGAGCCATTTGCGCAGTTGGACTCTGGCTTTGCTGGATCTCCTGCACCATTCATGCTGTTTGACAAGCTATATATGAACAGAGAGGGGAACATTTTTCTTTGTCCTTAAAGGGAAAATATGTATCATCCAAACAAGAGCTGAAGCGTCTATTGCTGCAGTGCCTCCTGGGAGCCCAACCTGTCTGTGTGTGCGTGTCTGTGTGTCTGTGTGTGTCTGTCTGTGTGGTTACCCATACTGTGTAGACGGCAACACACTTTATCTCAAGTGTCAGCTCCAGCCATGTTGCTGCCTAGTCATACATTTCCTGTCTAGCTCTCTCTCTGTTTAGCACTTCTAATATTAGTCAGATCTAATTGCTGTGTTGAGTGCTAACTAAAAAGCTAATTAGGCCAGTGATTTCTGGTTAAAGAGGAGGAGGAAAGTGAACAGAGAGTTTCTATTACAGTAACAGGGTCCCCACCCTGTACTCCCACCCACACCCTGACAGTGCTGTCTTTGACCTCTTATTTATTCCTTCTTCCAGAAATATCACAGGACAAGCATTTTTTCCCGCAACAATCTATTGGATTAGTTGTTTGATCTATTTTTGCACCTGCACCACATCGAAATGTTGGCTCAGGAAGTACCAGATTGGGCCTGCTAAAACTGCACTTCAGCAATTTGGTAATAATTCACTGGAGGAAATGGTTGCTCTATCCAGAGAGAATTGTGGAGGAATGTTTTCCACCACAGCGTATACCATAAATGTAGTCAGATTTAAACTTCTCTCTGAAATAGCTTTTCGCTGATACAATGTGATACAGTCTCCATTTCAAAGACATGCTCTGAATCTGCATGGACAGTGTGCACAGTAAATAGAGTGTAGTCCAGGTAAATATCACTGAGGTGCTTGAGGACTAATTAGGTGTCACTGCCAACATCTATAATATGTATAATATGTATATATGCATGTATAAGATGACGTGTCAAACCTTTATTCACTCAAACCCTCACAATGAAACTGGTGCAAAAATCCTGTATTTTAATCTACTGCTTTTTAAAGGAATCTTGTTAAAATCCTTTCTGCCTTGAGGTTTTACACTCTTTTTTTTCATTTCAGCATTCCCCCTGCTTCCTCTGCCTGTGTGAGTACGGGCAGTATGGACAAATTAAGACCCTAGCTTATTAAACAAGTGAGCCTTTAAATTACAACAGACTGGCCTTGCATGCATGGGTGACTGTCAGAGCCCTCTCCCCTCCACCTCCAGCGCAAAAACAAACACAACAGGGAGGGGCTGCGCCTCACTGTCCCTTATGTTATGTCCATTCTCGGAGAGAGTGACCTGAACACCAATGTGTTTTAGGGTGCTGCAAGGGTGATGTAACATAATGCCGATGTACTTCGTGCCCATGTTTGTGTGTGCCTGTATTTGTGGGTTTGTATAACGTGTTTCACAAAGCGGAAAGTAATGCGCCTTCCTTCACGCGGGGGAAAGTAGTTTCTGTCTGGCTTGATTGGGTTTGAATTCTGACAAATGTAGAAGCCTGGCTTTTAAGTTGCTGATTGCTGTTGATGTTCGACACTTATTATGTCTTGGTGAAAATTGTGTTGCCTGATAAAAATCGTTTTATCTTGAACAGCAGGCTCAGAGGATGTAGCTTTGTCTGTAGAGTTTGGTTTGTTCTGACTACTGCATGGTTTAATGTAGTAACTGTTGTTGTTTGTGTGATGTTAGTCTATATTTTGCCTTTATATATCCTTATCCTCCCTGTCATCAGAATTAATTTGCCACTGTTTTTGTGTATTTGTATGAAAGTGTGAATGTGGTAATTCCCACTGTTAAAGCCCAGTGGATCTAAACACATGAGTGAGACATGTGCAGGGTGTTTGAAGAAAAGCCAATTAAGCTACAGCTAGAAGTAATTCAGGAAAATGTTCAAGATTTGTGGAAGCGTTCTGACTCCCTTCGGATCGGTAACCACTGCTATAGGTGGGTTTTATAGTACTTTCTTTTGTCAGTCAAGCGTGGGTTGATTCGGTGGAGTGTTTCTGCCTAATTTGAAAAGGAGCAGGGGGCTCATGAGGAAATTAGTGTGGGAGGAGAAGAACAAGCTCTCAGGTCCGCCCTGAGCCCTCCCAGGGGTGGAGACAAGCAGTGTCAGGATGTTTGGGTATCTTACAGCTCTGACACTGGGTCCTCTTTTGACATTGTATGTTCTGCCCTATACAAAAGAGAGGTGCCACCTGCTATCAAAATCCTCAAAATTAAAAAAAATAATAATTATTATTTTTTTAACAACTAGTGCAAATTATACGCTATGGGAAATTACAGTAGTTTCCAAGGCCTGCAATCTTCAATGCACAACAAACACTTATTGTCAGTTCGTCCCCATAACATTTGTTCATCTGCCTACGACATCCATATGAAACTACTATAAAAAAGTGTTTGTCAGTGTTCTGAACAACCACAGTTGAATTTTAATTGGCAGTTTGGTAACCCAGTAAGCACTGGTTTGCTAATTTGCAGGTGAATGGACGTCTACAAATCAAGGTTAAAACTGTGCTTGAAAAGTGGGGTTGAAAAGTGTTTAAAATGTGGTTGAGAAGTATAGTATCGAGACACTGACATTGAAATCGTGTAGCTTAAAGGTAAAACAAAATCCCCCAAATTTAAACCTACACACCTGTCTGAAAATGTCCCTTTCCATGCCTACTGGGAATGTCTTTTTCTGAATGTAACAACCCCAAATGTGTAGTATAAACACCTTTATTACTACCCTTCAGGTCAGATGGATCCATGTTATGTTTTTAACACACTGCTGCCTTTCATAGCACCCCAAACTGTTGCCTCCCATTTTCCTACCCTTAGACCTTCAGCTATAACTTTATAACCCTGTGACCCCTCAACACAAATTAGACTGACTCATTCTGATGTGACATCACTATTATTTGTTTACTTAAGGACAAGAAATGTCAAACACCCCGCCCACTGCTACACTTCACATCCTCCCTTTATGCCTCTTCTGTTCAAGACCAGTCTTCAGTTATATCAGCTCTTTAGCCTGTGGTGTGTGTGACGCAGCGAGCTGCTCTCATCACTGTTAAGGAAGAAAAATATAATGTGAGAGAGCATTGAATGTGCCAGCAAACCATCCCAATAAGGTTGTGTGTCTGACACGTGTGTGACTCAGACATGTTGTCAGTGGCCTTGCTTGCTTGAAATGCTTGTTTTGATCTGAGTTGCTGTGTATTTAAAAGGTTTGGTCCATATTCTGTGTATCGAAGGGATCAAATGTTGTTTTGTGACTTTTGAAATACCAGTCATGTTGTTTGCTGTTAATATGACAAAAGTTTCTGGCTGATGACACAAAATCTCAGACTTTGAATTAAACTGAAAGAAATTATTCAAGTTTGCCATTTTGAACCCAGTGTGGGAACTGCAGGCATCACCACTAACAATGAAAACTACTATATAGACAGGTAATTAAACATACATGTAAATATGAATAGTATCAATGTTGTGATTATGATGATTATGTTTTGATTCTATGAACATTTCAAGGATTATAACTTTAATGAAGCACATAGATTCTTTTGTCATTGAACAGCTGAGGGGTCATGATGCTGTGTTTCAATGGAGGCCCTATGCCGGTTTTACATGGCTATTTCAGTTTTGAAAGGTTGATACATATGCTAAAACTCAGCATTGATTGTTCTAACGTTGGATTAAAACCCACAGTGGACGGACCTTAAAGCATAAAAACCCAAACATTTGTTGTTGTTAAGTATTCATTATAGCATTTACTACACCCCATCTTTCAGACACATTCATGTCTAAATGCTAACGTCTGTCATGCTTGTCACGTTGTTACAGTTAGTGCCTCTCCAGATTACTGCCATAACAGAACCAATTGCCTTTTGACCTTTTTTATTGTTGCCATCTTCTTATGTGAAGGGACCATTAGCTGACTGGGGTCATGCAGCCCCAGCTGATGCCTTTAGCCTCCATACTGAACATGAAAAGTAAGCAGAACCCAAAGAGATATATTGGAGTAGGCTCTGCCTGGGAAGCTGTAACCAATTTCCCAGAAAGTCTTTCTCATCTTGTATGAAAGATAATCACTGGCTCGAGTATGTGTGTGTATATATAGAGACCATTCATATAATAAAACCAGCAAAACAGCTTCCTAAAATACAGTCAGGCTCATCCAGGAATGTCAGCAGGCTCACAGAGTCTGACGTTATACTTCGATTTCAGATTCTGCCACATTCTCAGACAGTAATAACTATGAAAATGATTAGAGTGACGTACTCCTTTTTTAATCCCTTGTGTCTGCGACTGCGTGGTGTGTGTGTGTGTGTGTGTGTGTGTGTGTGTGTGTGTGTGTGTGTGTGTGTGTGTGTGAGTGAGTGAGTGTGAGTGTAAACTAAAACCAGAATAATCCACCAGAAAATGCTTAGCTGCAGGGCTGTGGTGTGGAGGAGTTGAGCATCCATGAGGCGCAGATGTCGTCGGGATGTAGGTGGGACATAGAAAAGTATCTTAAATAACGGAGAAGTATTTTGCTTATGATTTAGTCTGTTGAGAAATATATATGAAACCAATGGAGCACAGGAAGAGTAGTTGTAGCCAAGGCAAGAATTAATGGGGATAAACAATAAACAATGGAAATAATCCATGTAATGAAAACAGATTCTCTGGGATTAGATGCTTGAACTAAAATCATGAGTAAACATCTATTATTGCAGCCAAAATTATGACAAAAACTAATCCACTTTGATTTACACCTGTGTGTGTGTGTGTGTGTGTGTGTGTGTGTGTGTGTGTGTGTGTGTGTGTGTGTGTGTGTGTGTGTGTGTGTGTGTCACACTGTTTGTTTCGGATCAGCATCCCTCCACACTGATGGCCCAGTCAGTACAGCAGGTGCCCTCCCCATTGACTGGCATGTTAATCAGGTGGGATTAGGCCTCAAGTGAATACAAATGTGATGGAAAATGGTTTGAATTACATGCTAAGCCTCCACTGGCCTGTAATCCACCGCCCTTCTCTTGGAAGAGTCATCCATGGGCTTGTGTGTGTGTGTGTGTGTGTGTGTGTGTGTGTGTGTGTGTGTGTGTGATTTTACATTCACGAGCAAGCATGTGCCTTAAAGCAAACCTCACACACCCTCACACACATTAACCAAAGTTTAATCACGTACACTCCTTCGCAAACAAATCCATCCCCATCAAAGTTGTTGCCTTCGGAGTGACTTCATCTGCTTATTCGGCCTCTCCTGATCAGACACATTTGTTAACAAGAACGGTAATGTAGCTGATGTGTTGAGGGATGGATGGAGGGAGTGAGAAAAGAAGGAAAAGATGGAGATGGTCTGGCGGGCTCGAGGTATCCCCTTGGTGTTTTCTGAGCGACATCTAATCAACGTGTTTGTCCTCCCTGAGCCACAGACGGCCTGGATGAAGATGAAAAGCAATAGATCAGTATCTCAAGGGCAGTTTACCCCCACACCCATCACACATTAAACAGCGCACTGACTTTGGGACAGTTGTTTTTCCCCTTTTCCTGTCACTCAGTTTTCATGCCACCTCTTAACCCTCTCTAACACAGCATAGTTTAAAAATCCCTCCGACCCTTCCCCCCACCTTTGTTGCTTATTGCCTCTCTGCCAGGTGGTCGAGGTTACATTATCATCATGATTAACAGATGGTAAATAATCTGCACAGAGAGGACTGGAATCCCTTCAGTGGACGGGGGAAAGGTGAAATGTTTCAGACGCGGCCCAGTTCGAGAATAGGGTTGGTGCCTGGAAGGGGTGAGTAAGGAAAGTGAATCAGTAGTGCCGTTTCCAGTGGGTCAGGGGGACGGGACAGTTACATAGATGAATGAGAGATTATTATACAGACAGAATCTTTTGGGAGCAAAGGAGGATGATCATGGACAGTGACCTGTACAAAGAGGGCGGGAGGCAGAAATCTTAGTGACGGATATGTCTGAAATGTAACTGCATGCCAATTTGACAATACACATTGTTTTGTAATGTGGGAGGACTGACCCTTTTTAATAAGAATTTTGTCTAACTATAGAGATATGAAACAGGGAGTTACTGGAAAAGAGCAACTGTGCACTGATGACTTTCATTGAATAAATAAAGGTCTAAAAGATTTATTTTCACAAGCCCAGATACTGATCTCTCCACAGTGTTTCCTGTGTGTGTGTGTGCTGTTCACCCTAGAGATGCATCAAGGCAGATATATGAGCACAAAGAGACCTGATTCTCACACACACACACACACACACACACACACACACACACACACACACACACACAGATGCCTCATGAATAGATAGTAGGGTCATTTGAAATAAGTGTTGTCCATGCGACAAGCGGAGTGACTGTCCTCTGTGGAGGAGAGGGGTAATTCTCTTTCATGCATCATTAGTTCTCCTCATCTCCTTGTGTGTGTGTGTGTGTGTGTGCGTGTGTGTGTGTGTGTGTGTGTGTGTGTGTGTGTGTGTGTGTGTGTGTGTTAAGCATCTGCTGCAGCCAGTCAGAGCTTCTCATCAGTCCTGGACCACTCCAGCTCCACGTCAATGTACAATGGCATCTCATTTCTGTCTCATCTTTGTGTCGGGACCGGCCCTCATTTCTTTCATTTTTCTCTGCCAGTTTATGTCGTTCTTCCATCTCTCCTTTTCTCTCACCATCTCTTTCTCTCAGTGACAGAGAGACACAATCAGAGTCACTCTTGCTTTTAGCTGACAGTCCATTTGGTGTTGGAAAAGTGATTTCATTTGTCTCCTCTCATTCAGCAACCTCTGCTGCTGTTATCATTTGTAGAGTAAAATAGGTTGTAATGGCCATACACTGCCATTCTCCTACCTGGGATAATAGTTGAATGAATTAATGAGTAATGGGGGTGATAATGGCATAATTGGTTGAAGAATTAGTCTGTGCTCCCTGTCTATGGACAGATTGTGAGCCACGTAGTCATGGTGAACATGTGGAAATCTTTTCACTTCCATTTGGCTGTAGAGGTGTGTACCTTTTTTAACTGCTGCCCCATGTATCATCATCATCATTGTCGTCTTCGTTATCATCATCATCATTTTAGTGATTACTTTGAAATGTTGTGTATCAATAGTCACACACCATAACCTTTCCCTGTCCTCTCTCTGTGATCTATGTTCTTTTATTGGTCCTTACTAATGAATATGAATACTGATGTTTTAATTATTACAAATGCCAGTAAATGAAGTAGGGCAAACATACTATATCTAGTCAGAAGCACTGTATTTAGTATATTTTACAGAATGAGTGTTAAGAACATAATGAGCATATGGATGAACATTCGGTGTGCGGATTACGAGTGGCTGTGACTCAGGAGGTAGAGCGGGACATCCACTAATCAGAAGGTCGGTGGTTTGATTCCCTGGCTCCTCAACTGCATGTCGAAGTGTCCTTGAGCAAGACACTGAGCCCAAAATTGTTTCAGAATTGCGTGAATGAATTAGTTTCTGTTTGTGAAGGCCTTTGCCATCAGTGTGTGACTGGGTGAATGTAGCATGTAGTGCAAAGCGCTTTGAGTGGTCAGAAGACTAGGAAGGTGCTATATAAGTACAGTCCATTTAACATTTCAACATTATACTGTAAGGTCTCTTTACGAAGTTTAAGCTGCCACAACTATTGTGATTAATGAAAGAGGAAAGAAGAAACTTGTTACAGTAAGAGAAAGAGGCCTCTAATATCAAATATTTAATAAATAAGAAATAAGAAAAATTAAACTGACCACTTAGTGAGAAATGTGGGTCTCTTTCTACATGACATAATTTTAATACCGTGGAAAAGTCACTATGCAACTGTGTTTCCTACATCCTTTCTATTCTGGAAGCTTGTTTTCTGGAACATAAAGGAGAAACTTGCTTAACAGATTTGTGTGATCTGGGAGGAGAGTTAAGTCCTCACTGCATGCTGATAGACAGAGGGGATACTTTGCTTTAATGCATGACAGAAACTATGGGAGAGGCTGCTGAACCAAATGTGCCAGCAGGAGATGTGCTCCTGTAGCCAACACTGTACGGCCCGCTTGCTGAGAATCACTGATCTGACACCGAATCCACACACAGTGATTAGTAATATGCAACAAAACAACACATGAAAGCCGCCTGTGAGCCACAATACACAAACAAAACCCTGCACATGTCCAGATCAATCATGTTATACACATTATTGGCAGGAGATAAAGTAGCAATGACAGGACATTGGATTATAATTAGATCTTATGTTTGTTTTATATTAGGCATTTGCAGCATTAGAAATGCTAATGGTTATTTATCAGTTTTTCAACTTGTCACGTCCAGGGGAACTAAGGCCTCCTGGCTCTCCTGGTGTGTGGTGGAGTGCTATGCTGTGCATGCTGTGTGAAATGACCAGGTAGACACTAAACATTAGCTTTACATATTAACATATCCATTACCTATGAGTTGACTCAGTGGACTTTAGGCTATTTATTATGATATGTTCAAATTTAAAGCATATAAACATTTAAAGTATTCAGACTGTCTTCAAGACCTCTATTCTTGTCAAGCTGGAAGTTTGTGAAACGTTTGACTGCAAATGTTTTCCCACCTTTTTCTATGCATTGTTTTAAAATATTACTCTTGATAATCCTTGAGGCCTACACATCAGCATTTACAAAAGTGACATTTTGCTGCAAAATCAATTCATTTCAATGGAATACCTACGGTTAGTGGATTTATTTGCAAGGGTGAAGTAATTCTGCAGAAATGTTTTGCATCAACTTCAACTTTGAATAATTTTGAACCATGAATTCATGCCACTGACCAAAATGTAGGAAGCTATTGTAGCTTATTAGTTGTGTCTCTCCATTTATTGAACCTCCTCTCTGGAGTATCAACTGCTCTACAAAGAGAAATGGTTTGCAGACACAAAACCATTTCTTGAAAGCTCAGAAATATATTTCCTTCTTCAAGGAGCTCTTTATTGAATGAGATGCTGTTTGATCCTAGAAACAAAATTCCAGGGGGGAGTTAACAGCCAAGTACAGAGAAAGAAAGAAGTTTATGGAACTGTGACTGACTATTGCCAGCATGTCCCAGCTGGCTAGTGTGTAAGCGGTTAGCTTGCCAGCTACAGTTGTTCCCCAACTAGCCCTGCAAGTAGTCACTACATCACCAAGCTTCAAGAACAAAATATTTCACAATGATGTACTGATTCATTTTGCTGTATCACTTTCTTGTGCAACCAGGCCTTAATACAGAACAAGAACTTTCTGAAGACATCCGGTGTTGAATCCATCAGTTTACATTTGTCATCATTAAAGCTGCAGTATGTAACTTTGACTCTGTGTCAAATTTCAACACATTTATGTCATCACTGTGCCCATTGTAGATGCCACCGATATGGAACTAGGCCGTGGCTAAAAAGAATCCACTCGTGACCTTGAACGGCTTCAGGCTGTTAGCAGATGAAGACGATGGAGAAGCTCATTAAAAATAGGAAACTGTACAGCAGGTAGAGAAATTGCTGGATCTGGAACAGTTTTCGAAAATCTGCGTCTGGTTCTCTTTGGTCTGTCTGGGTGATGGAAAGCGTGTCACCAACTGTGCACCTTTTGATTTTTCCAGGAATGTCGCCACAGACACCCAGTTCGTAATACTGCAAATTAATGAAAATCTTTGAGATTATTACTTTAGAAGCGTGGAAGATACACACCAATGTTTGATATTGAATAAAAGGCAAACATACACTTGTTGATAATCCACTGATGCCAGGTGGCCTGGAGGGTTTCAACTCCGGGGTTTGCTGTTGTCCAAGGGAGAGAGATTGAGCTCTGTGTCAGTGAGGCAAGGCAGAAGACCCCAATCTCTTATCTCTGTGTTTGCCAGTACGTTTGTCTGCCTGTTTCTCTATGTGACTATTGGTGCATCAAGCTCAGCAGTCAGAATTAGATCAAACTATTGAATTTCTTTTCCAGCAAAACCCAAAAAATCAATCAGAACAAACTGGACAGCAGGAGTTTCTCCTAGTATGAGGCCAGAAGTTAATCAGAGTTTAGCTGTTGGCTGCTGCTGATTTTTAAGTTGGCACCCATTGGCTATCCAAGCAACAGCACTAAGCCAAGGCCAACCGTATAGCCGTATATCACACAGCACCTAAGTATAGTACCTCTGTGACACCCAGTGACATTCTCACTTGTCACTGCTGTATCTACTGATCCATCACACTATTCTAAGAGTGTATCCTGTATGATAGCCAACGTGGAACAACAACAACAACAACAGCTCATCACAGAGTCATACTGACCCACTGATGTATTAAATGTCTGGTAGCCAGCCAGGTTGGAGAGGTTACTTGTACGTAGGGGTACCTGTATTCCATTATAAATGATTGTTAGTGTCTCATTGAGCTGTACTGCTAATGTTGTAATCAATAACCTTCAACGTTCAAAGTGATTACTTAAACCCCATGATTATAATGGTTATATGTTATGCTACAGTACTTTGATATTAGCCCCTCCATTGTTTCAGTTTTTTAGTAAAAAACAGTATCAGGACATTAATTGGAGCTTATACTGACTTTAAAAAACATTTGTCTTGTTACTTTCGACTTTTTACTGGAAAACGACTTTGATTACTGTAAATTGTAGTGATCGTAGTTCTCTTACAGAAGGAAACTTAAAAGGAAATTTTGGTGTTTTTAACAGGGCCTTCCCACAATTGGGGTCATTCTGACTATGGTTATGCGCTTCACACTCATGACTCAATGCAAAGGTAAGCAATAGCAGTAACTACGAGTACAAAGCCTTTTGGTTGTTTACATAGACTCGTGCTATATGTAAAACAGTAAGTAATATAAGTTTGTTATTAAGGCATGTTTAGACAGCTTCTGTGGTTTAGTTATCCAACAACTGGTCCCAGGAGTAGATTGCTGTGCAATTAGCTCCAATAGCTCTATCTATCTCTATCTCATCTAGGGGGGCTTTTTCCTCTCAGAGATAAGAGTTGAAGTTTATTTGGAGCTTAATTGTAGGATGTGTGTACGGTTTGCACAAACATATGCTAAGGAGGCTAGTGCAGAAGTAGCATGAATTGTTGTCATAATGGCAACAGCTATGAGAACAAGACCCAGGCTTAAAAATGCCAGAATCTCTCTTTTTAACAACTTCTGGGTGGGTTGGAACATAAAATCTGGGTAAAGCATGTTACGGTTGAAAAGAAACAGAAATTATGATCCTTCTATATTTTTTTTAAATTCAGGTATAGAAAAGAAAAAGCAGCTGTAATTTATAATTTTACATGTATCAACAATGTATCCAATTACGATGCAAAAACAAAGTGACCGTGTGAAAGGGGTGTAATCAGAATACCTTTTTAGTCATTTGAAAACGATTTTATATTTTGAACATTTAAGTGTTTAACCATTTCCCACCTTCAAGGGCCTATTGTCTACTTCTCCCGTCTCTCTAAACCATGCCATGTACAGTAGGTCCTGTATAGTCGTGCCCTGACCATAAACCTTCTCATCAACACCTCCTGGGCCTCTCTCAGCTACTGGAAGTTGATCCTCTGCTTCTAAATAGCTGTTAGTATGTTTATTCCTCTACAGTTGTTTATCGTGTGATCGATGAGCACCAGTTGGCTCTGTCACTACCACTAGGACAGTGATGGAGAGGGCCCTTGATCCTAGCTGTTATCCCAAAATATATCAGGAAACAGATACATATAACCGACAGTGAATTGTCTGTACAGCCATAAAGAGCATGCAAATTCTGTTTACTGCAAAGTGCTGAATAATTGATATGGTGATAAAACTATTATCCTACTGGAGTCATTTCAGCAGTTATGGCTGTTGTGGAGGCAACAGCAGAGTGTTTTGTTATTAATAGCCCGGTAATTGTGAGTGGCAACCTGATTGATTCACTTTGCTTCCTGTGAGAGCAATTGACGATACACAGACATTATCGCATGTCGTACACAATCATGCAAATGTGTGCTTTCTCGCACACGCTCGTTTCTTGCGCACATGCTTTCTCACACACTTTCTCAGTGTTAAAAGTGTCTGATACATAATTAGCCTAGTTTAACAGTGTTAATAGGTTCCTCGGGGTCTAATGCGTGCTGATAGAAAAAGGGGGAGATGTGCAAGCGGTTGCAAAGAGAGAGGGGGAAGGGTGTGTGTGTGTGCTGGTGTGTGTAGGTGTGTGTTGTTATGTAGAAATACAGCTGGTACTTTTAGCACCAGAGTACATAATTTCATTACACATACACACCTACACGCACACACAGACATGCTGCAAAGTTTTTCCTCATGAGCCTATGCTGACCCCAGTCTTAACAAGTCCCTTGACCTTCTCACATCAGACAGGAAATTGGCAACAAGCTCAACAGGGCCCAGTGAGGTTAGTGCGTGCTGTGCTAAGTGAAGGGTAAGATATGATGTTTAGCTGTTTAGAGGCAGATCTGGTCACAGTGCAAGGAGGAATGTTAAGGGGCAACTTAATTGGCTGACAGAGTTCAAAGGTCAGGATAGTTTGTCTTTTATGACAGCATGGCAGTTTTTGGGGTTTTTTTACACAATAGACGTCAGCGGAAGAATTTGAAAAAGTGTCTGGAGTTTACTACGGTATGCATGCATGTGTGTGTTAGCAAAAATGTGTGTGTGTTGCTGTAATTGTACTTTATCAATCATGGTACAACCACAGTATCTCTCAGACTAGCCATGTTCCCCTGCACTAAAAGATTGCAGAGTGACCCAGATACCACACAGAGGTTACTGAAAGCTGATTTATGACTGTAAGCGAGTGAACATGTCTATTCATTTATCTGTTTTGCTGTGCCTGCGCGCTTTAGCTCATTAGCTCTGACCCTGTGTATGACCCTGTTTGGAAAGCATCCAAACACAGAATGAATCTGTCGTGATTCTGTCTCAGCATCAGAGGGTTAACAAAGCAGATACACTTCCTCATCAAAGACTTGGCATTAATGTTACTCATATTACAGGAGTGTGCCCAGTGCCGCTGACCTTCCACCCTCACTCCCACTGCTCTTCATCTCTGCCTGCACTTTCGGAGTCTCTGCAGGAGCAGCCAAGGGCAGCTTTGCTCTGATTGCTCTGGCTTTGTCGATCACAGCAAGGATGCCACATTAGGAGCACAGGCTCAACCGCTTTCTCACACATGACCGTAGACCTGATTATAATGTCTGCCATACATATGCATCAGATACACAGGGTAGCATGTGCAGCTCCAAAATGTGTGAAGCCTACTTTTGATGGCATGGAAATAAATTGTAGTGTTTTTGAAAAGCCAGTCATGTAAGTCCTTGCACAATGGGTAATACTTAAACTATGTTGTCACAAATGGACATTGAAAATATATTTTAAGTCCTTTAAGGTGACTGTTGAATATTTCTAATGCTAAGTCTTTGCTAAGGACAAATGGCTTGAATCTGCAAAGCCATTTCCAGCTTGTACCGATTTGTAGCTGCCAGCAGCTCACTCTTCACACTTGAACTCTAATATATCCTCTTGCTAAGGACTTGTTGACAAAAAGATCTGGATTAGGTAATCTTAGATTAGGTTCAATTAGATTATTGGATTAGATGAAATCAGAGATGCAGACATGGTAAAGCCTCATGATCAAAGAGCTCTAAAGACGAACATTATTGTGAGCGACAAACAGCTGTGAATGTGTAACGGCAGGGATGTGTATATGGTCTGAGAGCCGTCTGTGTGTCTTTGTGGTAGGTGAGATGCATGGTGATATACAGTAGTGTGTGCTGTGGGAGCTCTATGGTAGTGGCCAGTGTTAATGTGTTTATAGGTCCAACTGAAATGAACTCAGCAGGGACTGTATGCGTGGCTACCTTTTATTCCAGTGTCAGTCTTTTTACAGCATTGTTGCCCTATCACCTGATTTTCTCTCTACTGGTTGGTTATTCAACCATGTTTACATTTTAACATGTTTACTTCTTTTTTTTCCTTATCAAAGGTTAGTAATATTTTCAAGCACTTTCACTATTACACTATAGTATGCCAGACAGTAATACAAAAAAACTGTCACAGTCTTTGTTTCAAAAACCATATATCTAAATAAGGTTATATAATATTATTGTTGTATTTAAAATCTAGTTTACTTGAAACAAATCTTAAAACAAAGACAGTGACTAATCCCTATTTTAAGAGGACACAGGTTTTATTTTCAGCTTTACTGTTACATACACACCTGTAGGAAGGGAAAAACACAATTCCAGCTACGGAAGTTGCTGCATTAATAGACTCCTACTGCATGCGAGGGTGTGTGATGAAGGTGTGTGGAGTAGTGTGAATCCATGCTTGTGTTACATCCTCTAAATGAAGCTCCTCACCATCAGGTGTGAAGAAGCAGAAAATGTAATTTTAAAGTTTCCAGATCTTTCTTTTCTTTCGTAAATAGTATTGTATATGGATTAAAATGTCTACTCCAAAACACTATAACAAGTAACCCTTGTGAAAAGTAAAGTATGTTTAAAGTACATTAAATAGTCTGACTGCGTGTTATGTGTAAGGGGTTCCTCATAGTGACATGAGTGAGTGTCGTCATCCAGTTCTACTATTTGATTCTGCTCTATGGCGCCTTTTTAGTCTCTTTCAGCTGATTGTTTTGGTTTTCTGGCCTGCAACTCTGCTCTTTTCAACCTAGTTGCTGGCAACAGAAGGCAGCTGTTTTTAACAAAAAAGCTTTGATAACACACTATACACTAACTGCCCAGCACCAAATGGCAGACCGGTCGGTGGAACAAACAGGGGTAAAAGGACTCAGTACTGGACTTATGGCCAGAAACACAACTCAAATGAATATTGCTCTGTGGATGCTAGATGTTTGAATAACTTTTGTCATATCAAATATGGTAATAGGATGTAAAGCTTGTTCCATCGCCCCCAAAGTGACACAAAAGAGATAAAAGAATGGAATATAGCTTTGTGTGTGATTTTTCTTATCCTGCTGCCTGATTTTATTTTTTTGGGATACTAGCAGTTGCTCTTGATTGCACAATATTTAGTATGCGGGTGTAAGGGAAGGCCACTCTCTTTGCCATTCTTCTTAAGCCACTTTGAGTCGCAGTACTCATCTTCTCACCATATATATATATATATATATATTACCTCCCCTCTAATAATTTCTCTTCCTTCTTTGTGTGTCCCTGTGAGTAGCATGGCAACATAAATAACGAGTACTCGAAGTTCTGGGCAGATAATCCTTCCTCATGTCAGAGCTGGCACTGGGAGTGTGACGGGGACTGATGGATGAAGGGGCAGCTTATTGGCAAGGACAGCTTGCATGCCAGCATCAACACCATAGTTGATCCCTGGATAATACAGTTGGATACTCACTCTTAGATACCACAACACACATGCACACACAGATAGACATGTGCAGCTGAACCACATTCGCTTACCCACATGCTGAAACAGCATTTCAGCAGCAGCAGCAGTGCTCTTTATCTCCCTTTATTGGGACAGCTCTGCCTTTTGGTTTTTTCCCTTGGAGACCACTTCCTGTAGCGCTGATGGGGTGTGTGTGTGTCCATTTGTCTGTGTGAATGTGCATATGTTTAGTTTTATGTAGTGTCTCATTTGAAATCACAGCTCCTCTATGTTAAGGCAGATTTTTTTATTTTATTCTTTTTGATGTCAAATGCTTTGAGTCCAAGTTGCTCGGTTGTTTGTGTGCTTGTTGCATAAATACCCCCCTCACTAAATTACATTTGTTTACAATGGAGCAGGCAATTTGTCAGCGTGTCTAACTGCATGTGAGGGAGACCGACTCAGCTCTCTGTGTCTAATGAATTTCCTCCTACAGAACTAATGTCATTAAGGACAGATAGGGATGAGGCTAATGCAATCAAATCCTAGCAGTAATTACAACTTTCCCCACCCGGGCCCAGATATGCCACACCGATGAAAAGAAGCAGCTCATTAGGAGAACTTGTAAGTAGCACAACACCGGCATCAATGAAGGTGCCTTCAGGTAGATCCAGAGAGTGGAAAATAGAGGAACATGAGATGGGTAGAATCTGGCAGTGCAAAATCTAGTGGAAGTGTTTTCTTGCTTATTAATTGGGCGGGACGTGTGAGGGAAACCGTGTCAGTATCACTGCGCAACGTCTTACTGTCATTCTGAAATGTGTGTTTACATTGTGGAGGAGGGATGGTAGTGAGGGAGTTACCAGTACACTGCTCTTTGACCTGTTACAGGAAAACAGGTTGGCAGGGTTGATGCATGATATATAGGTGTGGCCAATATGGGAAATATACAGTAGGGGTTCTCATGATAAAGGACAATAGGGTAAAACAAAAGGTAAGGCAGAAGTCTGTTCAGTTATTAGGTAAAATGATATAATTCCAAATATCTGTTACAGCACAACAGAACTGTGTGATCATAAACACGACTACAGGAAGTTTGATGAGGTGGTTTGATAACTCTTAAATATCGCTCTGCACAACTCAGTGTTGTCTACATTGTTACACACGGCTTCAAGTTTCATTGCACTTATGGTTTATGTTATCTTCACATGCTTGATGACTAATCAAAATATAAAAGAACAATCAGTGCACAGGGTTATTTAACATGGCTTTTCAGAGATAAACGACAGCAGGCGTATAACACCTCTGTTCAGAGCACAGTCACCATCAATGTTAACAGTAATATTATTGTAAACCTCTGAATTAACTCTGTGTTTTCCATGACGGGGATGTTTGGATTTAAATTGCAGTCAGGCCCCTCTGTGCCTCTTTTGTGTGATTTTTTTTTTTTTTTTTTTAAATGGTATAAAAAATAATAAGTCCCTTTTATGACATAATACAACATTTCCAGGAGACAGTATTGTACATGGATTCAAATTTCTACTCTAAAACACTATAAGAGGTATGTGTGTGTGTGTGTGTGTGTGTGTGTGTGTGTGTGTGTGTGTGTGTGTTTTTTTTACATTCACGTGCAAGCATGTGCCTGCAAGTAAAGAAACAGAAGTTTGCCTTCTCAAATCTGGAAGACGTTTTTATTAGCGTAAATTAAATGTAAGAAAATTCTAAGTCTCAGCCAACATAATTCAAATAATACTTTAAAGACACTTTTTCAAAATGTAACATCAAAGGCATTTAAGGTTTGCAATATAAAAGCATCACAGTGACCATTTTAAACCTGCCCTGACAGTTTTAAAGCAGAGTGCTGACTTGTGCTGTGAGGTGTTGCTGGAAACATGGAGACATAACCGTAATAATGTAATGGCAGCAGGGGTCCTTAACTTTTTCTCCCTCTATTTGAGGTGTCTGGATCTGTTTAAGTCACTCTTGTCTACGTAGTGTGAGGTCAAAACCCCACAAATTCCTTGGTTATCCATGGTTTATAAGAAGCTGTGTGAGGTAATGTCTGCTGTACACATTTTCTTTTTCTCCTCAAGAGAAGCAGACCAGAAGCTGTTGTTAGCCACAGATGCCAGCTGATTCACTGTGGTGTACTATTTATTCAAAGCGTTTGAATCATCTACCCACTGTAAAACATATCAGTGGAATAACATACTTGTGTGTTGTGCGTGCAGGAATGCACAAGTAGAAAAGAAAGTTCCATAAGAAGCCATTTTCCGTGCTCAATCTCAGCCATATGAAAAACGGGGCTGCACCTGTGCCCAACTTCCATCCCTCTTCCTCGTCTCTTCTCTCCTGAAGCCAATCTGTTTCCTCCCATCTCCATTAGTCATGCTATCCAGGCTAGAGATGCCTTTCCGTTGTGTGCTGTTGAATGCATGCAGTACCTGTTTGTCACACAAGCTGTGTGGAAAAATCTGGGAGCCTGGATGGACTTTGCAGATAACTATTGGAGCGTATTAGACAATGATTGCATTGGTGTTTTGAGAGGGAGATGAGTTGATAGAGGCACGTCATTCTTACTTAGCCTATTTTATCATTTCTTAAATATATGCAGGATTAGAGTCTCTTATCTCAAAGCAAAACATTCGTCTACTCTGCCTGCAAAACCGTATGTCCACTCAGCTCAGAATTAATCCCATTCCCCAGACATCTGACAGAGCACACAACATCATCTGTATCTAGAGACCAATACAGCCTGCTGTAAATTTATAGTTTTTAAATGAAAGAAGCGTAAAGGCTTTTATCTGGGATGTTGGAATGACATGTTTTGGCATAATTAACAGTAAAAGTGAGTGAAGGGGAAGCCAGTCCCGGTCAGTACTAATAATTCTGAGTGATTCTCTGAACCATGCATGTTTAAGCCAGCGGTGGCAAATGTCCTTGATGCTATTTCTGAATGTGGTCATCAGAATACCTCGGCATATGCCAAACACCACTGGCAACGCTTCGGCCAACAGATGCCTCTGCGGATAAAGACAACCTCCTATTAAGAAATTAATTGGTTTTATTCCTGGCTGGGAACAAATTCTTAAAAACGTCTTCCAAATATCGCTGTTACTTTGACCACGCTTTGCAGCTGTCATGAGATTGAGTCTCATGTTTGTGGAAGCAGGCAGAAACTGACAAGAGGTTAAAAGCACTGGCCAAAGCAGATTGTAAAATAAACACCTCTTAGATAAGCCTTCGTACAAATTGCCATCCTAAATGTTTTCATTGCTGAATGGAAGAGTAAAGATTTTGTCTCTTCATCTGTGTGTGTGTGTGTCTGTGTGTGTGTCTGTGTGTGTATGCACAGCTGGCTGACTGTGCATTGTGTGTCTATGTTGTGACTGTGGCTAAGCCCGGGTTTGTCCATGTCTAAGTATATAGTGTTGTATGGAACCTCTCCCAGTGTCTGTGGTTACTCCTGTTGGGCAGTTCCCCAGTTGAGTTTGTGGTGAAATGTGAACAAGGCGAATATGGGCCTGTTTTCCTGCCTGGGCTAACTTTAGCACGCTTCAGGCAGACGGATGTTTGAATAGTAGTGCAAAAACTGGACTGGTCTGTCTTTTGTGGTTGAAAAATGAAAAGGCCCACACTGGAGGGAGTCGGCCTATTCAGTGCAGTGGTTGTGTACCTTTTTTACAAATTGTGAAACCATCTAATTCTTTTGCTAGGCTTGACTGGAATCATGAGCACAGGAAGGAAAGTCCCCTGAAATATGTTATTTAATAATGATAAGATAGGAGGGATGGGGGAGAGAGAGAGAGAGAGAGAGAGAGAGAGAGAGAGAGAGAGAGAGAGAGAGAGAGAGAGAGAGAGAGAAGAAAGAGTCTTTGTGAGGTGTTGAGCCCAAGACAACAGTCAAAGAAAAGAAAAATACTAAGTATATGAGTATACTCATAGTCACAATTGAAAAAAAACTTTATTAAAGGGTTTTTAGAAGTGTGACTGAAATGTTGGACAGTATATTTTTGATAACTCATTTTATCGTATGTCTAATACCTGGGTCTTCAAAAGAGGGTCCTCAGAATTACTACCAAATTATTGTTTGATAATATTTTGAGTTTTTATTTTTCAAAATTGTAAATATGTCTGAAAATACATGATAACATGAATCAAACATATTATTAGCAAAGATAAATTCCACATGTATGTTTTAAAATTGCAACTATAAACTGGAAATAGGAATCTGTCAATTATCATCTTATTTATACATAGCTCTACAGGCCATTATTGTAGGCCCAGTTTAATATGTTTAATATAGCACAATTTTATACAATATATGTAGAAAGGGAAACTGCTCCATCTTTTTGTTAGCCAAGAGCTCCTCGGCCTGTAAAATGTAGAAGAATATATAGGTAATAAAAACAGTGCTAAACTATAGTGGAATATCTCTCAGATCACTGACTGAAAGATAAGAATCCAGTCATAATTCTGGGGTTAGATATATGCCTGTCAAATAATATAATAAAAGTTCAATAAGAGATACATATTTGGTATATTTTTGATTTTGCCAAACTGCAAAATGCGTATGAATACAGGCAGACGTACAGATGTTTCCCCTCATCCTTTGATAGACGTACTATTTAATAACTCACACCACATCTATACGGCTCAAATCATACACTCCTTTCTATCAAGAACCACTTCAACTTAAATGCTGAGCAGCTTTTAACAAAATTTCAAAGAGATTAAACTGCACCCCAGAGAAAACATAGCCAGAAGATTGTTCACCGTGCCTGAGTGAATCTGTTTTATTCTGCATAAGTTGTTACATCAAAAGGAGATTTGCAATTTAGCACTATTATTATAGGACGATATACCATATAAAGGCTATTGAACATGTTGTTATGAATGCACAATTCATAGTTGCACATTTAAATGTGAAAATTATGTTTTCCTTTATCCTCGGCATCCATGTTTGCACATGCAACCACATATATGCAATTGTGTGTGTGTGTGTGTGTGTGTGTGTGTGTGTGTGTGTGTGTGTGCGTACACACAACCCCATTCAAATAGCGAGAAAGAGAGTCTGTCTTTCACACAATTTGAGACCATCCTTCACACATTAATAGCTGTTCTCTGGGGGCTGCATGTTGGAGATGTGGAAGTCTGAAAGCAAGTGAAGAAGTGTGTGTGAGTGAGGGGAAGATATCTAACTGCTTGTTGACTGGGTGCCTAGCATGGAAGAGTAAAACAGGATAAGAGGTTGAGAACAGTCAAGGGGAGGGGGGGCATTTATGCAATCTCCATGAATCTACAGTACCTCCAAACAGGGACAAAATGAATATTTTTTTTACCTTAGCATATCCTTTCCTTAAAGGCATTTGCACTTGATGGAACAGATATGGAGCCTCATTGTACCTGTTTTTTCAGACAGCGTGTGTTAAATTGGTGTGTTGACACTGGATGTGCAGGTTTGTTTACTTACAGTAAGCTACCCTTTCTTTATTAGCCAGGTTCTTTAATCAGAAGTCACCCTTGTATCCTGCTTATCTCCATCTCATTTTTGCTCTAAATTCTTGTTCTTTTATCTTTTCTAAAACCCTCGGACCGATGTGTGTACCGACCAGCATGGGCGTGCACATGCACACACACATATGCAATACAGCTTCAGTGATAGGATCAGTGTGATGCTGTATAATAAATTTCCCCCGGTGAAACAATTTTTTTTGCTAGGACACACACACACACACACACACACACAGTGAACAAATGCCGTCCCTGTGCACTGCCAAAGAACTGCTGCAAACAAAGATTAGAGAAAACACATCAATTTATGTGCCACTGCTTTTTATTTACTCTCGGGTTTGGGCTGGGGGTGACAGGGACTGCAAACACTCGGTCCCAGCTTTTGACTCCCGAGCCAGCCGCGCTGTAGTCGAAGCTTCCTTTTCAATAAGCGCAGTACTGATTCCTGTATAATTACACTCATTAGAGAGCCACAGCCTGGACTTTATGTAATCAACAGTGATACACTGGACACAAAGACATGGAACTTCAAAGACCTCGGCCCGTTCTATAGTTGCAGTCATGACAATACAGCAGTGATGACAGTAATGATACTTTGATAATGCCAATTATACAAGCGCCTTTGTGCTCCCTTCATCAGTCTCTCTCTCTTCCGCCATATTTCTCTTACTGTCTCAGTACCATCACTGGGGTCTTGATGTAGTGAAGTGCCCTGAGCTCTGGTTGATTGTCAGGAAAATTTTTATCCTTTCCCGCCTGCTACATGTCAGACAGGGAAAGAGAATATCCTCGCCCGCAGTCATATTGCTTACATCCCTCACTGTCAACACCGCTTAATGGTGAGGAATGCTAACTATTGACATCCAACTGTTCAGTCAGGAGGCTTTTCCACTTGCTACCTTTTCTTTTTCCCTCATGCATGTGTATCTGTTTATCTCCTCTGTGGCAACGTATAGAGGATATGTATGTGTGTTCTGGCTGATGCGACGCTTGTTTGCTTGATTGGATTACATTTTTTGTTGATTGTGTTTGTTTACATTTCTGAGGTCAGCCCATGTGCTCCGGGCAGCAGAAGATAAATTTAGTCCAAATTCCTTTGTTTATTTGCGCATGTTTGCTGAATTGCTTATTCCTTGTTTACAGAATCTGAGGGCAACTTGTGTTTGCGACTGTGCCTGTAAGTGTACACATGCATGTGTGTATGTGAGGAGTATGAGGATGCCCATTGGCCTGCACTTGTTGTCGGTGTCCCCCTCTCATCAGTGTGATTTAGGAGCTGCTAACATACCTGCAGTGTTTGCACTGGTCCATCTGGAGGCTGCTTTCTGCCGGGCACCAGAAAGAACCGACGCCCCCCATGCCAACTGTGGCCACAGTGGATGGGTGGGGGTGCTTGTTGCGGCGGGCCAGTGGTTAGAGCTGGTTTGAGCTGGGGAAAGTGCTATAGTATTTCAGGATCAGTGAGCAGCAGACACAAGATCATAAATAGAGTTTTTATTGCCGAGCTGCTATGCTGGGTGAGCTTGGGCCTTTCAGCAAGATCACAGCAATGATTGATGGTTCCCATGTGCTGGGGGGAGGAGGTGCAGGCGGAGGGGCACATCAGACGGCGGAAACAGTGGACATGGCAAGGCTGGCACAGCCTCCTGTCCTCCCTCTCCTCCCACAGGGTTGCCCCCTGACATTCTCCTGTCCTGCGTCAGCCTACGGATCTCTGTGTGCAGACACAGCATGGACTCTTGTCTCGCACAGTTTTGACCTAAGGCTGGAAGAGTCTTTAAACATTTTTAAATATTAAATATTCATGACTAACAGCAGTCGAAGTTTCAAAAACATCTTATTTATTATGAGGAGTTTACACTTAAAATCTCTTTAATCTACTTCATCATGCTTGTGTGGGTGTTGTTTGATCACATTTGATTGTCAGTGACTAAATAACCCACAAAGTGTCATCAGATTCTGACTCAGATGTTGTTAAATCCTGATTGGTGTTCAGAGTGCAACAGGACATCACCTTTTTCCAAAAGGGTCCTGCCCACTTAAAGGATGAGCAAACCCCCCCAAAAAACCCCCAAAAAAACAGATGACAAAATGCTTCCAACTTTGGCATAAAATAATGTGTACCAGAATGAACCCCAAAGAGCACGGTTAATATTTTCACCATTGTCAGTGTAAAGTTTTCCTGTAGCTCTAGAACAACGCAACTCACGTTCAAAAGGCAGATGTTGTAGCAGGTAAAAATACTTTCGTCTCCAGCAAATATCCAGCAAATCTCTAAGCTTTATTCACACCAAATTGCACGAAAACAAAACTCACTGTTAGCATCCAAAGCTAAATGTTTGTTTTTACGAGGATAGGAGGAACGCTAGTAACAGTATCACATAATTGGAAGCATGAGGTTAGGAGCCACTTTTGTAGGCTAACAATTGGACCTGCTTTTATCTTTTATCAGATTTTATAACAGTCTATATATATATATATATATATATGAGTGTTCTATGAAGAACTTCCTTTAATAATATTTAATTCAAGGTTGTGACAGCTCTGTATGTTATGTTCTGTAGGTCGTCATTGAGGGTTTTGTTTTTACAACCATGCTAATTTGGGGGTGGCTAGCGGAGTAGTTTGGCAGGAGTATGAGGAGGTTGCGTGGTTAGGGACCACAGAGATTTTTTTTATTCAGTGCCAGAGAGGAACGTTGCTCAAAGCTTTTGAGAAAACATCTGATGGAGCCTCTTGAGTGCTCCCAGATTGGCAACGTGAATAGCAGCTTTCATGGAGGCTGCTTGCCCTAATGTGTTTTCTAGCAGTGTGTGTGTGTGTGTCCACATTTTTTCATGCATGTAGGTATGTATGCATCATAGACTCCACTTTTCTTTGGTCTCTCTCGTGTGTGTGTGTGTGTGTGTGTGTGTGTGTGTGTGTGTGTGTGTGTGTGTGTGTGTGTGTGTGTGTGTGTGTGTGTGTGTTTGAGTAGTTTGGGTGTTTACGTAAATAACTCAAGGCGGATGCAAAAAGCCAGCAGCAGAAATGCACAGCTGTGTGTATTTCAGGGACTTTTTCCAATGGTGATGTCTCAATCCTTCACAGAGCTACTGTAGACCTACCTTTTCATTTATTTATAGAGATAGTAGCTCTGCATATGAAACAAACAACAGCTCTTCTCTCTCTCTCTCTCTCTCTCTCTCTCTCTCTCTCTCTCTCTCGCGCTCTCTCGCTCTCTCGCTCTCTGTGTATCCTGGGAAGGATTCTTCTTTGACCACAGAGCCCTCCATGGAAAAACTGAGGTGTGGAAGGAAGTGGCAGCATTTTTTGACAGAAATGTCACTTTGCTTGTTTGTCTCTTTTGATATAACAGTCCTGCTTTCCTGTTATCCTCCAGATATATCCAGGTCAGTCAGGGCACTCAGGTTTTTAAGTCCTTACAGCTGGTTGTACAAACACAGTGGATGGGAGAAGTGTGTCAGCGTATGCTCCCACATACATTTGCTGTTGTATCCGTAATAGAGACGTTCTAATTTGAACCTTAATGTCAGCAAACATGATCAGAGCTGTTTCATGAGCCCTAGTCGCACAGTTGTTTTCCTGTTTTCCTATCTGATCCAGGCACCGCTTGGTTGAGATTCTCCACAGTGGCAGTGCAGCTACTGCTTCAGCATTTTGGCTTGCAGGCGTGCACAGACAACAAGCAGGCATGGAGTCATCGCAAGTGAAGCAGCTTGACAGAGGGGGCCTCGCTGGTCCTCTGAGAGCCACACTACAGCACTCTGTCTCCCCCAAGTGGTGCGTCATTGCTCCCCAGGACCACCACCACCACTTAGACTCCCCACTGTACAGGGTGATCATGTACACGTTTGTGCCCAGTCTGTCTTTTGTTTTCTGATGTCTTCATGAGTGTGTGTGTGTGTGTGTGTGTGTGTGTGTGTGTGTGTACAGTGCAGGTGTCACTCTGTTTGGAGGGTGCTGCTGACAAGCATGACTAACATCAGACAAGAACAGGGTCGGATTCCACACACCCCTCTACAAAGCTTTGGGAATCAGGGGTATTTTTTGCCTGCGTGTTCTCTGCGGCTATCAGGTTTTAACAGGCTGGCTTTGTATGCTGGGTGAGCCAGGTCAGGCCATACTGGGAAAATGATACCTCCATCAACAGGCGACAGGACACACAACTCTGACCCTTGCTGCGTTGCACATGCTAACTCTGCTGCGCTTCAGGAATGGATCAGACATGTTTGCTTTTGAACATGAAGTGGTCTGACACCTGAGCTGGAACGTGAACTTTGAAGCGATATTGGCCTTTCGTCATGTTAACTGTGTCATCCTTCCTTTTGTATTTATCCTGTCCTCTTTGTCTACCACAGGTATGAAACGTCCCTTCAGCCCATCAGCTCTGCCGAACACTGAGCTGGACAGGACGGGGTTTGGTTCTGGGCTGGCAGTGCAGATGGACGGAGAGCCTTACTGCGACGCCCGGGATGAGGGTGCAGTACCGGATGAGCAGTCACCAGGGGGCGCCCTGCCTTCTGCACTCCACAGACCCAAAAGGGAGAGAAAGCAGCGGAGCTACACATTGTGTGAGGTCTGCAACATCCAACTCAACTCAGCTGCACAGGCCCAGATCCACTACAATGGCAAATCCCACCAGAAGAGACTCAAGCAGATCAGCAATGGCAAGATGCCAAGTAACACAGGTAGGCCTGGAGCGCTGCTGGGCTTATCACTTTGTTTGTTTATGGTTGCAAAATCAGATATAAATGCTGAACACTGGATAAAGTGCACTGCCACTGGATTTTGTAACCCTGTTTAGCACAAGAGGAACGTGCAGATTAACAGAAACCCACACACTGTTCACAGTCCACAGTCGCCAGCCAATGTGTGCCAATCCCCCTTACTTGTATTCAATAGAAGTTAAACAAATTGGATTCTATTTGCTGAAATGTGTTCAGACAGAGCCTTGGGCTGAGAACACACACATAAACACACACACACACACACACACGCACACACACACCCAAGTGGAGCAGAGCTGAGTGAAGTCAGCAAGTGAGAAGCTAATTAAGTGCTGGTTGTGTTTGATGGTTGTGTTCCTGGGAGTGATGCAGCTAGAGTTAAGTTGGACATTTTGTCATTCTAGTCACAGCCTCGATTAGGACTCTGCTCCGGGGGGAGTCAGTCTCTCAGTTTGACTCGTTCACACTCCTGGTCTCTCTTTTGCTCTTTCTTCAGTCTTTGTAAAGGATGCGCACCCCCCCACCCCCCCACACACACACACACACACACAAACAACACTCACACAAAACTCTTCAAACACAAATTATAAAATTATGCAAACAGGCAGCAAGCTCACACACCGAAAAATAAATAAATCGGAATAACAACTTAAAAACCCAGTTCAAGCTCCAATTGCCGTGCGTAGAGACAGGTCGACTGAGGGGTTACATTGTGTTTAGTAGATTCTTGACTTCGAGAAACATGGTGATTGTGTCTCAGCACGGCAGGTTTCCGAGCTGGAAGATGTCTGTCTGTATTAACCAATCACATTGCCTACATCTGCCCTCCAGAAGTGCAGACTCTAAACAGCCAACATGGCCTCACAGATAATTTGGTGAGATACATGTGGTTTATACCTGCATCTGTGTGTGTCTGAGTCTGTTTTTCTGAAAGAGTGTGGCTGTATTTGAACCCGCGCTGGCATTTGGTAACATCAGGATAAAAGATATTTTTAAAGCAGAAAAAATAATCTCATCTATATGGTTAAATGTCAAGTCCTGGAAAAAAGTATTTACCTCTAAATAAGCTCTGGGCTGATGCTCAAGGAAGTAGGCTCGTTAAACAGTCCAGTTTCTAAGATAGCTGGGGAAATGTATGTGGAGTCAACATACCCTTGAGCAAGGCACCACTTAACTGCTCTGACATAGCTGCTGATAACAATAGGGGTGCAGCTCCTGTGATGCTCACAGTGTGTATTTCTGAAAACGTCTTTTTGTAGCATCTGAAGCAGGCCATAAAAGAGCAAACATAAAAAAATTAAAATAGAAAAAGCCAGTAAGTACTTGTTTAAAATACTTAAATTCCCTGTAGCTGATGTCTGAGAAATGTAGTCGGAAGGGCTATTTGTAAAACCCATTGCTCTGCTACTTAAACAGCTGCATAATAGATAATATATTGTATGTCTTGATGAGATTACGTTAGATGATTATTTTGATAGTAAAGTGATTGTGAGTATCATCTTGTGAGCTCAAAGTTCATAGCAACAATGAATTACTAGGAAAGCACTGTTTGCCATTTTTCCATGTTTGTAGGGTGACGCAGTTTCTTGAAAAAACGTTTGGTTACTTTGCTATAGAAAGAAGAATGGGTTTCACATTTCTTTCTATAGATGTCCTCGTTGGGAAGCTATTATATTACAATTACAACTGTCATACCCATGGCTGAATCTATTTCAGTGTTGTCTTAATTTTCACGACACTACTTTACTACTGAGTACTTTAAAGCCAAGGATAAAGATTAATCAGTGGCTCTGATGTATCTTTGTATCTAATGTCCTTGCAATAATAGATGGATGGGATGTTGCTGTCCTCACTCTTTCACTGTACTCTTAGTGGAAGGAAATACCGAATTACAGTAAGCAAGACTATTGTAATTTATTGTGCTTAAGCTCATGCGGTCTTGTTAGGATCAGTTAAGTTCAGATTTTGTTCTGAGTGTTCAAATTAAACACAGAATCCACTTACAAGCCAATGAGTATGATCAATAAAAACTGTGCTTTTCATGCTCCAGAGAGGCTAAATTGTTCTGCAGACATGAGAAACAGAATTTTGACCATGCTAACATATGATCGTAACTTTTCATCAACTTGCCAATAATGTTAATGTTATATTTTGTTGCCTGTGATTCTTTCTGTGATTGATCGATGCAGGTTTTGTTATTAATATATTTTTCTGTGTTGTCAGAAGTCTGCATGAGTATGAAACATTGATTTAATTCAAGGGTTCTATGCAGTACCTAAGGAATTTGTTAAGCGGTAGTTATGACAGTCGATCAAATCGTTATTTTAGTTGTGCTTAATCTGACAATAGACACACAAACTATGTCAACAACAGAACATGTCTCTTTTGAAGCAGAGATTTAAAAATCACAGAGGAGAGGGATCATCAACAGCAATTGCCAAAAGAGTAAAATATGCATTTTGTTGTTTGCAAAGCACAAAGAGGTTAAAAAAAAGAGGACATTTCAACAATTTTGTTACAGATAATCTTTTAGAAACTTGCTCTGAAAATGCCGGTGTTGACAGAAAACTTTTCAACAGTAAACGCTGCTTTCAGATTTATCTCCATTAGTGTGGTCAAGACCTGAGATCAGCACATAAGAGTTCCGCCTTTTCTGAGCTGAAAATTGGGTTTTAGCATTTATACACAAAGTGCTTAGGGCCTACTTTTTTGTGTGAGAACTTCTTCAACTATAAAACACCCATGAGTCTATATTTCTGAGCAAAAATGGATGCATAAAAATATATGTACATGTATCTGTCTTACATGCGCATGTGTGTCTGCATGCGTGTATGGTTTGTGTATAAATAAATACAAAAATAATATACACACACTAAGAATCCACAGCATTTAAGGCTCTGGCGCTGTTGGTTCTAACCAGCCCTTATTACCAGCTGTTTGCCTGATTCAGCATGTTCAGTCTGCAGCAGAGGCAGCCGGTGAGAGGGAGCTGTCCAACTGGCTGTTCAGCCTAGCAAATCAGTGATTTTACTGATTTCATGCAGTAACTCTCTTTCTGTTATTCCACTAACAATAGACTAGAGACTGACCACTGCAGTTCAATGCAAAGCACAGTTGCGATTCTGCAACGTTTTATCAGATATAATCTTAAAACTGATTCTCAGTGGTGATAAAATGGCAGACCACTTAGTTTTTATTTGTTTCTCCATCAGTGGGTTTTCTTTTTGGATCCGTTCTTTCTTCTCACGGAACTGCACACGTATATGTCAGCAGTCAGCTCCAGTCTTTGCTGTGTGTTCAAGTGCAACTTGTGTATTAACATTCTTCCTTTGTTGTCGCTGGCTCTTAGAGTTCGACTTGGTGTGTCAGGGTACTTAGGGGCAGCAGACCGGCAAGCATGGAATAAACTTAATGAATTCTATAAAATACCAGAAATGCTGTCATACACTCAGGCCACGTGTTGTCTAAACTCCCTGTTTTGGTACACTGCTGCAGGTGATGCAGACTGCATATATAAAAGTTAGTGGGTATGTGTTTACGTGTTGTGTTGTGTTGTGTTGTGTTGTGTTGTGTGTGTGTGTGTGTGTGTGTGTGTGTGTGTGTGTGTGTGTGTATGTGTGGCGCAGGGAATGTTGAACTGTTGTGGTGTGCAGATTCTCTCTGACATGCAGTCACAATCACACAGCCTTATCTCTGCTCACCTTCTGCTGACTCCCTCAGGCAGCCAGCCCTGCTGTGTCCTCAGCTCCACCGCAGCTTCTCTGCTGTGTGTGTGTGTGTGTGTATGTGTGTGTGTGTGTGTGTGTTTGTGTGTGTGTGTCTGTGTCTGTGTACGTATGTGCGCATCCTGAATGTCTGGTTCAGATATTTTTAGAATTCTTAAATGCTGCAGAATCTGTAACTCTGGCTGTGGAAACATCAATACGTGCTCCAGTGCATCTGTGTTTATGTTGGCCTACATATGTACAGTAAGGCATCTGTGCCTGGTATGTATGTTTATAGGTTTATAGATTGCATGAATAAAGAAAAGAACAATTTTCTTTTCTTTTAAATCAATGTGTGCATGTGTGTGTTTGTGTTACTCGCAGCAAGTCGTCTCCATGTCGGCGTGCGTTTTCCTCCCTCTCTGCTTCACTGAGCTGACAATGGGTTCAGGCTCTTTTTTTCTCTCTCTCCTGTCTCCCCTACTTCCCCCCTCTTCTTCCTCATCTCTCCCTCCTTCTGGCATGGATGCTGGACATGTGGCGCAGCCAGTCCTACTGAAAGAGGAATGTGCCAGTGATTAAGTGATTTTACTCTGTTATCATGGAGAATAATATGTAGAGGAGCTTGCTGACGGATCTGGATGAAGAGAAGGAGTCCAGATGTTTGGGTTAGAGTGTTAATTTTTGCAGTTTATGCACATTTATATCTTAATGTTTCATAACGAGTAATATTAAAAATTCACTGTGAATGACAGCCTACATGTTTTTTTATACAAGCATTTATTAGCAATAATTTATTGTCGTTAAATGGCAATGTCTAAGTGTTTCCATTCCGTCACAAATTAGGTGTTTTTTCACCAGCTAGGCTACTTAAGATAACCAAAACAAATCCACCAGATTTTATATATGTTGTCATGGTTCTTGTATGGCTGCTAATACTGGCTATATTTTATCATGTCCCAAAAGGAAAACAATCACAATGCTTGCAATATTTCAATGCCACAGAAGTTTTATAAACCAGAGCAAAAACTGGTGGTGGATAGATATTTTACAGCTGTTGATACATTGTATTTGTGTTTGATGCATTTACATCACTTGCATCATTTCCTCATTAATACTCATCTTTTCCAGTCGACCTTTATAATTCTCTCTATTATTATTCAAGGAGAAAAGCCCAGGTGATATGGGTGACTCATTTGAGCCTTGGACAGAAGTCCAGATGCTTTTTCTTATTCTCCTTATCTCATTATGTCCGTCTCTTGGGGGAATGTTTTTCACAAGATTTGACCCTCATGAGCTGTGTCAGTGCGTCATATGTGTAAGGTGAAGCTGCAGTGCATCCAAACATGCCCAGAGAGATAAACAATAAGTTTACTGTACACCTTCAAAGGACCTGTGGTTCTTATTTTACATCCCGTCTTTCATGAGTTATAGCTGTGAAGTTTGGTTGTTGTTGAATCTGTTATTGCATGCATTATATTTACAACCGCATCCCCACAGATTTGACTTTTGACGCATTTACTTGACACAAGCTGTTAGAGTTCTGCACATTGCTCAAGGACACTGAGATGAAAGACACACTTTACTCGTTATTTGTTTCAGCTTCCACTTATAGTCAATAACAAATGTTTCTGCTGTTTCTTTTAATCTAAACTTGCTCATCATAAGCTCAACAGTCACATCAATCTCAGAGCCATTTTTAAGTCTTTACGGGAAAGTCCAGGTTAAGTGTCAAGTCAATCAAAACAAGTCAAAGTCTCATCTATTGTCAAAGAGAGCCTTAAGTCAAGGGCAACTCCAAGACAAGGTACAAGTCTTCAGAATTGTCTGCCTGAGACTGGAAAGTCCTTCAAGTCTTTGAATACTGGCATTGAAAATGACATGGCAGTTAATCATTTTCCATCAAGGTTTTGTTAAATTATTATTTTCTACAGAGTTCTGACATCAAGTCCTTTCAATGCAAAGGCTTAATAATTAGTGTCTTAGTGGCTTCATATCACCAGTACTATTACCACCATCTTGCAACTACAAGTTCTTTGCACCTTATCTATCTATTTATCTTTTTATCTTTGCTACCTCAGTATTTTATTCTATTGTTGTATTTTATTGTATTTAAATGTACCTGGCTGCTATGACGACCCAATCTCCCTTCAAGGATTAATAAAGTCTATCTATCTATCTATCTATCTATCTATCTATCTATCTATCTATCTATCTATCTATCTATCTATCTATCTATCTATCTATCTATCTATCTATCTATCTCTCTCTTCACAGAACACAAAACGTGATTTACAGAGCAGATGTGCACGATGTAGCAGAATAAAAAGCCTTCAGTTTTATGTCAGTTGGACTTTCAAAACACAACAAAGAGGAAACATTTAAATTAATTAAAATAAATTAAAGCAGTCAATCAAGAGTTCAGTCCTCTGAGGGAGGTGTTAAGGCTTTATAATTAGCATCTTATTCATTTTGACCAAGGACACACAGCCAGATGCACCAAAATATCGAGATAGACAATTAAAAGAAGCGGCACCCCTGACGGAAATGCCTTATGCATATGCACTCACACTCTCGCACATACTCATACATACTTGTCCGGTACTATAAATAACCCTCCTTTTCAGAGCAGATGATCAAATGATGATGGAAGGGTGTTGGGAAAGAGAGAGAAGAGAAAAGGGATGGAGACAGTCTGGCCTGATATGACCCAGCACAGGCGCCTGTGGATCTATAAATCTAACAGTCTGATGACACACTGTTTGCCTGTGTGTGGTTGTTTGTATTTACTGTTGTGTTAATCTTCCAAAGCTTTGTGCAGTGGCATAAATGTGTCATGTGTGGAAGAGTTTTCTGTGAGAGACAGAGCGCAAGAGGAGGGGAGAGAGAGAATTTGCATTAGTTTTTTTTCATGGTCCCTCCATATCCCATCTTGCTTTGATTTGTGCGGTGTGTGTGTGTGTGTGTGTGTGTGTGTGTGTGTGTGTTGGTGTATGTTTGTGTAATGTGAGCCTCCTCTTCATGGTTAGTCTCTTCATCAGGGTCCCTTTTCTGACTCTGTCTCTCTGGCTCTGTTTTAATAAAGCGTGAGGAATTGGATTAAAGGCAAGGATTTTCTGCTTGAATGCTTTTGCGCATCTGCGTTTTATTTTTGTGCTGCCTTGCTATTTTCCTATTTCTTACCCCAGCGAGGTGAAATGACAACTCCCTCCCCATTGCCTTTTGACATACAATACATGTGCATACGTTGACTGAGTGTGGTGTTTGTCTAGCGGCCTTAATGTCTATCTGGAGCTTTGTACATCGAGCGTCGCCTGTCTCTGGTTGGTCGATGTGATTTTTTCATCAATTAATCAATTCCAATAAAAGCTTACAGTGAAATAACTATGTAGCTGATGATTACCGGCTATGTCTAATTCCAGAAAAATGTGCATTCACCCTTTCTTACCATCATTGTCTTTTCCTGTTGTTGGCTATTATGTAAATCTCCTGAAATGCAATATGGCTGTGGAGTCTTGAACTTTGTTCCCACCCCTCTACCTCAGATCCCCTCGCTTGCTGTCCTTCTCTCTCCCTCCTCTCCGCTTCGCCCCAGGGTGCACCCCTCTGTGTGACGGCAGTTCAAACTCTGGAAAAAGGTCGAGGGGCATATCGGGTCGACACACAGGGCCTAGTGGAGCGAGAAACATGAGGAGCGGCGCTTATAAGGCCACAGGGAGAGGGGCACATCTCTCAGAAATCATCCGATGTCTGTGTTTACCCGGGCTCTGACAGGTCGACCGGCTCTGTCTGTGGAGAAGGCCAAGCGAATCTCACTATGAACCCTTATCTGGCTCGTCTGATACACAAACGCATTTTGCCACAGCTGGCACACACATATCTTCTAAATGAATTGAACTGTTAGCCAGTTTGCTAAATGTCAGAAAATATCAGTCAGTTTCAACAGTATTTTGTCAATTCTGTCACCTAGCACGACCCTCTCTTTCTCATTCCGACTCACTGTTGCCCTCATTCCCTCTCACTGTGTCTCCTTTTTATATTCTCAATCTGCAAATACTTTCACTCATTGGGCTTTTTATTGGCACAAAAGTGTTGTATCAGTGTTTGTGTTAGTTTTTTTTTTTCCGAGTTTCCTCAAACACACTGAACATCAATAGATATATTGTACATTTGATATAGAAACAACAAAGGGAGAATGTGAACTGATGAGCCTCTCTCTTTCTCTCCCACTCGCTCTCTCTTTCTCTTTTGCCCAATTTCACCCTCTTCCCCCAGTGGCTCATTGCAAAAAGGCCCATGAAAGGCTTTCTTTCTGGGCAGAAAAGAGTCCTTTTAACCCCCCCACCCCCACCCCATCCTCATCTCGCCTCCACCTTAGCCATCCTCTGAGCCCCATCATTACAGGCCTTTAGAAGGGCAAAATTACAGCAGAGTGACTTATTACCAGCTGTATCCAGGGAAAGGGATGGAGGTTAGAGAGAGGGAAAAGGTAGGCAGGAATAAAGGGGAGCTAGAGGGATAAAGCAGATGAGGGAGAGGAACAAGGAAGATGGAGGTTCTAAGATGGGAACGATCACATCGATGAGACTGAGAGAGAAAGAAGGGGTAAAGATTAGAAAAGAGATTGAGAGGCTGGCTTGAATGGAGTGGGAGGTGTGTGTGTGTGTGTGTGTGTGTATGAAAGAGAGTGAGAAGAAGACGTAGACAAACACTGTCATTTACCGAGCGAGGCAGAGCTGTCTTTTAATGGACACATGATATATGGCCCCTTAAAGTTTGCTTTGCCTCACAGTTCCCAAAGTTCACACGTACCTCCCATCCTTCACATCCAGTGCCTTGCCAACGGAAGCAACACAATATGGGGATGCCAGAACAGGCTGTGCAGAGGGTCACTGAGTTTTTTTTTTTAAAAATGTGTCTGCCAGCATTTGGTTGTAAAAGCATAATATTTGGGAATTTGATCTAATCTCCTGAGATCCCTTGTATCACATCGAATGAGCGGAATCAGCAGCAAAGTAGTCTGACAGTGTTGGAGCGTTTGCTAGTGCGCGGCATGGTGGACCTCCAGAGACCCTCACCGTGTCGTACACAAAACTGAAGTAGACAAGCTTTAGTAAACAGATGTAAACGAGGTGGAATGAGACGAGAGTGAGAGTGGGAGGAGGGCACGTATGGTGCACTAACAAACACAGAAATAGACATCTCACTGGCATAGATGACGGGAGCTCTTTTCGCAAACACATCCTCACATGGCTTTATTTCATGCAGACAAACAAACATATTTTTTACATCTGTGTTTGTACTAAACTCAAACTAAATCAAATAATAACACTCACTTAACTAAGTGTTAACAATTATGCAGTAGGATACACAGGGATGCCGTGGGGAAGCCAAATGCATTAACTGTAAGCTAAATCAGTTCAATTTTTTGTCTGGCTTTTTAGTTTTTGTCAGATTGTAGTACATTTTAGTAGTTTTAAATTATTGTAGACTTTCAAGGCTCTGCAGGTTTGTTTGTACAGCACCACAGGATCAACTCAAAGTGCTTTACATAGGGCAAAGACATGGGTAGGTGTGTTTGAAATGTATAATACTACTTTTTATTATTAAAGGGAAGGAAAAAGGGTTTTGAGGAAATGAAACTAATGTTCAAACTCTGTGGTTCATGTGTCGTATAGCAGGCTGCTGTCGGGCTCTTAGTCTGTAATGTGATCACTATAGTGTGACTGTCTGCATATGATAAAATGCAGATATTACTGCTATAACCAAATATGGTTTAAAATAAAGCTATTTCATTGGCTGAGACAAGTTCTTTATCTGTGTATATGGAACACTAACAACCAACAAATGAATGAAAAGATAGGGTATGCCATCTTTAAACCAAAACAATATAAAATAAACATTGCTCCCTTTTTCTCAAAGAACACAAAATGTGATTTACAGAGCAGATGTGCACGATGTAGCAGAATAAAAAGCCTTCAGTTTTATGTCAGTTGGACTTTCAAAACACAACAAAGAGGAAACATTTAAATTAATTAAAATAAATTAAAGCAGTCAGTCAATTTTATCCAGCCCAAAATCACAAATTTGTCTCTGAAGGTTTCACAATCTGTTAAACAAATGATAACGCCACATTTTGATGAGGGAAAACCCACCCAAAAGAAACCTCTAACAGGAAACAAATTACACAAAATAAAATAAAAACAGACAAGAATGAAAGATAAGGAATATTGTTTTAATGCTGTTAGAGTGTAACTTGTTCCAGTTTTAATAAGGAAAAAAATCTGTAGAGAAAATCAGTCAATTAAATGTACAGGGAAACAAGTGAATTAATGATGACGATCGATATCAGTGCACAGGATGTCATGTTAATAAGTTTGTGTCCAAACACTCGTTGCCACCTGACTTGTGATCTTACCTACTGTACTGTAGGTATGTCAGTTCTTAGAGGTTTTATGCAAATACTCCCAGTTCCCTGGTGAGCATGGCCAAAAGAGAGAACTACTCTCTCTCTCTCTCTCTTACAACACACACACACACACACACACACACACACACAATGCCATTTAGAGAGCGAGCGAGTCAACTCATGGATGATTTTCATTGTTATTCATGTATTAATTTATTCGCTCATGGCAGACCCGAAACAGGGCTGTAATATGCAGATGTGGGTTTGTTTCTCGATGGGAATTTTCCGGTCCACTGCCTCTAGCTGCCACTAATAATAAAGACAGGCAAAGGAGGTGGAGGAGGAAAGGGGGGGAGGGGAGATGGGGGGAGAGAGAGAGAGAGAGAGAGAGAGAGAGAGAGAGAGAGAAATGGGAGTTAGAGAGGGACGGTTGGAGTTGTCAAGATGCCTCCAGTCATACACCAGCTCTCAAACTAATCCCCCACTCCCCTTTCTCCTCACACACACGCAGACACACACATGCAGGCAGTGACCAGGTGTGATCTAGCTGTGAATTATCTTGTCCTTGACATGAAGGTGAGCATGTAGAGTTGTCCTCTCTCTGTTGTTGATAAGACGCCCGAGCAGCGGCAGGCTGTTGCTCCTCTGTCTTTAGATCAGTAGTAGAAGCTGATTTTAAACTGGCTACAGGTTAATGTAACAACACATTAAGATACAAGGCAAACACCAGCTACCCACAGGACAATTTAAACTCAGGATGTGGCTTAAAATGCAGCTTAAAAAAACTACAGGCGACTACTTTTCGCCCCTCATCAACATCAGCTCTTATTTCTCAGCTCATAAAGACATCAAATATCTCTGTTATGCAGCGGCTGAAAAGTGAATGCATTTTTATGTGCTGCTTTATTAAAATGCTCGCTGTGAGTAGTGCGGACATGGTAAGAAAATAAACAGTTTAACAAACTGTCACTACCCGCGACATAAATAGCCAAGGACTGTAAGGCACCCTTTAGGCAATTGGCTGTGAGACATGTTGTTTCCTGCGTGTTGTTGTGGCGTTGCACCGGGGTTAGTTCCTGCGGGAGGGTCATAGGCGTGGAACATTGCCATGCCGGAGGAGTAATGATGTCAAAGACAAGATGCTAACAGGCAGCGAAGGATTCACTTTATTTTCTCTTCCTCGCTGCATTTATAAGAGATATTAACCCCCTCCTATCTGTGTGATCAAGCAGTGGAATGACAGCAAGAGGAGAGGAAGGGGAAAGAGGCCCTAGAAGAGTTCCTATGGAGAGGGATGAAAGTCAAAGCGAATCACACAGGGATAACTCCGATGTTGAGCTATGTAGAATTAAAAAGGAAGGAATGAGAGACATCAAAAAGGAGTAGAGGCAGGTGAAAAGACATTTTGGATGTGGTTACTGTCAGCTGAGACAAATAAAAAAGCTCATTTATAATATGATAATAATCTTTAAAACTAAAGGATAATACTATCTTCCTCCAGTTGTGGAACAGTTTGATATTGGTTCATTGCCATGCATTTTATATGCTGAATTAACATGGATAGGTAATACAATAACAACTTCATTACTGTGATTAATTACAGCTGCAGACTAAGAAGTGTCATTAGAGGTTGAAAGCTTATTAGCAGTATTAGATGTCAGATGTATGAGAGGACTGGCAATCAACATTTTCACATGTGAGTTTTCAAAGTAACATGAGACCACAAACAAAGCTCCAAAGACGCTTAAATAATAAGGCAAAATGAAATCAAAATTACTTAAAATGTCAAATTCAGGAATTATGAACACAAGAAAATAGCATAGAAAACATACAGTACACAGTCAATGTATTTTTTTTCATTTTTTGTTTATACTATTTTGTATCTTATACTACTAATACACATCCAATAAACCAGTGGTAAAACAAATATTAATAGTAGTAGTATAATTATATAATATTTTAACTTGCGCATTGTTGATAGGATTATTTGTTTAGTCTGAGTGACACGCATGTGCATGTGTGTCACTCAGACTAAACAGGGCCCCACTCTAAAAACACTACTGCATACTGTTACTAACTTTACAGGATACCTTAAATCATCAGTCAACTCATAATGACCCCTGTTGAGTTCTATTCTATTCTATTATATTCTATTATAATTATTACGGATTCATAAAAATGCAAGAGGTATTTTAATGTTTCAGCTGTTTTTTTTTAATAATTTTCAAAGTAACTATTAGAGGACCAGTGTGTAGGATTTAGTGGGATCAAGCAGTAAAGTTGCAGGACTAACTGAACACTGCTCACGTATGTATTTGATGACCTGGGAATAAAAACAGGCTGTAAAGTGTATAGGAAAAACTATAATGGCCGCAAAACTCACGAAAACTGCAAAAGGCACTGTCTAGAGCCAGTGTTTGCTTTGTCCATTCTGGGCTACTGTAGACACATGGTGGTTCAACATGGTTGACTCGATGGAAGCATCCTGTGGCATCTGTAGATAAAAGCGTATCATTCTAAGGTAACAAAAACGCAATGATTCCTATATTCAAGTGATTATACAATAATGAAAACATTCCTCTGAATATTATATTCCATTTCTGCCAATTGATCCTCTTAAATGTTTGGCACTGGATCTTTTAATTGAAGCTGTCAAATAAATGTTAAAAGTAAAAAAATATTTGAGTGTAGATAAAAAAAGTCAATAATCCAAGTACAATTACCTTAAAATTATACTTCAATACGGTACTTGTAAATGGACTTACTTACAATCCACCGCTGTTATAAACACAAACCTCACAGCATCCATCATGCATGCTGACGTCTTGTTCCTCTCTGATTTGTAGACACACACACGCATGGCTATCTGGAGCTGAAGCCCACAGGCATGCACCCAGGCCGGAGTCCAAGCTGTGTCAAATCAGCAGAGTCTTCACCAGAGGCCAAATCTGTAGCGTATAATTAGCTTTTAATCAGCACCCTCATTCAGGCGAGCAGTAAAGATTAGCTCAGCTTGGGCTCTGCTTAAAATAAGCATTCATAAATGCGTGTGAAAGCCTCTGACCCATCGCATCTAATCATACACACACAATACCAAGCTCCCTCTCTGCTGTCCTCTCCCCTCTCGCTCTTGCCTGTGAAGCTCCTCTTTATTTTCCCCTCGCTCGTCTTTGTTAACATTTTCCAGGGATGTTGGTCTACTAATAGTATTTTTTGTTTGTTTTTTAAAGGAAATGTACAGCATCCTCTGCCGTTAAAATCCAGTTCATTGTCTGCCAATGTACACAAGGACAAGCCTATAGCCTACATAACACAACAAGCCCGACCTTCATGACACCTTCGGCGCTGGAGGGTCTATTTGGATAATCCAATATGGAGAATTTAAAGTGAGTGTCTTTATTAAAAAAGCTGCTGGGGTTCGAGAGCGTAACATTTTAGATGAGCTCGTCTCGTCTAATCCCTGCCTCTCTCTGGGGTGAGCTGCAGCATTTATGCCAGTAATGAAGTGCAGTGAGATGAAAGCCTTTTTAATGGGATTTAGTTAAACTGGGACACAAACCAGAAAGTCAGAGAGTGGAGGAAAACACTTCCTCATCATCACAGCCAACGTCATTGTTATTTCTTCCCTCATGCATGACTGGCTTGCACGCTGTCCTTATTTAATTAGTATGTGTGTCACCTCTCTTTTCTATTGGCTTTGATAAATGTCAATCAGAGACCTCTTGCTGTAAAATGGCAATCGTATAAGTGTTTTTGCTCTGTTTGATTTTTCCAATCCTGATCATTTTTCTCCTTCCTCACCTTTCGCTCACACACCACATCCTCTGTTGGTCGACGGTGAGCAAGGAGTGTCTGTTGCAGGTTGAGTCAGAACATTGTGTGAGGGTATGTTTATGGATGACACGTTGGTTGGGTAGCTGGCTGGTTCAGGTTCAGTCTTTTAACAGCCAAATACAGCATGTTCTGATTCAGCTCTACAGTGTGTGTGTGTGTGTGTGTGTGTGTGTGTGTGTGTGTGTGTGTGTGTGTGTGTGTGTGTGTGTGTGCACACTGGAGCTTGTTACTATACTGTATCTATCTTACATCGAGGCATTATGGCTGTTGGTGTGCAGAAGAAAAGATATTTTGCTGGGAGTTGAAACGCAAAGCTAGCAGCCCCAGGCAGTCTCTTTCTTCTAAGATCTGGAAGAAACCACAGACACACACGTACACACACAGCGCACTCACATGCGCTCACACAGCACATCACAGCTTTATTAAAGCACCAAGAGACCCCAAACTAGCGCAAAAGGTACATAACGTTGCCACAAAACTATGTGCACAGAATTGTTGATGTTCCAAAATGGAAATGACGGGACTTGAGAGTGAAATACATTAAGATTTCTGGGCTGACTATAGTTGGATTTAGACATAATGACTGATTGCACCAAGACGGACTTAAGTCTGTGGTCTGAACCAGTTGCAGGAAAATCAATGTGTCATGTCTAAGAAATTAAAATCTTTTCCTTGGAGTCCAGTTGTCGCCACTGGCTCCAGTTTGATTGTGCATCCTTTTATGTCTGGAATTGGAACCATTTTTTGTCACTGATGAATAAACAGGAGAAATAACATTTTAAAAAAGCCTAAAAGTTGTGCAAACTGTGAGAGAATTGTGTTGTAATGCATTTTCTCTGGGTTTCAATGCAGACAAAACTGCTGCTACCTTGCTCTTACACAGTTCACTAGCTCTCAGCGTTTTTGGACACATCATTCCATGTATCACTTTTTCTCTTGTTTCTACACTCTTGCACAAATTGTTTACTGTTTACTAATGTCTAGTTCTATTTTGGTGAAGTAGCACTCAAAAATGTATGTTTTGAAGATTTCAGGTATTGCCTATGCAGACGTCTAATTGTAGTCTAGTGGTGCACATTGTGCTGTCTATTGTATTTACCTCTCTGACCATCCAGACTAAAAAAAAATCTGTGTTGGTGGATTATGTGTTGGGTGTCTGGTTCTATATATATATATATATTCTTTAGTATTCTTCAGGTCAGTTCCCAGCTTTAGACATGCCACACTTTACACCCTCTGACACTGCAGACAAAGCAAAATGGGATTTGCATACCAGGAAACAAATCACTGTGAACGGCTGTCGCAGTGAGGCGTGCAGCCTGTGAGAGCCAGTGTGTGTGACCAGCGCAGAGTCCAGCTCGCTCCAGCCAGCCAGCGATCCTGCTGCCTCTGTGATGAGTTTGGCTCATGACCTCCTCGGGGCCGCGCTGCCATATTGGCCCCCTGCTTATTGTTCTGTCAACAGCATCTGTTGGGCCCGATAACAGGATTAGACCATGCCCCTATAGGCTGGCTGGAGCTAGCCTGGATTAGCCGGCAAGGGCCTATGTTTTCATACATGTGAGTGTCTGTCTGTGTGTGTGTGTGTGTGTGTGTGTGTGTGTGTGTGTGTAGATGTAATTTTAACTCAGAGTCAATCCCTTCATATCCTGTCAGCAAACGTACACCACAGCAAAAGAGGTCTGAAACCAGCTCTCATCCTCCCTCTCATCCAGCAGATAAAGCCTAATTAGATTTTTCCTACCATATTTTTCCTCTATCAATACTATACTTCCCAGATCTCTTATAGCACAGAGAGCCTATATTTTATGGGTTCACTGCAAGGAGAGACCTTTGTATTAATAATGGGCCATCAAGTGCAAAGTAAATCAAGCCCTTATTATCCCGACCAATGGATTGAAGGTCATGTCAAGGTCCAGTAGTGTGTGGCTCATGAATATTACATGTTTCTCTCCAACTTCATTACACGCCGTCCTAGTTTTCCAGGTAATAAACAGTTTCCCAGGTCAGAGAAGCAGGCGCACAAATGAATCCCTGGATTAGAATCCCATGAAAAGTAAAGCAGTATAATAATGTCTTTCAAACCATTGTCCTTGTTTGTTGTGGCGTCATTAATCAGAAAATCAGTACAAAAGACAAGCCAACAATAGCTCTTAAAGTCTGGGAGACAAACACACACACGGGTCGATAATGGCTTTGGCACCCAGTAGGGATGTGAGAGGCACACAGGAAGGGCGCGATCCCAGAATACAGTGGGAATCTCACAGGAGGATGGCAACAACGTCCCAAGCCTCCTCGACTTCCCCCCAGGATACAAAAATCCCACTTCCCCTCCTCATGTTTTTCCCCGCTGAGAATATACCTGCCAAACTGGTCGTGCTCCTGTGACATTCCTGCCAAGCCCTGTGCCGGCTGATCTGTTTGGTTCAGCTTGATCCAGGAATTTGGCAGTATTTTGGATTAAAAGTGGATGAAAGGTTTTGAACTGCATGTGAGACCTGGTTTACTGTGTGTGTTTTTCCCATGACTGTGTGTTTCTGTGTCAAATAAACAGGTGAGACCTTTGGTAGAAAAAAGAAAAAATCTGAGCTACCCTCAGTGGCTCTGAACAGAGTAGTGACTGTGAAAGAGAAGCTGAGGAGAGGCGTAAATAAACGAGTTGTCAGTCACATACCACTCCCCATCCTCTCCTCTCCACACTCTCTAATCTCCATCTCCTTCCACAGCCGTAATCAGGGAAGGGACTTCCAGCTGCTTAAAAGATGAAGCTATTGTGCGGCTTCATGTCATGACACACATCATACCCACAGTTTCTGCCCTCCCCTACCGCCATTTCTCTCCCTGCTCGAACTGACATGCGCGTTGCCATGAAAAATTATTTGAGACATTTCACAGAAAAGCGGCTTTCCCATTTCCTCTTGCGTCCTCTGCTTGTCGAGAGCTGCATTTAAAATGGCTGGCAGATGCCACGCTGCAGTGTGGTATTTGTTGGCGTGTACTGTGTGTCACCGCGACTCGCTGTGTCAGGCTGCACCGTTCGTTTCCAATAAGTCAGATTCATTAGACGCTCTTTGGAAGAGGCCACTGGTCACCGTGTCTTCATCTTGTGCTTTCTAACAGAAGCAGAGCTGAGGGTTGGGCTGAGAAGCTGGTGAAGAGATGCAGTTTTAATCTCTCCTGGCCTCCCAATCTCCCTCAGACCAACCGGTCACATTGCACACACATTCTCAGTATACTGCTTGCACAATATACAGCATGGACTATATTCTACTTTATAAAACATCAATCCTTAGTTTTATAAATGATGCAGTGTGTACACTCTGACTTCACAAACATTTTCAGGTCAAAGCCCTCCAAATAAATACACATGCATCTTTGATTAGATTCTGTGTGATGGATCCCCATCTGAGCCAAATTGTTGTTGTGGATATCTTTTCATACAGACCTGACAACGGCAGTACAAGAAGGGGAAAGAGACATTTCCCACAACCAAGAGCAATAATCAAGTGATTATGTTTTGGTCTAGATTGTGCTGGCTACCTGTTCTGCAGCCCAGTGGTGGTCTGCAGGTCTACATTAAGTGCCAAGTACCTGACTTTAATGCAGAAGACTTCAGTTCAAGGCCCATGAGTTGTATGTGTGCATTAGAGGCCCATCTAAGGACAGCTATTGCAGACTAGTTTAAGCTAGTTTAAATGTTGTGGTTTGTAGCATTAGACAGTCCTGTGTACATTTGTACACAGATCAGGCATAACATTATAAGCACTGACAGGTGAAGTGAGTAACATCGTAATCATGGCACCTGTCAGTGGGTGGGATATATTAGGCAGCAAGTGAACATTTTATCCTCAAAGTTAATTTGTTAGAATCAGAAAAATGGGCAGCGTGAGGATTTGAGCGACTTTTACAAGGGCCAAATTGTGATGGCTGGCCACTGAGGTCAGAGCATCTCCCAAACTGCAGCTCTTGTGGGGTGTTCCCGGTCTGCAGTGGTCAGTACCTATCAAAAGTGGTCCAAGAAAGGAAAAGCGGTGAACCTGCGACAGGGTCATGGATGGCCAAGTCTCATTCATGCATGTGGGAAGTGAAGGCTGGGCTGTGTGGTCCGATCCAACAGACGAGCTACTGTAGCTCAAACTGCTGAAAAAGTTAAATCTGGTTCTGATGGAAAGGAGTCAGAACACACAGTGCATTGCAGTTTGTTGCTGCATAACATTATGACCACCAGGGCGCCCAGGTGGTTTTCATCTACAGCCTGAGAGCCTGAACTCAGTGTACAAAAGGCTCCAAGGTGACAGAACGAGTGAAAACTAATCAATATAGACACTCCAACATCATTCTCTTACTGCCCTCTCTTCAAGCCAATTAATCAATAATCAATAATAGTGAATTAGTGAACATGTCATTACACAATGCAGTTTGATTGAGCCTGTTTTAGTATCATCAGTTCTTTCTTTTATATGAATATTTGATCAGTCATAGGGGTAGAGGGGGGACTCTTAATGTTTCTGATTGTATTTTTTGTTCTGTATATGTTTTAATCTGGAAAGCTCTTCGTGCTCAAGCTTGAGAAATGCTTTGCAAATATAATTATTATTATAATTATTATTGTGAGAGGGTGATGGCATTATAGACTAAAGTGAGCTTGAGTCTCTCTCCCTGTCTCTAGCGTAGTAAGATGAGAGTGCTGTAAGGGCAGGCAGAGAGCTTCAGACGTTCCGTTTTGCAACTTTGAACAAAAAGGCACCATTTCCCACTGCCTGCCTTGCTCCTCTCCCTCCGCCTGCCTCCCCAGACTGTCTATCTGTCTATTGTCTCGACATCACATTGACTCCCTGTCACTGCCTCTATCTATTATTCGAACTCTTCTGTCTGTCAGTTTCTCCTGCGCCCTCTTCCTCTCCACACTGTTAGCCTGTTTCTGTCAAACAGTTTTTCATTCTGTTTCTTCTCGTCGGCCCCCGCTCTTTATCCCGACACTTGCTCTCTTTTTAACAGGCATTTTATCATATGTAACCACATCTGTCTCTGTGTGTGCACACACCCCAGGCGTGTGTCTGTTCTGGGTCTTCTTGATGAGTTCACGCATGCAAATGTTGGCACACACACACACACACACACACACACACACACACACACACACACACACACACACACACACACACACACACGGTTCCACGTCAGCATGCACACGCGCACATGCTCTTGCAGTTACACACATACACCCAGATGGTGTGCAGGTGTAAGATGTGACATAGTCCAGATAACAGGCCATTGCCTCCTCCAGCCGAGGCAGGATTCCAGTGACACAGCTCATTCTCTTACTGCATCTCACTGACCTGCCTCGGATATACTTGATTTGTGTCTATCTGCTAGTGGGCCTTGCACTGTCTCTGATGATCATCAGTCATATTTTTTCTGTTTTTTGACCTGTAGCAGGGCAACTAGGCACTCTGTGCCATCAAAACATTGAACATTAAATACTGTGTTTTTACTGGTTTTATGTTTATTTGTAAGCCTGCAATTATTATATTAGTATGTTGTTAACAATAATTCATCCTGGTCTGCCAGAAAAATACAACCAGATTCATAGTGCACCATGATACCTTCTGGTATGACTCATACTTGTACTGTAGTGACACAGTTACGCATGCATACACACTGGATTTGCACAGTGGTGCTCACTCACTGTTGCTACGTGGTTTGTTCTCTACAGTATGTGTGTATGTTTGTTTATTTGTGGGGGTGGTGGTTGCAGATTGTGCTCGGTCCAGTAGACCCCTCCCAGTCAGAGCGGAGCTGTCTCAGCTCGTCAGCATTAGACTCGCGCGGCACCCTGATCCGCCCCGACAGTCAGCCACAGGAAATGATGGGACGTGAAACCGCCCACAGCACCCATGTGACCCGGCGTATGGGAACGGGCGGGCAGGCAGGAGGGTGGGGGATGGGGGTGTTGGATGGGATGGAAAAACAGGAAGACAGCGAGGTGATGTGTCCTCACAATAGCAGAGGCAGAAGCCCTAGCCCCGCCTGGCACAACACAGACAAGACGCACAACACCTTGGCACAAATACACATGCACAGACAGACAAATCTCACACACGTACACAAAACAACACGCACACAGCAACATTGGGTTCAGGCCATGACTGCTGTGATATTTTATCCGGTTGAATGGCAGTGAAATGAATCTCAGCATGCCTGGCTCTAGACCTTTACGATCGTGCCATTGTCTTTAACTCCACATGCCTCAGCTGCTTCAACACATACATAGACACAAACATGAACATATCCACAAGTATACAAAGGTGGGTACAAGCTGATTATGGCATTGACAGAGAAAGCAGCCTCCTGGAAGACATGTAATTTAGTGTATTATTAGCTGTTGTCATTGATCGAGAAACCAAATCAACCACATTCACATTCATTCATTCATTCATTCATTCATTCATTCATTCAATGAATTGATTGAGGTGATGGTGAGCCAATGGTTTATTGTTTGAATGAAAGCAACAGTCTGTTTTTTAATAAAACTCAATTCAACGTAAGAAATGTAATATTAAAAATGCTTCAATAAAAGATTTTTTAAATTTAAATAAAAAATGCTTTTTATACACATAATTAAAATTTTCATTTAGTGCTGTTTTTTTCTTGGTAAATTCTTAGTATACCTGATGCAGCAGTTCATTCAATAGATAGACAGATAGAGAGAGATTTTTTACTGAAGGGGCCTGACCTTTACTTGCAAAAGGAAGATTTAGTGATTTATGAAGATGGCCACTTTTTCTGTTTATATGTTATTCAGAGTCTCTCCATGCAGACGAGTTCCTCCCAACAGGCCTTCACAGACAGGGGAGAGTGAGGTTATGGGCCGGGTGGGGCTGTAACTTGGCCGTGGTGTGAAGGGAGAAGACAGGGAGATACAGCATGCATATACATGGTTTTTCCAAGGCCCAAACCCTATAGCCTTTCACATTTATGGCCACATTTTTACAGATTTTCCAGGCCTGCCGTCAGGTGCGTCAGACACTTTCATATTTCCAGAGCAGAGTGAAACCCCAGTGTTTCCACTGGGCCATCCGTTGCTAAGTGCATACTTCTCAGTGGATTTCTTTCCCCTCTCACCTTCAATATCCTTTCTCATCCCTTTAGATTGAACCGCATCTCAAATCATAGCTGTTTCTCCTCTCTGTGGCTCTCTTTCCATCCTCTGTATGATGGTCTGCTTCCATACTGTCAGATTGTGTAAATCTGATGGAGAGAGATGTAAGAGAGATTCTTTGCTTCATTGTAGAGCTCTGTTTTTACTGTCATTCCTGCTGCAGTTTTGATGTGTGGCACACTCAACCGCACCACAGCCACAATGTCTCTGTGGCAGTTTCAAGTGTGGACTGTTTGCACGAATGCTCCTCTAAAGCACAAAGCCTTGTTCAACCAACTGCACAAGCAAACCATTCTCTTCCTTTCATTACATACAAATACATACCAATGATAAACACATGCGCCTACAAGTGGTTTAGCCTTCATAGAGGTGTCTACCTCCATGTAGCACCATCCTTACTTTCACTGCACCAAGATAAATGCTAAGTTGACCTTAGTGATTTTGAGGACTGTCACTAGCCACAATTATTATGTGATAGCCCCTGCTCTCATCTCTGAATAGCCTTATCTTTAGGGTACAAAGCAGCATTCTGCCACTGCAATGACTCTCCTTCCCTTTATCTGAGTCAACGAGCACACTCACATCCACTGACAGCTTTATTGTATTATTTATTGAACCCAAAGACGAGCTTTTTCAAGGTGAATACAAGCAAGATGTACAAATATTTTTTTGGGAGTGCTGCGCCTATATATGTTCACTCACACAGCCAACATGTATCATCAAAAAAGGATTAGCCTTTTCTTTTTTTTACTTTTTTTACTTGATTTTACTGATAACCATATCCAAATTAAAGTGAAAATAAAATGGTTTAATTAGTTTTTCATGTGTAGCCTTAAGGCAGTTGAAGCTAAAAAATTTGAAAGCATGTGTAGACATTTATGTAGGTTTTTTTCTGTAATACATTACAGGCCAGGACACTCAGTATGTGTGAACATGAGCAACCTTGCAATAACAAGAAAGTAAGAGTCTAATATGTGGTAATGTACAGCCTGGAGCCACCCCACTGATAATGAATAAGAGATTGATTTTTGGCCCGATGCAATGTTTGTCTGTTAGTTGTCTGGAGCACAGAAGTAGAATATGATCCTTTATTCACCATCAGTCAACCTGGCTCTTGTCACTATAATCTTTTCCGTATTTTCCAAATTACTCACGCAGGAGCTGACCAGTAAATCAGTCCTTCATTTCTGGGCTTTAAGAAATACTCATGAATGTGTGCTAAGATGGTCTGAACCGCATTAAAACATGACAATATTGCATTACAAGGCTAAAATTCAACACCCTTTCATATTCTTTCTCATGTAACGCAGCGGAACTCACTCCGAATTTTTTTTTTTTGTAAATGTATAACTAATTACAGTTTGGAGCACCAAGGCAGCAATTAAGGCATAAAAGTACAATCTAACATTATTAATTCATTGTACAGTATTAGTCACTCTCATTGGCCTAGGGTGAAAGATAGAGGTGATACAGTCTACTGCACATCTGACATTTAAAATGGAAATAATAACAAAATTGAAGGCAAATAAGGATTCAGGCTTAAAGGTTGTATATATACAGAATATGTAACATTAATATAGCAGCAAACAAATATTTACTATTTAAATATATATTTGAGTGAAGGCATCCTGAGCAGAGAATGACATTACACTCCCTCTCGCTGTTTTGATCCCAGAGCATTGTTTACTCCTCCAGTCCGACTCCACATGCATGTTAGTGCATGTGAGTCTTCCCATGTGCCACTGTTGGCTTTGAGGATAGTGACTGAAGCAGCTGCTGTTCTTCCTACCTCTGTTAGTTAGGGATTTATTTTCACCAAACCAGAGATGGTGATTGTTGGATACACTGTGTAAGTGTGTTGTTTCTGTCTCCTGAAAGAAGTTGCAATGATGATGTGCAAGGTAAAATTACCGTTTTTTGTCTATGGAGTCTGGTGGCAAGCGATAGCAATATAACAGCTGAAGCAAAAGGTCTATCCGTGTAGGGATCCTTTCCATAATGCTGCCAGACACTAACAATAACGAGCATGTCAATGGCAGAAACCAGCACTTCTAGTGGATTTACTTTTACAGGCACAAGGATTTTGTATTTTCACATCTAACTCTGTGATTTCAGAGTTTATTTCAACCAAAGTAGCGTTGGAGAACAGTGGAAAGCCTAACGAAGACAGTTTTGTTGAGTTTTATTTAGTTTGTGTCCAGTTTAAAGTGTGTTTAAGATTATCTGCAAGGTAAAATTAGTTATTGTATCTTGTAGCCATAGCACCCATTTGTTTGGGACTGAGATGCTTCTCTCTAGTAGCTGTAAATTTTATAAATATAACCTTTTTAAGGTTTATTTATATGTTTGAAAAAACACAGCAAAAGCGCCCCCTTGGATGCCCATAGATTAACCAAGTATCTGATGTGTGTCTCTTCAAAAATGGAAATACACGTCAGCTCTGACGGAGATACCATATAGGAACCACGTTATCATTTGTTTTCGTATCAAAAAGTAAATGAAAGACTGTAGACACAGTAACTATAGGAAATACAATTAAAGCACAATGCATGTTGTGGTGGTGATATCAACAGGTGGAATACAGACAATAAACAATAAACTATGCTGTATGTACAGAGGGACTCCTGTCAGCCCATTGCATTTAGCCTAAATCCTGCTTTAGGATAAAAGTTGAAGCAACCATGCTGTGTATTTGGATGTATGAAGAGAATGTGTAATTACCATCAAAATAGGGGCAACTGATGCTATTCTAAAACATTTGCCCTTGAAGGTAGGCAGAGCATAAGGCCATTGGGTAATTCAAATTTTAATGACCTACTAAGAGCTTCTACATCAGCAAAAACTACAGTGCTTTAAACACTTAAACACTGTCCTGAAGATTACAGGTACTCATAATGCCATAAAACACCATAACCTTCCAAGGAAGACTACAACAGTGTTGTTTTTGCTTCAAGAATTTCCGAGATAGCAAAGCACAGCAGGGGGTAAGGTTCAACATGAAAACCAAACATGTGCACAAATGTTCACATTATAATATATCACACTGTGCAGGAGTTTTCACACGGTTCTTCCGTTCAGCCTAAGTGTCTGGTTATTCTTAGCAGCAGTTACGTCAGTTCGACTGCAGACGCTGTTGTGTTTTCTCCTCCACTCAAAGCACGAAGTAGACATTAGGATTCCCACCTGCCGGCAGTTTCCCTCTCCACCTGATGTTTCACTCGCCCTCACCTCCTCCTCATCCCACTCCTCTCCTTCATCTTCCACTTGTGAACCCAACCAAGGCAACGAAACACATTGATGATTTATTTATGTTAGGGAACCCATCTTCCCCCTCTTTCCTTACAGCTCTATCTCTCTCTCTGTCTCTGTCTCTCACACACACATTAACACCGGACTCACACACACACACATGCACACACACACACACACACACACACACACACACACACACACACACACACACACACACACACACACACTTTAACTTTGTCTCTTCTCGTGTTTGTCTGTCTGTGAAACCGTATGTGACAGTGATGCTAAATGGGGCGTCCTCTCTCCTGTTGTGATGAGATGGAATATGCAGGTGGTAGCATAGCTTACAAGGACAACACACACACACACACACACACCTTTCTACCCTGCAGTGTCATGCTGAAATGACAGCATCTCCCTGCTCTGGGGTTATCACACATGATCTAGGTATTTGACACTACCCGCTCTATTTTCTCAAAGGAACACACTTTAGCAGCCAGTGTGTCGAGTGACAGTAGGTGACAACATCGTCTGCAGTAACAGAGAGATCTTAGTGCTTTTCATATATTTCCATTTGTTCAATGGTTTTACAGATGAAATATGATCAGTTCAACATATCTGCTGTACCTCTGCTGTGGGGTTATTTTTGGAACAGTTTATGTATTCATTCCCTGCACGTAGCTGCATACAGTCTTGCCAGCCATCGCCCACGACATTCACATCTTATATTAACAGGGGAAGCCTATGACTCAAAACCTTATGTTATCTGTACGGGCAAGAGCTTACTCAGCTGTAAAACTGACAGTCATGTGTCATTTAAACTTACTGTAGTTTTTTCTAGGCAGCATACTTTACAAGGAGTTTAATAAGTTGTAACTAATGGTTTTATTAATGGTTCATAAATCATTTATTAATTCTTTATAGGTCAAGTACAAGCCATTTGGAAGAATAACGTCTGGGCTGCCAGGTTTTTAAATATATCCAATGTCCTCTTTCAGCACAACCAGGTGGATAGAGAGAAATATTAATGGAGTGGCTAGACGGTGGCATGGAGACTTCAAGGGGTGGCAGAATAATATAAATATATATTTATAGTCTGTTTTAATCGCAGTCACATAATCAATAATTGCTCAGAAAAACCTTAATTAAAGATTATTATTACATATTTTAACCTAAAAACATTATATTTTTGAGGCACATTAGTAAAGCATTGAATAGAAATACACATGAAAAATGAATGTGTTAAATTTTACTGCATTTGACATAAAACATACATCATCACTTATCTTCTGCAAAAGAGCTGCAGAGCATCCAACCAAAATACATTTATTAAATAAAAACGTATTACTGTAACATTACAACTCCAGATGTGATGGAGAGCTACCTTGAAAGACAAAGGAGGGTTGCAGTAAATGTTGCAGTTATAAATTATTAATAAATGTACTTTGGTCCAATGCTCTGCAGCTGTTCTACGGAAAGTAAGTGGTGAATTAAATGATGGATTAAAGAGTTAGATAAAAAGACAAAGCAAGTTACGTTGGCGGAGGGCACCAGCCAAATTGAGTTTTCCCAACCTGGAAACTGAAATCTTGTTCTTTCAAATGGGTTGGATTTAGACAAAATGGCGGAAGATCAGTCTGGGCGTGGCATATATGGATAGATTGGTCTGGATCCACAGAATCCAACAAAAAAAGGAAAAGATTTTGTTTCTGAGACTTATTAACTTATATTATAAGTTATGTCTATAGTAACTTATTTTAACTCAGAAAGTTACATGCCAAAATGTAAAGTTTGTTGATATAGTAATATAGGAAATATATCAAATTCTACATTGGACTTCCTTCCTCTCAATATAGTGTGAAGCAGATTGGATGAAATGTTCTCGAGGAAATCGAAGGACAGACAGAGACTTGTTCCTTTTATAGTTAGTAAGTTAGATTTAATTGCCAAAACACAAGTTGGCTTTTATTATGAAGTAGTAACAGGGAATGCAATGTGTCTGTCAGTGAGTTTAGTACTGGCCGCTATAATTCATCAAAAATGTGTCTACAAAACAAGAAAACAAGACAAAACATTTTCTGCATTTTTTTTTTTTGACAGCAGATCACTTTATTTTCAATTCAATTCAATTCAATTCAATTCAATTTTATTTGTATAGCGCCAATTCATAACAGAAGTTATCTCAGGACACTTTTCAAATAGAGCAGGTCTAGACCGAACTCTTTAACATTATTTACAGAGACCCAACAGTACCACCATGAGCAAGCACTTGGCGACAAGGGCAAGGAAAAACTGCCTGTTAAAAGGCAGAAACCTAGGACAGATCCTCCGGCTCTAGGTGGGTGGTCGTCTGTCTCGACCAGTTGGGGTGAGAGAGAGAGAGAGTGAGAGAGAGCGACAGACAGACAGACAGGTGCACAGCAACAACAGTATTGGCAATGGCAGTCAAGCAGGACCATGGCAGGAGGCTCCACCAGGATCCATGAGAACCTGCGAGACGAGAAAGCACAAGAACTCCGGGGAAGAAGTGGAGTTAGTAACATGCATTAAAGGGACATGAATGAGTGCAGAAAGAGAGAGGAAGAGAGTAGCTCAGTGCACCATGGGAAATCCCCCGATAGTCTAGGCCTATAGCAGCATAACTAAGGGATGGTTCAGGACTCACCTGATCCAGCCCTAACTATAAGCTTTATCAAAGAGGAATGTCTTAAGCCTACTCTTGAATGTGGTGAGGGTGTCTGCCTCCCGAACCACAACTGGAAGCTGGTTCCACAGGAGAGGAGCTTGGTAACTGAAGGCTCTGGCTCCTGTTCTACTTTTAGAGACTATAGGAACCACAAGTAGCCCAGCATTCAGAGAACGTAGTGTTCTAGTGGGGTAATAGGGTACTATGAGCTCTTTAAGATATGAAGGGGCCTGACCATGAAGAGCTTTATAGGTGAGGAGGAGGATTTTAAATTCAATTCTACATTTTATAGGGAGCCAATGCAGAGTAGCTAGTACAGGAGAGATGTGATCTCTTTTTCTAGTTCCTGTCAGTACTCGTGCTGCAGCGTTCTGAATTAATTGGAGCGTTTTAATGGACTTATTGGGGCAACCTGATAATAAAGAGTTGCAGTAATCCAGCCTTGAAGTAACAAATGCATGGATTAGTTTTTCTGCATCTGTCTGTGATAGTATGTGTCTAATTTTTCTAATATTACGTAAATGAAAGAAGGCAGTCCTAGAGGTCTGCTTTATGTGGGAGTTAAATGACAAATCCTGATCAAAGATAACTCCAAGATTCCTGACAGTGGTGCTAGAGGCCAAGTTAATGCCATCTAGAGTGACTATATCTTTAGACAATGAGACTCTAAGGTTTTTGGGGCCAAGAACAAGAATTTCGGTTTTTTCTGAGTTTAACATCAGAAAATTGCAGGTCATCCAGGATTTTATGTCCTTAAGACATGTTTGTAATTTAGATAATTGATTAATTTCATTGGGTTTGATTGATAGATATAACTGCGTATCATCTGCATAACAGTGAAAGTTAATGGAGTGATTCCTAATAATGTTGCCTAAAGGGAGCATATATAAAGTAAATAGTATTGGTCCAAGTACAGAACCTTGTGGAACTCCATGACTAACTTTAGTATTTATGGAGGATTCATCGTTAACATGTACAAACTGAGAACGATCTGATAAGTATGACTTAAACCAGGTTAGGGCAGTTCCTTTAATGCCAATTTGATGCTCAAGTCTCTGTAAAAGAATATCATGGTCAATGGTGTCAAATGCAGCACTAAGATCTAATAATACAAGTACAGAGACAAGTCCATTGTCAGAAGCAGTCAGAAGGTCATTATTAACTTTAACCAGAGCTGTTTCTGTGCTATGATGAGCTCTAAATCCTGACTGAAAATCCTCAAATAAACTATTGTTATGTAGAAAGTCACACAACTCTTTGGCGACTACTTTCTCCAGAATCTTAGAGAGGAACGGGAGGTTAGAAATCGGTCTATAGTTGGCTAAAACCCCTGGGTCAAGAGTGGACTTTTTAAGAAGGGGTTTAATTACAGCTACTTTAAAGGACTGTGGTACATATCCTGATAATAAAGAAAGATTAATCATATCCAGTAAAGAAGTGCCAATTAAGGGAACAACTTCTTTAAGCAGCCTAGTTGGGATCGGGTCTAACAGACAGGTTGATGGCTTCGATGAAGAAATGATTGAAGTTAACTGATGATAGCAGAAAAACAGTCTAAATATACATTTAAGTTTACATTGACAGAAGTCCCTGAACTTGGAGAGCCACTGATAACTGTTGATGGCAGTTGGAGATTAATTTTTTCTCTAATAGTAATAATTTTATTATAGAAGAAGCTCATGAAGTCATTGCTACTTAAGTTTATGGGGATATGTGGCTCGATAGAGCTGTGACTCTCTGTCAGCCTGGCTACAGTGCTGAAGAGGAACCTAGGGTTGTTCTTATTTTCTTCTATTAGTGCTGAGTAATAGGCTCCTCTGGCATTACGGAGGGCCTTTCTATAAATCTTAAGATCATCTTGCCAATTTGAGCGATATTCTGATAATTTGGAAGAGCGCCATTTCCTTTCAGAGATTTATATAGATATTGCAAGGAGTAATGGAAGAAGAAGAGTTTCTCTGGGGTCTAATTGACCTCAAACATACTTAATGTCACTATGTAGGATAACAGTGGGTTTGCGTTTTGCTAAAAAAAACAACCCAGAAACATATATTTAAAATATCTGCAAATTAATTAATTAATTAATTAATTGGTGTAATAGTAAGGCTCTGTGGTCATCTCTGTATTTTATCACCTTCATCAAAAGTGCCCTCTTTGTGGAAAAAAAGGGTTAGTAATTCAATGTAATTTCTTTACATATTGGGTCAGAAGAAAAGGAAAATAACATATTTAAAGGTCTGTGGGACCCAAAATAATGAAGTAAATCTGATCTCAACTAAACACAAGGCTTAAGCAAACTCTCACTTTGATTTTCTCATTTCTGCTTTTGAAATAATGTTTCTTGCTAAAGAGACACAAGGATGGTATTCTCATGTCCAAGGTAAAACTTGGCCTAATCCCTTACAGTTGCCTTTAGCTGCTGTCACTGTACAACGTGGCATCCTACGCTGCCACCCATCAGCATCTGTCTTTCTTGTCCGCCCATCTTCAGATTACTTTAGCTCCGCACAGTCAAACCTCTCAGTGCTCCTGCAACCTCCTGTCAGTCTCTCTGTCACTTAGTTAGTTAGTCTCTCCATCAGTCAGTCAGGTAGGCAGCCAAGCCGCTACGCTCTGAGGGTGTTCCCTCCCAATGCGCTTCAATTCATTTGTTTGTTTGTCAGGGAAAGAGGGTGAGAGAGGTGAGGGGCGACAGATAGAGAGATTTTGGTCTGGTAAGAGATAGTGAAGTGGAAATAAATATGCCAATGCAGTACATAAATAGATAGAGGGACTGAAGGAGAGGGAGATAGAGAGATGTCAATTTAGATAGTGAGAGCTCAGTATTAAACTTTCAAAAAGAAGAGTGTGAGAAAGAGAAGTAAAGGGAGCGAATGTCCAAAGTTTACTTTAGATAAAGATGTTATTTTACAGCGAGAGAGAGAAAGAGAGAGCTGAGAGAGAGGAGCTGTTAGTTTAGAGAGGGGAGGGCTGAGAGAGCGAGAAAGGAAAATTGTTAGTTTAGAGAGAGAGAAAGAGTCAGGGAGAAAGATAGATGGCTGTTTGCCTCGTCTGCTGCTGCCAGTCATTACCTAGTCGGGCCTCAGCAGCAGGTTGGCAGAGCAAGCTCTAATTGAGGAGGCCGGTGGCTCGGAACAGCAAAGAGGCACGACTAGCTTTCCCCTGTGCTCGTTCATAAATTAGCCTGCCAGTCATTACGTCCTGGCCTGTTGTTGGGATCAGAAAACACCATTTCCAAATACATTTGCATTTGTCACAAGTTTCCATACTATAAAGCAGAGGCTCATGAAGCCTTGGCTGCGTGCATGTTGAATATTTAGTTGTGTTTTATGATGAACACCACGCACGTTAATTGTCCAGTAAATTTCCAGATGACGTCTGTACAATGGTTGCCAGCAGAATAAAGAAGATTATCCACTGCTATGCATCAGTATCCATTAACCCAGAGGAGTGGCAACAGCATGTGTCTTGTTTTGTAAATCACACAACTCCTAAACCCACATTCCCGCACTATGAAACACACCCACTCATCAGAAACAGCGGTGTCACACTCATCTCGCTCTTGCTAGCCCGCCGCATATTGGAAAACAAAAAGGTGGACATTACGAGGCTGTCACACCTCGAAAGGTATTGATCAGGCTACTCCTGAGAGACAGCTAAATGAACTTCACGTCAGCACTGGAGTGAGGCTTTCTCAGGGTTTGTTGCCATCTAATGCAAGTTGGGATATGTGAAGAGAATGTGGGAGAAAGAGGGGAGGGGAGGATGTTGTAGAGATGCCCAGATGCCACTGCTAAAAATATGTCACATGATATTACACGTCTTCTCAGCTGCTGTCATCTTCTCAGGTCACAGCAGCTATCTCCATATTTCACGCTTCTTCTTCCTCCCTCCCCTCGGGTCTCGTGCCCTCGCTGTCACGCTGTCCCGGGGCGCCCAACAGCCTTTCTCACCCATCTATACACCACAACCCATCCACCTCAATCCAACCCGGCCCACCGCGGTGACAGCACCGGCACGCAACAGCGAACACACACCCTGCATAATAATTACAAGCCACTCACCTCTTCTGTAGTTTCCACCTTACCTTCCCATCCTCAAAATCTTACATATTGTAAACTTCAGTGCACATCCAACATTTCTGTACATCTTATCACAAATCTAGTAGTTCTAGTGTTAAAATCCAGCATTGAATCCTGTAAGCATTTGCAGACATAATCGCAAAAATTCCTCATGCGATCATTTAAATTAAATGGTGTCTTGCATGCAAACAAACACATCTACACACACCAGTTTTTCCACACTCAAATTACCCAATTATGTTACAGTGGCTGAATATCAGCAATCTGTGGCTTTAGCTGAGCAGAAAAGTACAGAAAAAGGACATTGTTGAAAGACAACACAATTTTGTTAGACCTGACTGTGACAGCTTGACCTTCTCTTCTCTCCAGGGTCCGTCACTCATCACCATAGATACTTGGCTCTCGGCAACTCTGTAAATACCATTAGTATTAACAAAGTCCACCAGCTTTAAATGCAGATTCACCGTCCCCCCACTCACAAAGAGAAACAGTCATGTTGGAGATTATCTGATCTGGCCAGATGACCATGCACTACAGTAATTATACATTGTTTTAAATTAATAGTTTTAGTAGTTTGTTTAGTCGCAAGCATTAGACCTTTTTCACAGCAGCCATTTTGACATGAAATAGTAGGTTAGGGTGGGTTACAAATTATACTAATTAAAGTTCTGTTCCATTCAGGTCAAGCAGAGTCAAGCTGCTGCTATTGTGCACGTTGTCTCACTGGAAAGGCTCTGCTACGCTAAATGGAACATCAATGGTAACACGTGTGTATATACTGTACTATTTCATGTCAAAATGGTTGCTGTAAAAACGGTTGTAAAGTTACTCTTGATTAAATACTATGAACTGACATTGAAATTGCGTTTTAAGAAGAAATAAAAAACATCTTGTATAGTTTTAACCGTTAGAAATATTTACTTATTCCAGTGCTTGACCCTGAAAAAAACAAAAGGTCACTGGAGAGAAAGAGATTATTTGTGGAAGACCTGTTGCCTTAGTCATTTTAAAATGAATACAGTTGAAGACTCTGCACTACAATAACGCTTGGATTATGTTCCCATTATGTTATGTATTTTTCTAGTGTATTGCTGCATTTATGTACCACAGGTGAGTGACAGGGATCAAGGTGGAAATACAATGTTCAGGAATCAGAGGCTGGAATTCACATTCTGAGCTCCACGTGGTGCCAAGTTTCGGCAACAAAAGCACTTTGGTTAAGGTTACAGAAACATTGTGGTTTCGGTTTAGTGAAAACACGCCGTGTCCTTCAAGTCACTTTTCAGTGTTTTTCATTGGTAAAAGACCACAATATTCTTCCAATACTAACCAAGTGCTGTGGGTTCCTAAACTTAACCATTAACAATTAAACATTGCGTATTTTCTGCTGATAGAGAGTCTCTCACATCCAAACAATAACAAAAGATGTAGTTTAATGACGTCATGGAGTAGAATGGGATCATGGAAGTTGTTGTTTTCATTATTAAACAAATTGCTGCTGATCATCTACCTGACCTGACTCAGGCAGACACTGTTTAGTCACGTTTGCCGACTTCCTTCCTCACACTCCAATGTATCCGACGTATCCCGTTTCCCCAGAAGTGATAGCAAATACGAAACACACCATTACACAAATAAAATGACAGATTTCTCTGGGTATGATCATTATTGGAAACATTTTGGATAATGTAAGCACACAACTCAACAAAATATATAACAGGGCTAGTATTTATAGACATTTTAATGGGTAACTGATACATATTATAGCTTTAAATCATGCTGTAGTTGCTACGAGTATTGTATTGCAAGAGCGGATATTGAAGGGAAAAACAAACAAGAAAAACTTTTTCTAATAAGTTCAGTGTCAACATTTTGCGAATATGTTGATTTCTGTTTCCTTGTCATGTTAATAAAAAGCACTACCCAGCAACATTATGTGTTACTCAAAACATTGCTAGCATAAAATGATTATTTATAGGTGACAGGGATGTAAAATTTTGCAGCTGTGATATGGATCGTAACCAGCCTAACTATTCTAGAGGAGTGACCATCTTTTAACATATAGGACAAATTGGCTAGAACAAATCATCTTGGCTGAGGCTGACTGATGTAAAGCTTGGAGCCATTCCCGTGTATCTAATTAGCCTCGGCTCTGCTGTGCCAGCCAGCAGGCTGATGGTTGGCATGAGGCGGCAGGACAGCCCAGCTGCCCCTGTGTCCTCCACTCTGCCCCAGGGGAGAGTTGCTGGGTCCACTGCTGCCTCGGTGAATGGCGAGGAACAGAAACCTGGATCAGAGGGGAAAGGTAGCTCACACCCCATATAACACTCTGTCAGAGGCAATATTTCATGTTTAAAGGGAACTCTCCATCAGCAGTCTGAGCTCTACCACCTCTCACTGCTGCCATGCTCCACTCTCACTCTTGCAATGTAAGCCTGTAGTATGGCACTCTGACTACAACATAACAAACTGACTAATAAACAGCATAGTTTATTGATATGAAAGTATACAATTAGAAGATTTAAATGCACAACTGAGACAGCAGATGAACCTTTTATTATCTCTGGTCGCACGTCAGGAACAATCAAGACACATTTTGAAGGCCTTTTCCCACAATGATGACATGAACACCAGCAGGCATTTCTGCCGAACCAGCAAGTGCAAGTAAGGGGGGAAATAGCAACAAGAGATAAAGGCAGAAAAAGGGAGAGAGAGAGAGAAAGTGCAAGGTGGATACACAGTTTGAGGAGAGGGGAGAGAGAAAAAGCAGGAGGGGGGGAGAAAGGGGGAAAGAAGGGGAAGTGAACTGAAAGTGGGAGAGAGGCGGAGAGGGAGCAATTTAATGCTGTAATTAAGTTCCTGATAGCACCCTGGGAGATGTGCTTTGGCATAGCTCCAGGACAGCTTAGCATTGCACCAAGGCTCTTCAACCCACAATCTATGCTTCCACACATGCTCTCTCTCTCTCACACTCACACTCACACACACACACACACACACACACACACACACACACCATTTGAACAAACAGAAATTTAATACGAGCAGGCTTTCTGTGCTCTGGAGCCAATTCCGAATCCCCGAATATGTGTCAGCTTCACCAAATGATGCATCGACAAGAAGAGACACAAAGGAGGAGCAGACTGGCAAGAGAGATGGCTGTGAGAAACCATCACTTGCAGTCACTCTCACGTCGCTCTCACTCACACACTGACGTGCACACAAGGCAGCTGCCTTGACAATTGCACACAAATCATCCTTATAAGAGCCCGAATGGAAACCTGTTTCAGAAAATATTCTTTCCTTTTCCTTAATGTTTACAGTGCTCCTATGATGCTTCTGCCACCCACAGCTTTTCTGTGTTTCCTATACTGCACCTGGCGTTTTTCCTTTTTCTTTTTCCACTCTCCTCTTTGGCTCCACGGCAGGACATACGCATGATCCAAACACATCAGTTTCAGTGCTGCCCTGTAAGACAGTTAAGTTTGACAGGAACGCTAATGTGGTGCCAAGTTGTACAGGTATGAAGACTGTGGAAAAAAAATAGCAGCTAATTTCCCCAGCTGTGCATTCCTGTCAAGTTAAAAAGGTGTTCATTGAGAGGAAGGAGAGAGAAAGAGGTAGGACTACAGAGAGGAATGGATGACAAGGAGAGAGGACTCAGAGAGAGCTAGAAAGCAGAGGAGAGAGAGAGAGAGAGAGAGGGAGAGACAGAGAGAGAAGGAGCAGGCAATTACACCCAGCCCCTCTCCGACAGCCCAATTCCTCGCCTCCTTCAGGCCAAGCGGAGCAGCAGCACGAGCAATAGGATTTTAACTGAGGATAACGCGCATCAATAGGATCTGAGATTTCTCGGGGATTGGTCACCAAAGACGGAGGGAAAAAAGGATACAGTATCGCGCAGAAAGAGTTGTCATTGCTGAGGCAAGAGAAGGGAACAAGTCCATCGGTGTCGGTTCTTTACAACTACAGGAAGCCTCCGGTTCGCACCTGTGCGTCGCGCATGTCCCTGCTCTCTGGGGATAAAAGTGCGTAAACATTTTACCGTTTTTACGCACGGTGACACGAGTCGAGCTGGAGAGACTCGGATACGGTCCTGGACGCACGATGCTGATCGGTAAGTGTTAAACACCTTCAGTATTCCACTCTTTACCGGTGGGGATGCTGGCTGCGCTGACTATAGTAAACCTTTATGATACATTTATGAAGGATACCAGAAATATCCCGGCGTAGGTCCATGTGGACGTTACAGAAATGTTGCGCAACTATTAAACGGAAATGTACCTTCAAGTGTGTTTATAATGTCGCTCAAAAAACATGAAGTATGTGTCATTCAAAACACATCACTGAGAGGAACAAGCGCACTCAAAGTCGCTGCCGGGATTTATTGGACATATTGATGGTCTGGATGAAGTAATTGGAGCGTTCAGAAAGAGTCGTTTTATGATGGAATTTCATGCGGAATTTATCAGTAACCTCGGTCATGTAGTCGTTTAAACGCCACTGTAATGACCACTGTTATAACAGCAGAATTTAAACTGTATCGATCAAGTTATATGGAGCTCAGAATATATATCCCGGCATCCAAACGTGTGCATCCTCACTGGTGCGAAGTTACGGACACCTCAGCCTCCGTATTGCTCCCGATCCGTAGCTGAGTTTATTCTTGTATTGGGGAAAAAAGAAAATAAAAACACAGTTAGATTAATAATAATGAAAATGATTTTTTTTTTCTCTACTGGAAAGTGCGAAAGAGAAAATGTAGGCCCCCAGAGATCTGACCTGCGTCTCTGTCAAACATCAATCTGTCACCAGTCATAAATTAAAATTAACGATTACCTCGATCAGCAGATAACTAGAGAATACATTTTCGTTCAAATTTGATTGTGCTGGAATTATTGGCTATTTGTTAACCAGAACTGATTTGGCTTTGTGAAACGGGGTTAGGAGAGGTTATGCGCATAGAATCACAGTGAACAGATTTTCTTCTTGGAATATTTTTATTTTTATTAAGCATCTTTGCTGATAGAGTCAGACATGCTTCTAAAATAACCAGTAAAACATTTATTCTCAGATTTCCTTGAGAGAGGTCAGACAATTAGTTCATTTGTTTTTATTATTATTATTATTATATATTATATTATTCTAATAAAATTGATCACTTTGACTTGACTTGTTAAAAGTAGTGAGGTTTAAAAATCATTAATAATGTTTTTTGAAAAAATATTCTTTGATATATTTGATTCTTTTGATTGGATTTGATATTAGCATAGCTGCCAATGGAAAAAAAAAAAGACCCTCTAAATCCAGATTAGAGAACTTGTGTCTTCATTTGTATAATGAACTCCATATTGTCTCTGATTAGAATGAAGGTGTCTTTTGTGTAGGCTGAGCTGAGAGATGGACTGGAGTCGCTGTGCTCCCGCGCTCTGCCTGAGACACTGATTGAAAGCCATGGCCCAATCTTCTCTCCTTTTCTCCAGCCAAATTTCAACTATTCTTACGTGTCAGCGTTTCTCCGGGTGCATTGAGCTTTGAGCCCTTCCTTCCATTTTAGAGACGAACAAATAGAAAACGGATGAAAATTTGAAAGTGGAAAGGTTAAGATTGTCACAAAGGTCCAAATGGAGTGAATGCTGATAGACTTGTTCCCTGACTTGGATGTAATGGTTGTCTGGTTGTTGTTGTTTACTTGCACATACAGGCACACCGGGCCCCTGGATGTGATGGATCTCGCTATAAGGGATATTGTGGGGTGCTTTAAGATCCCCGTGCTCTTAAAATGGCTTCGGTGCATGGGCCAATGACTCATGCAAATGGATGCCACATTAGCGTTTCTTCAGATATTTACTTCTAATCCCTCTACTGGTGACGATGGATATGCACGGGGCACCAAAGACTTCAGCGTTGAGGTGTTTGACTGAAATGTTGTCTTCTTCCCTCTTGTGTCAGTGTTCTCTCTTGCTTGACTGTCAAGTGGAGCCCTAACTACTCAGTCCTCTGTCTTGTGTTGATTTCACCTCTGCCATAAAAGCCGCTTGGTGGGTCACAGGGGAGCTCTGTGGCTCCATCGGCTTCTTCTCAATACCACATAACAGCCGTTACTTCACGACTGCTATGATTACTCACTGTGTTGTTGCCTTCTGAGAGGCAGGACTCTGTTCCTATTTAGTGCCTGAGGAGGAAAAAAGGAGCGATGATGGTGGGGGCTCGACCTTGTCTCACTTCACCCACCACCCTCCACGACCCCCCGCTATACCCCCAGGCAGAGGACAGGTTGTGGGGCTGTGGGAGGGCTGATTATAGGCCTGTCCCTCTGGGAGTGGGTGCCATTCTTCCTCTTCCACTCCTTATTTTATCTACAGGATCTGAGGTGGGGGGTGCGGGAATGCATGGGAAGCAGGGTTAATCTCTGCTAAACAGGGTTCCAAGCTTGATCAGGGCTAATTACATGGGGTTAGGGTTACAGTCTGTGACCGCTGAGTGGGGGCTGGCCACACCCTGAAAGCAGGGCTGTGAGCCAGAAAGAATTGGTAGAAAATTAGTAGAATGGCATCGAAAAGGAGGTTTGTTTCTTAGAAGTATGACAAGCATAATGATAGCATATTCCCAATTTTGCAGCTTAATGTGCAGCCCAACGGGCAGTCCTTGACCTTGAAATGTCTGTGTCCACTTGCCCTTGGTTGCAGCTTTAATGTGTAGAGGCTGGATGGTTCCCAAGAGCAGGGAGCAATAGCACGTCTGTTTGAAGTTGTTGTGCAGGTGGAGGGGGCGTAAATTAGGGGGTTAATGAAAAGGCAGCACTGTTGGACTGAGGGCTTCAGTCTTCTTCCCACCAACACCATATCCGTACCACCATCAAACCATCAGCCGAACAAGCTTTTCCTTAAATGCGTGTTTTTTCTTGGTCTTTCTGGTCAAAGCAGCTGTGGGCTTCTGTCTGGAATGAGTGCATGTGTGTGTCAAGGGGGGTGCACATGCATGCAAACGCAAAGCATAAGAGGCAATGAGACATTATGATGGATGGATTTCCTGAGCGTCCTGTCTCTTTGTTCATCCCTCGTGGGCCAGAGGGATGAAGGTGGCAGCTCTCCAGCTCTTGCTCAACCCATTTTTACCTTCTTTCTTTCTTTCTCTCTCTCTCTCTCTCTCTCTCTCTCTCACACATACACACATACACACACACACACACACACACACACACACACACACACACACACAGCAGAGACAAATAACGCACTGCTCTATTAGCTCAACAAACACCTCACCTCAAATGACAAATCTGTAGTCAAACTGACTTTTGTATTTTTCATTACCTCAGCTTCTATTAGTCTGTGTCATTTCTGTAAAGACTCCTGTGAGAATGAAAGGAATGTCTAGCACTAGCACAAACTGTATAACATATTATTTCATATTTATTGTTTCTCATCCTATTGCATTTTATATGTTGTCCCTCTGGTGTGAAGTTCTATCCCACTTTTATACAGTAGTTGATGTATGTGTGTGGCTCTTTTTCACTTTAATGTTTCCAGTCAGCCATTGCTTCCAGGTAACAGGAACAATGGGACGTGTCATCGCTCCAGAAGTCTTTCTTTCCGTACTGTTTTTTTGCCGTGATGTAGTCACTATTCTTGGTCTTGTTTTATCTTTCCCTGTAGAGATCAGTCCAGGAGATGATGTGAGTTTTAAGGAGGACTTTATTGTTGTATATCGTCAACCTCTGATGTTCGGTGCTTTTCAGCAGTCGTTTGGTGATGATGTGCTGGTATTCGAGCATGCATCACACCTTCTACTCATAATACAATGTGTCTTACATTAGCGCACACACTGGTCTTTTGAGGCTGTTGTGGGAAAAAGGGATATCTGACTATATATCTGATGGATGTCTTTCTGTATGATTGCATTATGTTAAAGGGAAACATCATCAGTTTCACGCCCCAAAGTCTGTTTTGCAGGTCTTAGGGAGTACTACTGCATATGTAAAAAAGTTGTATGAAGCCTCTAGTGGCCACTGAGGGAGCTACATAAAATCGGGAAACACGATATGTGACTAATTTGACAGGTATTGCGATATGTTTCACAATTAGTGGGTATGATCATTTTTGCATAATTTTTACTGAAAAAAAAAAAACGTAAAATCATAACGATGTGACATTTATTTATGTCTGTACCAAACAAACATGTTTTCTTACATCTGGAAAACAAGATTTGTATGCCAGGACATCTCTGCAGCACTACAGTACTTCATCATAATGTTTTGTCAAATTCTTTAGATTTTTTCACCTGCAGAAAGTTGATGCTTCTTGCGATTTGGATATTGAGCTTGGCCATGTTGCGACTTCCATAAGGTTTCAATTAATTGTGCAGCCCTAATCTGATACATTTCGTGTAAGGTTGAGTCAGCTTGAAGCTATAGTGTCTCAAGGCTTCTAGCTTAACACCCAAATCTCCAACCAGCGTTAAGTTGTGGGTAATATATGTAGGTGCTAGGTTCCAGAACAGGGACTGATGCCAACACTGACATTTTCTGTTTATGTTGTATTGATTCACTAATTTGTGTGTTGTGGTTTTATTCCTGCATTCGGAAAATGGGGGAAATACCCTGAATAAGTTGCTGGGCTTGATTCCTGCTTTATCTCTTTTTCCACCAAACTCCACTGACACCATCTACAATTAGCTGGATATATACAGCAATATAACACTTCATAAATCAAAGCGAAATGCACATTGGTATGTAAATGTGTTGGAGTGTTTAGAGTGGATATGTGTGCATGATTTGTATTTAGAAGAGGTTGCAGGGTGAGTGGATGACAGTTAGAGGGTAACAATAAGTAGACCTATCTACATGGACCTGCAGGCGCCTTTCAGACATATCAAAGGTCAGCAAAGAGCAGAGGTCACAAGTCAGTGGACTCACTGAAATATTACCTAGTCCATGCTAGTTCTCCCGAACACCCATATTCATGAGGAATTTTTCTTTGTATATTATACGCACACTTATATGCTCTTTATAGTGGAGGCTATTAATATGTAAGTGTGTGATTAGTGTTGTGACAGAAACTACATGTCTGCTTTTGCATATATGCCGTTTGTATGCGTAGTTTGTATGTAACCCTTTCTGGCCTCAGGCCCCCTGAGGGGAAAATGCCCGTGTATGAGTGACAGCAAAGTTATTTCACTGAAGTGACAGCGTGGGTTTGATTGGCCCGCCTGCTGAAGTGATGGCTTCTGGATGCTGAGAGCTGTAGGCATATGTGAGGCCCAGCGGGAGCCCTGACAACATGAGAAATGGTCCCTCGCTGCACTCGGCACCAAAAACCTCACCACTTAGCCTCTCATTCCCTGGGCGCTGAGGCTAAAGATGGAGGCCATGAAGGGAAGCAGTAACACATCATCTTCAAGTGCAACGTGTGTGTTTGTGTGTTTTTTCTGCACTTGTGAATTAATCAGTTTTCAGCAGCTTTTATCTGAAGTGGGTGACTAGTCCTCCTTTTGATGCTCTGACCTTGACTTAAATGAGCGAGAGGAGATTTAAAGGCCTTCGAGTGGCAGGCTGAAGGATATGAAGAAGCACATAAAGAAAAAGAGGTAGAAACTGAGACTGGTGGAAATAGAATTGAAACATTAAGGGAATGTAACCTAAAAGGGAGATCTCCCTCTTATTCTGTCCTGTGGTTCTCAGTTCTTCCTCTGTCTCAAGAGCATTTATAAGTCATCAAACCAGACACTGTCTATATAACCACCCCAGCTCTCCAAGCACGAGGATCAGCAACTGAGAAAGTAACAAAGGCCATCGATTTTACAGTCAACTCTAGCCATCAAAACCTTGTGCCCTGACCACCGATCTGCAATACTCCAGGGTCCAGTGCGTATAATAGAGTGCAGCTAGTGTGTAAACGGTGGTAAGTGTAAACAGAAGACGCGGTGATCCAGCTCTAATGGCTGTCTTTGCTCTAGCTCTTTGTTAGCCGTCGGGATTGTGACCTCCGCCTGTATTGCACGCCATCTCATGAGCATTTAACAACCCACCGCTCGTCGGATTAATTACAGTGGCTGGGAATTAATGTCCAATCCTTGTACCAAATGCAAATACACCCAAATAATATGAAAAATACTGAATGCAAAATAAAGACTATATGCACAAAAAAAGCTGTAATCTAAATGTGAACAAAAGAGCTGCCCTACAATTAGAAATAAAAAAACAAGATTAAAAGTTAACTCAGTACCACCATCAAACCATCAGCTTCTCAGACATCATCGCTCAGCTCTTTCAATACACAGAGCAACACTGAATAACAACTAAATCTAAGTCATTAATGTTTCCTGACACTGTTTACATCAGGAATGTTCGTAAACAGCACTAAAACTCAAAATCTCCTCAGCCTTAAATAATATATTTAACAGACTGCACATTTATGTGGTCAAAAGACATAAGGGTTGGGCTTTTAAGATATGTGTAATCCCAATATATAAATTATAGTGTACATTTTTGTGAAGACTCACATACAAAGTAGAACCTAGTTCTGTATTGCTGTGCCTAAACAACAAATCCATATACATAAATCAATTGAAATGCAATCACCAAAACATATGGTTTGCATTTTCTGGCACATACATACGCGATGCAATCCCCAATATAAATAGTAAGCATTTTCAGTACACATGTGCGCACACACACACACACACACACACACACACACACACACACACACAGAGGGACACATACAAATTGGCAGAGCTTGCCCATAGAGGAACACACCTTTGCCAATTTATGATACACATAAATCAAATGAGAAACCATAAGCACAAAAGCATAAATCCTAGCAGGCATTTATGTTAACACACACACACACACACACACACACACACACACACACACACACACACACACAGATTTAAATGCAATCAATGGTGTAAATTTGATGTGTAATGAGTACATACAAACAGTATATAAATACAGACTGTGCATGAATGTGCTAAAACATGCTCATGCATTTGGAGAATGGTCAACTTAACATATCCATTTGAATCCACGCCCATGCACTGTTCAACTCAATTAAAACAGAAAAAAGGGGTACAGGAGGCTCATATAATAAAATGGTTAATAATTAATCTATTCAGTTTTTTGGGACAGTGAACTTTGAACTTTGAGCTAGCTCATGTTTAGTGAGAACTTATAACACGTATAACACTTGAATATACAGAAAAGATTTGATAAAATGCATTTGCTAATTCATATATACAGTGAGAGTTTTTGGTCTCGCGAACATAAAACACGTAGAATATGTACAAATTCTGTACATAAATACATCTCAAGTCATCTAAATCCTGCTGTTTAGTTGAGCTATCTCACGTCTCTGTGTTGATATTTTGCACTATAAAGGTGTCTGCGTGTGTTGTTTCTGTGTGTGTGTGTGTGTGTGTGTGTGTGTGTGTTGGCTTGCATCTCTAACAGAAATTGGCATTCTCGCTTCTTTTCGTCGGTACTGAGCCGCTGTGGAGAGAGCCTGACTGGGAATGATCAGCTCTAATGATTTTATGAGAGTCTACATGATTAATGTTGGCACAGCAGTGTGTTTGTGAACAAACCCCTCTTTCTCTCTCTCTCTCTCTCTCTCTCTCTCTCTCTCTCTCTCTCCCTCCCTCCCCCCTCCCTCTCTCCCTCTCCCTCTCCCTCTGTGCTCTTCATCCCCTCCCACGCCACCCTTCCTCCCCCATCTCAGAGGGAATATCCAGTCTCAGTGTGTGCTGATTTCTGTGGCGCTAGCTGCCGTTCGCCACATTAGTGTGTGACAATGGGTCTCTTTGAAGTGGGTTATTCTAGCGCGGCTCACAGCCCAGCGCAGTGGAGGAAGATGTGCCAGCTCGCTGTGTAGACAGGGCCAGCTACGAGCACAGGGATAGACAGAAGGTATAGACACACACGTGCACGCCTGCACAGACACAATACCGGGGTCAACACAATAGCTTTCACACCCACATCCTCTAAATACGCTTTATATAAGCACTTCCATCGCAGACAAAAGCCACGAACTCCTCCTCTGTATGCACGCATCTGCCTCAACGCACAACACAGCACCAAATAAGAGCCTGTGCCATCCTCCCATCACTTCATCAACAATCCACCCATCTATCGTCCACCCGTACGTCCATCCGCTCCCTCTGTTTTTTCCCATCCTCCTCTGTTCCCTCTGTAGGCCCAGTCCAATCTGAAAGCTTAGTTGAGCTCCGTCTCTCTCGGCTTATCTCCAAAAGCTGCCTCTTTCATTTGAGTAAATGCCTTCATTCCCAGCTCCTCTATGAGGAAGCTGATAAGGGATGTCTTTTATCCACTGCAGATAGGCTTTTTTTCCCCCCCCAGCCCAGTGTGGGTGCTTGTGTGTATTTATACGCCTGCACAGCATATGCAAAATTATGTGTGAGAGATTATATTTGTGCCTCTTATGTGAACGTTTTTATATATATATATGTATGTATTTGTGAGACCTATATGAATAGGTTTTTATGTATGAGAATAGCTGATGGTTCTATGGTGTAAATATGCAGCACATCATGTTTCAAGACATCTTCTCATGCTGCTTATCATTCAAATGTGACATTTCTATGATTACACATAATCACACAAGACTGCTGCAACCTTGCAGGTGTCTCTAATAGGAAGTGATTAAGTGGGACAAGCTAATCATCGCAGTGCCTCACTCGCATGTGTGTCTGTGCATGTATGTGCTCAGGAAGAGGCTGTCTAACGAATTGATTAGGGCTGCAGAGTGGATTTGTTGCCAGGCATTGAGAGATAAGTTTTGTCCGTGTTTGACTCAAGTCTAAGCCGCTGCCAAATGCTGCACTTCTATCCCGCTCTCACACAACAAATGTATCGATCTGGCCTTTGATGTCGCAAATGTCACAGCGTCATTAAACATTAGACATTTGTGTCCAGAATGAGACTCAAAGCAGAAGTATGCTCTCGACAGTCTCAATTTTTGTATTTTTTATTTCTAACTTATACTTATTCCGTATCTGTTTGCTCACTGTCTTCTTGTTTCTGTCCGTCTATGACTACAGTCCCTGTGGCCACATCCTGCTGTGTCTTTGACATAATGTGTTACAGGAGCACAGAGTGGTACAGCAGGTGGTAGTGCTGGTGTTACACTGCTTTCCTCTGATCTGGGTGCAAATCTCTCTGCTTGTAGTTTGGGGCCAGAGTAGCTGCCCCAGCTCTCTTTTAGACTCTTTGGAAGACACAGCTTGCCTTCTCAGATCTGAATTTTCCAACATTGCTCTGCCCGTTTGGAGCTCCTGCCCTCCCCTCAAGCATTAGCGCACTGCAGTCAGTTCTCTCAGGGGACATATGAATAAAATTTGTAAAGCTATTGGAGCCAGCGCAAGAAAAATACTCCTCACAGCTCCCTGCGGAGCCCCAACCTCATTGACTTGGGTGTGTTTGCTTGAGGCCAACAATTGTGTTCAGGCTGATCTTAGCGAGTGCAGAGTCAATGAGAATGATGCATTAGCAGCTCTGCATCTATTAAAGCTGCTTGCTGTGGTTAGAGCCAGACACGACTTTGAAGGGATTTATCAAGCCGCTTACCAAAGAGAGGTGATTGAATTCATTTGCTTACTAATGAGGAGGGATTGCGAATTGTACACTCCCCCAGCTACACTTCCACCTGTTAAAACCATTTGCTCATTACTGCAATCAAATCCAACGTTTGTTCTCTATTACAATCAAACCCCTTTTTGTCACCTCATCAGACGCCTTTGTGTCTTTTTGGTAGTCAAGCCCATTTCACATGTGCTGGTTTTTTGTTGGCTGGTATCATTAAGGGTGGGAGTTACCTTCTGGAATTTGTGTCCTGTGTCAATGTATCAGTGTCACCTCAGGTTTTTGGGTCTTTTGAGGATGAATCTACCCTTGAAACAAGGCAGAATTTCTCAAACCACATTACTAAGCAGTGTCACGTTTTCCCAAAGAAAGTGTTACTTCAATTGCATAGAAAGAAGATGAAATTGGCTCATGCCAGGGTCATATTTTTCAACTAAAAGCCAGTTTAAATCATTTGTTGGGGCATTCTTTTCTTTATTTTATTTGGCGGGATCCTATACAAAACACTCAAGTGTAATCAAACCCAATCAAATAACTGTCGGCCCTTGCTTTCTTTTTCTCAGTCAATCAACAAAATTGATTTTATTAGAGGTAATTGTTCCCCGTTTGATGTTCATGATGTCTTGATTAGTCCTATTCTCTGGAGTGCTGTTGTGGAGAGTATGCTCTCCTGCTGTTGTTAAGGCCAGATTAACGGTAAATCCTCTTTTGTCTCAGCAGACAGCGACAGACAGACTGAAGTGGGTTAGCTGAGGCCCGTGCAGTCAAATAGGGTTACAGTATGTTAGCCAAAGGTCAACAAAGCCCAAATACACCTTAGTTATGTCATCAACTGAGAGGATATTTATCCTTTATAAATATGGGATTGATCATGATGTTAGGACTGATGTAACAATAAAATGTGTCCCGGCCCACAGCTGAACATTATACCTGTAACTCACATTTTATGATACATTAATATCAGTTTTTTTAAATAAACATTAGTTAAAATGTAAAGTGAAAAAGTGATTTTGCAACAAAAAAAATCATAATGTATATTAACAAAGAGAGATGAGTAAAGACACTTTTAAACATAATAGTGACTATTACAATTAAATTGCTCCTGTCATGAAAAAGGAACCTAAAAGATAAAAGTGAAGTATTAAATAGTTTAGGCAAGTCAATAAATAATCATTTCCAACACAATTCATAAAATGTACAATAAATTGCTATAAACGGCTATAAAGTCTATAAAGTTGTTTTTCAGCCATACCAATACAAGTTCAATAAACGTAAGAACAATGCATGCTGGGAAGTCTGCTACAATGCTAATTATATTTCATTTCAGTAGGCTTGGTAGTGCATGTAGCAGTACATTCACTCAACTCATCATTTCAAGTCAAAAGACATGTCAGGAAATCTTGTGTGTATACGTTCTGAAGTCATTAAAAATTTAATTTTAAGTTGAATCAACTTAAAATTAATATATATATATATATATATAATATATATATATATATTTACATTAATCTAATGGCAAAAGAAAAGTTGATTCCACTAAATTCCTGTATGCTTTACAGTGTAGTGTTAAATAAACAGCTACTACTATCTTTAGTGACCTAAGACAAATGGAAAGTGTAAGCAATGTTGCGCATTTGAGTAATGTTACAGTGCCACAATAAAATCATGTTCCAGAAGATTTAAGTTTATGTGAGGCAGTGAGTTTCTTTCTGCAGCCAAAACTGTGATACGTGTGCTGGTACGAGTGGTGGAAACATGAGATTCATGCAGTTCCAACAGCAGCAGTCCAAGGCTTACCAAGGGCAGGCTGGGAAGAAGTCTGTTAAATCAAGATTTCACATGATTAGGGCTTAATCTAGTGAGTGTTCACTTTACAGTACTGGCCGCTTTTGCGGGTGTTCGTCCATCCCAAATGACCCCAGAGCTTATTTTCTGTCTTTTCATTGGTTCGTCTCCACCGTGCTCTCCTGCGATAAGTGGTAATGCTTTGACGCTTGAGGACACTCCAGCAACTTTCAATCGAGATTAATCTGTCTTTGAGATCTGCCAAGGTCTCCATGGATGCACAGCTGGGAGAAAGAATAAGAGGGCGGTTATAGAGATGGACCATTTGTAGCTGCTGTCTCAGAGATGTGGTTCCATTCCCACTTTGCAACCAGAGGGGACAGCTCACTATATCATTCCACCGTTTGTTATTTTGTCTGAAGCAGGAGTTGGCCGAAGGGAAGAAATGTCTATCTCTTTTCCCCCCAGTTGCCTGAAGGTGAAACTCATGCATCACTCTGCAGAGCGTGTGCGCCTGTTTGCTTTTGCACGCATTCTTGTGTGTGTGTGTGTGTGTGTGTGTGTGTGTGTGTGTGTGTGTTCATGCAGATGTCCACATCAGTATGTCTGCATAAATGGGAGACTTATTCCTGATATCAGGTGTCAGAAACTATTGTTGAGGCTGAGTGAACCAGATTGAATTCCTGTGATTCAGTTTGGTATTTCTTTTGTGTTAAATTAAACAAACCTGACAAACCATTTCCAGCCTCTTGCTTCTCTATTTATCAATCTCTCCCTGTTCCTTTTGCTTTCAGCAGTGCTTCTTTTCTTTTCTCATCTGCTATACGTCTCTACCACTACATATCATTAAAGTTTTCATGGAGCTGAAATCAAGTTTGTGTTCGACTTCATGGTGTTTATGGACCCTGTGTGGCCACGAGCGGTGGGAGATCCGTTTGCAGTTCCCAGTTCTCCCCAGTGAATCGCAGTGATCCGTGTTTCTGCTGTTTCTGCGCCGGTTATTAAAAGCCAGGGGAAAGGTTACAGTAAATGCCACTCAGCTGATGTGCAGCTCAAGCTTGGCAGACCTCCCCAACCCCCCTGCCACCCTGAGTTTCACTCTTAACATTTTGGGGAACAGTGATTTTATCTTACTTGTTTTTTTCCCCCTGCTACGCCCCTAAAATTGGCAACTGCATCCCCACTTTCCCTTCAAAAAGCCTTCCATGCAGCCATACCTAAAGGTCTGCCATGGAATTAAAATTAAAAGCACGAACAGCTAAAGCAGCTCCAACCCTTACCGAGCACCTGAGTCTGACAAATTGGCAGTTTCCTCTGAATCCCCCCTCCTCCCCCTCCTCCTCCTCCTCCTCCTCCTCCTCCTCCTCATCTCCAGTGCTGTCCCTCTGAGCCCTCCCTCCCTCCCTCTTCCCTTGTCACCACTTCTCCCAGACACCCCGGGCACTCATCACAGAGGTCACGCACCTGTCGCCTGCTGTAAACAGAAAATGAATAATTCAGGAGTCGGCACTGGTTGACTGCAACAGCTGATGGTCTCTCCGTGACGAGCAAAGATTTATCCCAAGGATTCACGTTATAATCCTCAGTTGGAATCACACTAATGAGAAACGCTCTCCGGAGAGTCTGAGGACCCACTCAGAGCCAGACCGCATGTCCTTGACCTCTGTGGGTGATAAAGTTAGTTTAAAATGGCAGCATGTAGTAGCACAGTAGAACTTCTGCCACACACACTGCTTTGCATTTTTAGATTATGCAAGAGTATCGTGCCAATACAGTAAGACCACATGCACTCTTAGCTGGGCTAACTGTAAATGAAAGAGCAGATCTCTTGGCCTCTATTCTCTCCTCTCCTCTCGTCTGCTCTCCCCTCCTCCCTTCCTCCTGTTCTCTCTTCTCTTCTCTTCTCTTCTCTCCTCTCCTCTCCTCTCCTCTTGTTTTCCATCCTCTCCTGTCTAAGGTAACAGCCCGCAGAGGGAGCTGACCTATAACAGAAAGCCAGTTATGTTTGAGAGAAATGCCCAAGTAGCAGGTTGAGAGGCAGATGCCAGTTGGGGCTGCTGGGTAGCTGGAGTGATTGCTTTTCACTCCTTATCGCCACGCCAGCAGGTGTCTAAGACGCGCTGTACTGCGGCACTCAGAGGGGATTCACAATCATAACACCCTGGCCACCGGCTCACCCGTCACCACCACACACACAACTCCCATCCCCACCTCCAACCATCCATCCCTCTGCGCTTCTTTTCTTACTCTCTTCACATCAAGTGAAATTCTGCTGGCCAATAGTAACTTAGGAATCCTGTTATGGCCTCGCTCCTCCAAACACCTGCACAGGCTCTGATAAGAATCCTTATCTGCTCAGCCCCATGTCTCTTCTCTGCATCCAGGCAGAGCAGGAGGGCCCTAAGACTGGAGTTGAGGGTATATTACACCACCATGGGTGGTCACATTGATTGTTTTTCAACCACATAATTGTGTTTGGTGCGTCATGTTTGAGAGGGTTTGGACGGACGAGGAAATAGGCAGCTGCAGTAGCAAAGCGAGGTGTTAAATCCTTTGCTGTGGTGAAGTTTCCCTATTTAAAAACATGCCGGCTGCCTGTCTGGTGCGTGCCGCCTGCAGTACAATGGCTCATATGAAGAATCATCCCTTTATGGCGTTCTCCCATCTTTGTAATTACGCATGAGGAATGAGAGGAGACATCTGCATGCCAGCACTTTGAGGAGAGGAGGAAGGAGACAACAAAGGGCAGAGCAGATTCTCACAAAGGCTTTCCAATTTGCAGCTTGCAGCTGTTTCTCTTCAGAGAGTTTGTCGAACAGCCCATCCTCTCTCAGTCTGAGAAGTGTCTCACAATCCAAACGCTGATTTCTTAGCCGCCACTGATTGGAGGCCAACATTTGGCAAACGATGACACTTTTCCTCCTTTGTAAAAATTTGTTGACTGTGTCTGAGCCTGACTCTTTTTCTCCATTAACGGGTGTTTCGGCGTGGATGTGATAAGAGAAGGATCATTTGGGGATGACATCTGTACTCACAAACACACACACATTACCTACTGTTAATGTACATGAGTCTTTCTGCATCTGTCTGCATGGCGCACCACGTATTCATGTATTTACACAAGTGTTTGAAACTGCGGGCATGTGACTGTGTACAAATATTGTGCAGTTTGTGCATTGTGTTTGCTTGTTTCCTGACATTTCCCCACCATTATTGCATCTTTGTTTAGCTGCATATGCTGTACAAGATTGAAAACCAAATGAGCCTAATGGATCCACAAGGCATGGCACTACGACCCGTAAATGAAGTCCCACAGATGTGCTTCTGTAGATTAATCTTCACGCTCATGAGCAATTATTCTGGCAGTGACGCTGAGGCATGAGGCTGATTTGAAACAATTACAGCCCAGGTTGGGCAAAATTAGCTCATTCATTTTCCAAAGCCGCTGTTGATTGAGAGTGAGGGCATTTAAAAAAGCAACCAAGGATAATTGGTTTTTAACATTGGCATGTCCTTCAGCCAACCTTTTGACCTAAACACGGACACTTTAGGGTTAAGTTCTTTTGAACAAATTCTTTAAATAAATGTATGCATGTGTGGCTAATTAAAATTATCTTTGAATCGCTACTGTGTATGTTTTCTACCTGTGTATGTGCATTACCGCTGTGCTACATTCAACAGCTGGAGGGGTTTTATTAACACAGGTCCTATGTTCTCTTTTAACTGCATTTTTGTTACTCAGATATAATCGTATATAATAAATAATATAAGCGTCGTCTACCACTTCCGTGCTACATGTTAAAAGGTAGAAAGAAAATATTTGGCCCTACAGCTAGGACTTGAAAAGAACTGGAAAGCTTTGCTTTTTATAGCCAGAACACATTTCCATTAAGAGTTTAAATTGGCCGTAGACACATGCCTGAAAGCTTAATTTAAATTAGGTGCGTTTTAAGAAAAGTCTAAAACAAAGAACCTGGAAAGGCAAAATGAGTGAGGAGACATTTTGTGAAAAACAAATTTAGGTGGATTGGGAGTAGATGATCAGCAGGCCATTTGATGGCAAGGAAAAACTGTTTTACTTGCTCTGGAAGGCAATTTACTGTCTCGCTGCAAAAACAACTTGCTTAGCAGGAGCTATTTTGCATAACAATGAATGTAATAATACACAGTAATGTACAGTACAATTCTCTGCAAGCAGTTTGCTACTGTCGTTTATATAAATAAAGGGAATGTTCTCGCCTGCAATACCTAAGAATCTCAGAGAAAAGCTGTGTAAATGAGTCATTAATTGTAAAGAGCTTTCCTCCTCCATGTGTGTGTTGACACTGTTCATCTGTGATGAGAAATTCAGGAGAGGATAGTTTCACTGCGTTCAACACAGCTACAACTTCATTTTCATTTCACATTGCTCACAGCTTCATAACCACCTTTTGTCTGCCTCTCAGTATCTGAGTGAGTGTTTTCATCTCTTGCTCCTCTCATCTCATCAGCTGAGGAGTTAAAATTAGAAAGCTACCTCTGTCGTGTGCCTTTTTTTTCTCCGTACAGCATAGCCCTCTTCCTTGAGGATCCAAGTAGCCCGGCTCGCCCACCATATCTAATCAATTCATAATGAGTTGTCACAGTTGGCATGATGGCCGGGTGACGCTTGGTTGACCACCCTGATATTTATTCATGTAAAAAACGATGTCGCACTTAATGCCACTTCCACAAATGACTCAATTTGCTGAGGAAATGAACCTCATCTGAGTTCCTGTCAATCCTGCAGAATTTCCCAGACCTCGATTTTTGCATATGTGTGGGTATGGCACAGCTTTGAATCAGTTTATATTTGTTTTTTTGACATGCCTCTGGCAATGCTAGTTATGGTAATGAAAATGGAGATGAGGCCAACGTTGACTCTCTCAGACAGATGTTTAAAGAGTGTCATATTTTACTTTTGATCATTTCCCACCTTTGTCAAAAGTGTCTGTGTTATAAAAGTTAATTTTGTTTTTCCCCAGAGGGAAAGGTCCGACAGCTGTCATTATCTTTGTAAAGCAAAGGGAGGAGATTAGGAAAAGCGTGGGTGACTTATTAAAGTGTCTCACCCTAAGGCTTGAAAGAAAAAAAACCAACAAAAATAACATTTCTTTTCAGATTTCATTTTCCTTTCTTTTCTGTTTATCGTCTCGCTGAAGTTCTGTGTACATCTGCTGCTGCAGAGCAATGACTGGCCATAGGCACCATCTGCATAGATTAATGTGTTTGATATTTCCATTCTCCACCTCCTTTTTCCTGTGTAGCACCAGGAATCAGTAGCATCTCTGTAGCCCGCCCGTAGCCAACTGCCTCATAGGGCTTCACAGTGGGGAAGCTGAGCAATTTGTTTCTGAATGGCTCCAGGCTTATCGTCTCAGCTTGACAGATGGGCCTTGCCTCTGCCCAGGTTGGGTTCGGTAGCGACGCGCTGCTCGCTGCTTGCCTGACAGAACTCATTATAGACACTCCCTGGGAGAAGCTGCATCTCCGCATGGTCCTGTTACCACCACCAGACTGCCACGACTTACTACTGAGCCACACACCATAGACCTAAACATGCTGCTGAAATCTTTCCTGTAGTTTGAGGTAACATTTTTTAATTCATGAATTATCTGGTCAAACCTGCTAGAAGCCAGTATTAAAATGTTCTTTTTATTCTTTTATCATTTAATGTCGAAAAGCAGCAATTAATGTGATGATGTAACATAATAAGAAAGGAGACAAATTATATTAAATTACAGTCATTTCAGAGTCATGTTGACCTCACTTCTCTCATTGTACAGTACTTCTCATAATTGAATGTGACCCCTAACCTTGTTGTCTGTCAATGCCAGTAGCACAGCCAATGATTGATATCTTTCTCTGATGAGGCACCATCACTCCCAAAGGCTGTATATTGATCTTATTAAAACTTCAATGTCAGGTCATATTTTATTTATTGGCTGTAAATTAGCCTCTACATACCTTTTTTATCCACACTGTGATGGAGCTGCCTCGGGTCTAAACCTGCTTACAAATCTCCTGCGCACTTATCTCACTTCATAGTACTTTTGTGTTCTGTGATTAATGAAGCATTAAAACAACCCCAATGATGTAACTTTACCCGAGACGGCAGGAAAGCAGAAGCCTGCAATTTAAGAGGAATTATACAAAGTCAGACAATGAATCCGTTTACCTCTCCGTCAACCCAAAAAAACATGACATTTTTGGGTTGACGGAGAGGTAAACGGATTCATTGTCTGACTTTGTATAATTCCTCTAAAATTGCATGCGCAAGAAAAGTCATCTCCCTAACTGAGAGTGCTCTATTTTCAGTCGTGGGTCAAACTGTGCTTAGCCTTGCATATAATCAGGCCACATGGAGCAGTCTGCCACCTCCTGCAATCCAGGGAAAAGAAGGAGAAAGGAGGGCAGAACTATGTATGAGAGATTTTTAAAGAGCAGATTATTTTAAAATAGGAAAGGAAGCGCTGAGATTTAATCCTCATAAGAAAAATCTTCACCACCTTATTAGAGATTGACTCCAGTATCTCTGCTGGAAATATGTCAGCCAACATTTTTTATCACGTAGATATTTGGATCTCTGCTAGCTCCTCTCCCATCACATGGACACACAAACTGGAGAGGACAAGCCGACACTTGACTGTTCAGACATCAAACAGGGTGAAGCAGCAGCCGTGTTCTGCTCAAATATTCCTTGCACATATTTACCGTATAAACTGTATCTGCCTGCTGCACACACATTGGAATACAAACTGTCATGAGCAGCACACGCAGTCATCAACTTACACACTCCAGTACACAATAATACAGTCGCAGTGCAGCCAGCACGGCATGCCGAGTGACCCAGAAAAAAGCACGAAAATGTAATTCAAATAAACAACTTTAAAGGCTTTAGGTAAGGTGAGGAAATGAGACAGAAAGGAGGGGGAATAAAATGAGAGGGTTCTTTGTAGAAAATATAAATTGCATGCCATTGAGAATAGTTAGTTAACGTTTCTCGACTGAAACAGGAAAGTGGCTCGCAGACATAAAAGTCTCCAAAAAGGTCAATTTGAAAGCAAAACCTGCTAGAATCATGCATTTATCTGTCCACTTTCTAGATTTGTGTCTCCTATTTCGAATAATGCTGTATGCATCACGATGAGATCATATCTTCAACTGTAGAGAAACACGAAATTCTCGTCCGTTTCATGTAACTGAACTAATCAAGTTCGAATAATTGAGGGCTAATTAAAGTCCTTTGACCATCTCTGCTCTGTTACATCTCCAGTAACATTCTATCCTAAACTCAGGTTCGCAGATTATCATCATACTTCAAGGGGGAGGTGGAAAATAGAAGTGAGGGAGGAATGGTTGGGGATTGTGAGGAATAAAAAGCGTCAGTCTTTAATTAAAACTGATTGTGGTTAATGTTCTCCGTCCATGCTATAATGGTTCCCACGGTGGCCCTCACACCACCTCCTGATCAAGCGGAAGCTAATTGGCTGTTCAGAGTCACTTTTCTCTCTCTCTCTGTGCCTCTCCCTCGTTCTTTGTCTCTCTCTCTCGCTTTCTCAGTGGAGTACATTTGGACATCCAGAGGCAGTGCAATGTCATTTCATGCCCTCAAATGGCCGTGAGTCTAATACACCATGAGGCCAATTTACAATTTCCAGGCACAGCGCGTGGGGGAGAGCCATTTGTATGCTCAGCATGTCTTGGGTTATTTCATACCTCGGTTAAAAAAAAAGAAAGGCTTTGCTAGTTGGGTAATTGTCACTAAAAAGCTCGGGTTCAATATTTATGCAGAGTTATAGTTGCCGGCTCTTCCCTCCCTGTCAGATCCAGCCCCATCTGAGGCAGGGCAGCGGCTGCTCGGAAGTTTGCGGGGTGGCTGGGGGATGGTGAAACAGTGTGGCAACAGTGTGGCAGATGCACAATGAGCAACATCCTGTTATGACTCTGAGTGTGTGTGTCAGGACTCGACTGTATGCACATTTGGTACTAGCATATGAGGACTGTGCTAAACATCATCAAAAAGAGAGGTTATTATGTGTACTTGGCATCTGACGAAAGAATCATCCACATGGTGCAGAGTAATTATGCTCATATTGTGCCTGCACTTAGTACTCATCATTTCACCGGTCAGCAATTTCCCTTGCAAATTCCTGTTCAGCGCATTCAAGTTTAGATGTGTAGATATTCATTATCACAGCTGGATAATAAGATTAGAGGCCTGATGGCGAAGGTCTTACTGACAGTCCAACTGTTACTCAGCAGGCAGGCACAGCTGAGCAGCAGAGATGTGATGCATAATGCCCTTAAATTCTGCAGAAATCAAGAAAGACAATATCTCAGTGAGCCCACAATCACTTCAGAGCAACAAAGGAAAGAAAAAACACAAAACCAAAAGCCAACTCCATCTCTGGTGTATTCTTTTAAAATGTTCTTACACAAAGGATTTCATCATGTTTTCTTTTCTGCCAGACTCTATTGGAAACTGCATAATAAATAGCCTTTTCTGAATTTCCCTGGTTGTTGAAGGAAGCAGGAGTAGTTTCATACGTTATTTTACCTCAACAAGCTGCCTTTTGTCTTTTTATACGAACAGTATACAAGGGTATATTGCTAGCAGCAGCTCAGTGCTCTTGTTTGTCTCTGTGGGCTAGGAATGACAACAAAGAGAGTTCGGCCATACTGGTGTCTAGACCACTGGTGGTATGTGAGGTGCCCCTAGTGGGTTCACAAAGGATTCTTTGAAATTTAAAAAAAGTAAATGAATTAATTTAAAAACGTATAATATAAAATCAAAATACTAAAACATTTCAAATGAAAATACTTAAACTATGAGATCACTGAAATGTAATGTAAAATAAGCTTTGCATTCCTGTAATTACAATGATATGTTTTTTGAGGTGGTACGTGGTGTAAAAACAACAAAACTTAAAAAGCTAGGATCCATCTAGCTCACCACCATCGCACCATATGTGGGTCCAATCAGTGAGTGTGTTCAGATGATACTGTGACATGAGGCACAAATTTAATTAACAGCTATTGAAACTAGGTGGGTATTTTGTTGTATTTTTTTATGTCAAAATTTTAGAAAAGACATATTTTTCCTGCTTGACAGTTTGAAGCAAAAACAAGATTCTAAATAACGGCATATTCATCCAGTGAGGCTGAGGAGAGGTCCATTAATCATCTACAGCCTACCTTAAAATGCAAACAATTCCTTCTACTTTAGCGTCGGATAGTTGTTTGTCCTTTCCCTCAGAATGACACATTTCTGATCTGATGCTCCTATTGGCTGGATGACGTAATTTGTCTGTGCTATTCCTGAAACTGCTGTAAGTCACTGTTGAAAAGTACATCCAGTTTATGATGTGACAATGCTGTGGTTAGGGTTTGATTCGGTTTAGGCACAAAAACGACTTGATTGGGTTTAGGGAAAGATCATGGTGTGGGTTCAGATAAGTACTTTGTTAAGGTTATGGGGCCTTCATTGTCGTGGTTATCAAAAAAACACATGGTTTAGCTAAGGGAACAATTGTGGTCATGGTTAAACAAAAAAAATAATGTTGACTCGCAGTTATTTAATGGTGGTTTATTTATTTGCTAATTAAATAATAGAAACTTGTTGTAACTGTTGCCCTGAGGCAACAACGTACCATTATGGACAATTGCATATGTTGCCTTGAGACAACAGTGAACCATTATGGAATCACCATGGCAGCATGAGATTTTGGTAGTGTGTGTTTAGGTATATATAATGTTCAAAAGCATCTAATCTTTACAATTTAATTTAGTTTGTTGCAGTAAAGTAAAGTTCAGACTATTACTATACTCTGTAGGCCATAGTGAAGTTTGCCGTATTTAGCCTTATAACTTCGTCTTCTTTGCTTATAATTTCCACACATTTTCCTCCATTTACAGAATGAATTCAGCCTCATTCTATACCCCTTCAAGGAGGTAGAGGGTAGAAATCACACTTCAAGTTGAGCATAGTGAAGTTGAATAAGAATGAATTACTGATGAAGATGCCAGTGCCATCATCACCTGTGCATCAAGACAACACTGACCATTGAACTATTTGGGTGGAGAGAAAGGGCAGGTGCAAATACCCTGGATGTAAGGGTAAAGTGGAAGTGCAGTGCAGAAAAAGTGTCACCTAGCTGTGCTTCACTCCTGAAAAAAACTGCTTCATGGAGTTCCATAAGCATTGAGCAGCAACACCACAAATGATGGCAACACACATCAGGAAAGACACAGGGGACTGATAGGAAACATGCATTGAAATGAAGGAGTGATGATCAGACACTGGAATTTGACACCAGTTTCTTGTTTTGCAAATGGTTATGATCTTTATTTTGATAAGTAGTTCATTTAAAGATTGAAAAATTACGCTTAGACTCTTTGAGACATTCATTTCAGTGGGTTGTTCCACAATGGTACAATGTTGCCTACAGGCAACGTTCAGACAAGAAACCCTCTAAAATTGTTCCTTTTATAATATTTTTCAATTTAAAATGGCATGTATTGTAACCTGTTGAAGCTATTGAATCTTTTACACATGTTTATGAAATAAATTATGTTCAAATTCTCTCTTTTTTTTTCACTTTAACACCATTATGGTACAATGTTGCCTACAGGCAACAAACCCCAAAAACGTCTAAAAAAGAAAAAAATGTTTATACAGTTTCTTTAGATTATCTTTATTTAGTCTATTTTAAGACATAAAAACACTCCAAACATTTTTTTCCTAACTGGCATCATGATGCGTACCATAGAGGGTTAATGTCCGAAGTTTTGTTGATCCAACCATCCCCAATCCTGACCTCCTCCCTGTGCGGACTTTGCTCGTATATAAAAACCTCACCTTACTCCTTCCTTTGCTTCCGTCACAATGACTATGGCGGCTAGAGGGTTTTGTCACCTTTCACGTTTTGGGGCACTTCTTCCAACGACTGATGCTGTTGTTCTTCTCGGGAGAACAGTCTCAAAATGGCACCTGTTTTAAGCGAGTTCATCCAAAGCGGAATCGGTGGCTCTCTTTGAGAGGCCAGACGGCAACCGGGAGAAGAAAAAAGAAGGTGGAGAGCCACTCACCCAACTCCAAGACCCTGCTGTGCCAGCATCTATCCCACATAATTACACTGGGCCACAAATAGAAAGGCAGTTTTCTCTCCTCCCCGACCCTCTGCTTTTCTCCTTCCTGTGCCGCTCAGCAGCAGTTTACAGGGATATGCAGAGCACGGGGGCGGGTGAGGCTATTTAGATGTGAGAAAAGGCAATTTGTCAGAAACCTAAGGGAGCACTGGAGTGATGACAAGAGAATAACAGTAAAAGGACTATAGGATTGAATGGCTAATTCTGTGATGGCGGAAGAGGAATGAGGAGAGAAGGCTCAGTATGTTTGCTTGTGCGCATTGGAATCTATTATTTTCTCAGATGAGCAAGTAGAAAAAAATGCACCACACAAACATACACACATCCGAGTAGATGCGATGTGATGGTGGCTGTTGTGTAACCAAGCCTAGTGAGTCATGAGAGGGAGGAATGCGTTGTTGTGATGGTTGGAGGAGGAGGAGACCTGCCTGGGGAAAGACTGGCAGAGACAGTCAGATCCGTTAGCAAAGTCATCTGGGAGAGAGAGAAAGAGGCTGGACATTTGGTTTCAGGCCTTGCCTCAACTGCCAGTGGTTGTCTGGACCCCGGACCACAAGTGAGGCGTAAATAAATCGGAGCCTTGACGCAGACGTGACTCTAGACAGAAAGAACACATGTGCACAGAACCACATACGCAGGCAAACCCATACATATGTGCAGACACACACTACATTAAATGAGTGTAAAATGACACAATGTGATAGAAGGAGGTTATCAGGGGCTGCAGGCTCATAAGCCAGCCTTCATCTTTGCACACACACACACACACACACACACACACGCAAGGAAATGTGCTTTTTCTCTTAAACTCTTAAAAATGTATGCTTTGCTTTAAAGTGTACTCCTGCTGAAATCGCACACAATATGTGTCAAGTGCAAAATTATACCTTGTTTGATTTTGTGTGTGTGTGTGTGTGTGTGCATCTTATGTGACTGTTAGTATTGACTTCCCCCTCGCCCGGGAGCTATTTGTTTTCAGAGGTGCGTAGGCAGTTCTGTTTGTATGCGTTGTGTGTGCGCCTGTGATACTTGTCTAGTACATGTGAGCACACACACTCCCTCGCTCGCTGTCGTACATGCCTGGATTCAGGCTGTGCCTCCATGGCAGCGTTATCATCCAAAGAGGCAAACAGCCAGCCACTGATTTAATAAGCTGCCTAGGGAGCCACAGTGAGGTGGGAAAGCACTATCAGCTGATAACTGCCCTCCCTGCAAGCCTAGCTTTTTCCTCTGATAGCCCAGCCAAGAGAAGACTCAGCTTCTCCTTCGTTTTCTATGTGAATGTGTATGTGTGTTGTGTGTGTGAGTGATACCCCGCCGGCTGCTGCCCACGTGTCTGTAGGCTGCGTCCGTCCTGTGCTTCTTCTCTCTGGGTGTCAGACAGACAGCAGAGGAGAGCCCACACATGGCAAAGGGAGGCCTGAGCCCAGTACTGAGGAGCATATGCTCAGAGCGTCAGTCTCCCCCCCCAACACACATACACACCAACCGCACACACACCCCGCGTCATGGCTGCCAATCCTGCCAAGCCGCAGAAAGCCGTGGGCCAGACTACTGACAGATTCCCCCATCTATCACTCTGTTCTGTTCTTCACACAGGCCATACAGCAGTGTCTTAATCATACCACAACCTTGAAACCACCAAAGAGAAAAAGGATACTGCTAATATGACACAACAAGAGGAAAAAATCACCACAAACTTTTTACTGCTGCTTTATTTTGACAGTGTCTGTTGTTTTGTTGACTGTGATGGCTGTGTCGCCATGTTTTAAAGTGTAAGTAAACGATAAGTGGAGTAGCTCTATATTCCATCCAGTCCCTGCAGTCTTTCTAGGAATTATGTGCCGGAAGCCAGCAGAGAAAACAGTGTGTCCTTTTTGTAACGAGGCATAAAATTAAGATGGGTGCGTTTGCGTCCTGTTACAGACCTATTATTAAGGTTTGCTTTTCTTAACCATGACCACGATCTTTTCACAACCTTAACAAAGTGTTTTCATCGATTAAAGGTCCAGTGTGTAACATTTAGGAGGGTCTATTGGCAGAAATGTAATATAATATTCGTAGGTATGTTTTCATAATCACCTGTTACCTTAAAATTAGCTGTTTCCATCTATAGACACCACAGGTCGCCCCATGGAGTCCGCCATGTTTCTACAGTAGCCTAGGACGGACAAACCAAACACTGGCTGTAGACAGGGCATTTTTCAATGTTTTTAGCTGCATTAGTAATTTTTAACCAACTGGAGCAAAATTAATTTCAAAAAAAAAAAATTCTCTTTATTTCATTTTACAAAATTTCATAGGCAGTGTTAGTGTTTTGACATTAAACATTTCTGGGGCAAACTGGTAGCTCACATGGTAGAGGTGGTGGCCCCGTGTACTAAAGTCCTTGCTGCATCTGCCCTTTGTTGTGTGTCGCCTTCTCGGCTACTCTTCAGCTGTCACTATAAATTAAAGACCATAATATAGTATATATATAGTGTGTGTGTGTATGTATATATATATATATATATATATATATATATATATATATACTATTAACTTTACTTAACTAATTTTATTTCAACAATAGGAGTTCTCTGTAAAACAAACAGAGTAGCACCATGTGCAGTACTGTGCACTCCTAGCTATGAATAAATTTCACTGTGGCACCAGTGTTTCTTTCTTCACCTTTCCCTTTTTGTATCCCACCATCTGTCTCTGAAATCTTGCACTCCCTCCCCTACCTCGAGAAGTAGCTATTTTTTGGCCAAGATTTTCTATTTCTAAGCCGCTGGTATTATTTCAAGGTCAGTTATTGCTTCTTTTTTTTTTTGCCTGTGGTGTGCGTTATCACACATGATTACAACCACCTCACAGTGTATGTGTGTTGCACGAGGGCTCATATGATAGGCATACTTTGGGGTGGCCACGGTGACCTGCAGCTGACACCAATGATTGATCCCGGTGCTGGGATAAGTGCCTGCGCACCGGTGAGCGCACCAGTCCACTGAAACGCAGCCAAGCGGAAAATTAGAAATCTCTTCATCCCTGGTCCATTTGAAATCCGATATCTCCCATCTTCCCCTCTCACAGGCACCTTTCCTCAGCCAATAAATCAGTAATTAAATGATGTGTTTGTGTGTGTATGTGTGTGTATGTACATGAGGGCAGGTGCACGTCCTTGGGGGATCACCTAGGGCAATTGGGGTGATGGGAGTATTAAGTCTCCAACAAAACTGCCCCTCTCCCCAAATACACATATACACCACCTCCTATTGTCTGCATAAAAACAGAAACACACGTTTACTCATACACATTGTATTGTCCCAGATACAAACACATCCCCACTCACAACCACACTTCTGAGTTGTACAATGTGTGTCAGATAAAGGTGTAACGGCGCCTCTGGTATCAAATAAATCAAAGTCAGGCCTCCTCTGAGTGCAGCACCTGACCTTTTGGAACCATCGGTGCAGTTTCACTCCTACAATCACACTGGGACACAAATGTCCCTTGTTTTAATGTTTCCCGGTTGTTTCTTAACTTCTAACATCTATCTCTTTGTGTTGTCCAGGTACATCGGCCCAGGGCAACCCCCTTCTGGCTTCCCTCCCTGTCCCAGGACGGCCTCTGCAACCTCAGCTCGACCTCAAACACCTCCTGCCCTTCAGGCTCAATGGATCCTCTCCCCTCAGCCTCTTCCCTAACTTTAACACGGTGAGTGCAATGGCAGCTGATATCATGGAAAATAGCAATTAGATAAACACTGATATTAAGGTGGAACCAATTAATCTATGACTTTTATCAACAAGAAATTTCAACAAGAAAGTTCTCTTGCAGAGTCCAAGACTGAAGCCTCTAAAAATAATACTGTACCTAATTAGATCCAACAGAAATATCATGTGCATAGGTGACTCATTTCACTGCAGAAAAGTATTGTGAATACACAGTTTGGTAACACACTTCTTTGAACTTCTTTAAAAGGTCCAGTGTGTATGATTCAGTGCCATCTAGTGGTGTAGTTGCAGATCGCAACTCCCTCGCTTCATCCTCCCTTCAAAGTACAAAGGAGGGATTACAGTGGCGAATTTTCCTGAAAAGTGGTTTGTTTCTTCTGGGATACTGTAGAAATATGATGGTTCAACATAGTTGCCTCAGTGAAAGGCGACCCGTGGCGTCTGTAGATATAAAAGGCTAATTCTAAGGTAACAAAAACATGACACTTTTACACTAATCAAAACATAGAATATTATTTTCCATTTCTGCAATCCTTCAAAATGTGACACACTGGGCCTTTTAATATTTTGTCACGCCTTGCACACTTCCCTTTGAAATTGCAAGGGCAAAATATCAGGCAAGGGGAGTGAAAGCAAAGAATCAGTCTATCCATCAGTGGTATTGATTAAAAACATGTCAACATATTAACATCATTTTGTACTCTGGGGCAGTAACAGCCTTCATTTTAATGGGAGAGGGTTGTGATCCACGTACTTCATGATTTGGGTGTCAGTGTTCAACCTTGTGATGGTTTTGAGTTCATATCAGAGAGAGGTATGAAGAAAGACAGGCCTATAAAATTGTGTCCTTAATGCTCGCCACGCAGTTATTCACCATCTCACTATCTGTTCTGCCAGACCTTAGCCTCCAGTACTCGTGCCATAAACTTTACCGCTGTCTCTGTGCGGAGGCCTTACCTTAGGTCTGGGGTGCTAATCTTTATTCAAGCAGTGTTTCACCTCTCAGAATGGCTAGTTGTCACCTCAGCATCTCTACAGATGAGACCCATAGTAATTTGTTTCGAACGTCAGCAACAAACTGTTCGGTCCTCAAGCCCCATGGCTCTGATGCCTCGGTGCCTGGAATTAAAAGCTTGTATCTTTGATCCTTTACTTACCAGCACTATACCCATTGTCGGTTTGTGTGTGTGTGTGTGTGTGTGTGTGTGTGTAGGCACTTCTGATTTCTTTGATCCTAGTTTTACACTGTGTGTGTGTGTGTGTGTGTGTGTGTGTGCATCTGTGTGTGTTCACTTCTCTCATCGCACACTGTGAAACCATCTCCAGTTCTGTGGACTGTAAATGAAACATAAGCCAGAGCTTTGGCTCCAGCATGCACTTTACACCTTTTCAAACCAAGCAAAAAAAAAGGTGGGAAGAGAGAGAGAGATGTAGGGCCACACAGACATCTGGCGGGTTCTTACAGTGGAGTATTTGTGTGGTGGATGAGACATAAATGTGTGCTGTATGATGTGTATGTGTGTATGTAGGGGGTCTCCAGCCTGTTATGTGAAAAGTGCAGTTTATTCATTTGTTCTGCTGCCCACTGCTTTTGCTCGTGGGGTTGGCTATACTGCCCTATGGAGGATTGAGCATGCCTAGCAGCAAAGGCAGCATGGAAAACATTCATTCCTCTGACACCCTCATGTATTTATATTAGTGTTGGAGGCAGTAGGGCAGGTCTCTGGTCAGTAGTTGTTCTGTTTTATGCTTATTTTTCTATTTTCAAACCAATGTCTGTGGCTCACAGCTCTGTTCTTGCCTTTATGTTGTCTGATACAAATAATTTTTGACAACCCACAGCAAATATGTTTCAGAATAAAAAAAAAAATGTTATGCTTACTTATTAGAAACAATAAAAGTACTCATATCAGTGGCATTTCTTATTATTTATTATATAGTTATTGCAAAAGAAAAAAGCGGTAGATTATCAATGAATGCACCAAGCTTATGAAAATATTATTTACAGAGTTGCAATGATATTCAGTCAGCCCTTGTTAAGGAGAATACAACTCGCGGTGGGATGTGGAATCTACCACAACCAGAATGCAGAAATTATGATAACTGCGGAAATAACATCAAATCAGTGTCGCTTCAGTCCCGGGAGGAGATGATTAGCCTCCACAACACACAGTCTGACAGCGCAGCTGTGGCATTAATCACAAAGTCCATTCAACTGGGAGCCCCAGGTTCTCTTAGCCCTGATAAGGCACACGTTGTCCCGGACGTGTGCAGGGGGGAAGATGAATGCACCTGTCTCCAAAACTAAATATCCTCCGGTTCCCCTGGTGTCCCGTCTTACATCCCCCCCGCCCCTCCTCACCCTCTCCTCATCTCTCTGTTCGTCTCTTTCTCCCTCTTTCTCTCTACCTACCCTGAAACCCCATCACGGACTCAGCCGTCCGGCACAGGATAAGTTCTGTCTGCACCAGGATGGTGGGGGAGGACGGAGGGCTTGGACAAAAGACGCATTTATAGCAGTCGGTTCAGGATGGCTGCGGACAGACAATGGGCACATTCTTCAGTTCCTAAAACAAATAGCTGTGTGCAGTCTGCCCTGCTAAGGTGGACAGAGGGCAGCCGGAGTGGGAGAGCTGGGTTTCTGTGGTCAGGCTTCAGCTGGTGAAGGGAAAAGTCAGTTGCTCCCAGAGGTAGCTTTGAGTCATGTAGAAGAAGCCAAAAATAAAGCAACAAAGGCAAAGATAGCCCTTAGGGAGAGATATACCTCAGCCTGGAGGTTTCAGTGTCAGGTGTGTTTATATTCCCTCTCACACCTGGCCTTGAGGAATCCGTAGTAAACAGACTTCACTCTTGCACAGGAGGCAGCTGCCTTGGACATGGCACAACTCTTTGTGTGGCAAAGAGGGATCTGATGTTGCTCAGGCTTGTGTTCTCAGAAAGAAAGCAAGGCAGTGTGCTATCCTCGCTGCCATCAATACACCAACACTCCTTGATCTCTGGGCAGCTGAGGCTGTCAGCAGTACCATCGGTGTGATTCTAGTGAGCGCACTAACTGAGAACGGCGCTCTGCCCGGCCATCCTGAGTCCCATCTCCCATGCAAGCCGCTGAATGGACTGGGCCAGGCCCTGTGCCAGCCTGGGGAGAGATCCAAGGTGATTGTTATATGTGATACCAAGTTGAAGGGTGCCGCAATGAAATCAGCTGTCATCATGGCATGCAGACCTTCTAATGAAGCCTCGGCTTTCACTCTGCTGTTTATAGTATGCCATTCTGGGGCTCTCTGCAGTCCTTTCACAGACAGTTAAAACTGAATTAGTCTGCCGAAAACCCTCTCCAGAAACACTTTCCCGTGGGCTGCAATGATTCATAATGCATTGGACAGTCACATTTCTGAAATTACAATGAACTCTAACTGCATAAAAATACTAGCCATATCCTGAGGTTCATAACAACCGGACAAAATTGTTGTGTTAGGAACAAACTTACTTATCCTACAGAACCTGTGTGGAGAGAAACATGAAGGCTAAAGCTGAATTTATAAAGCAAGGGGTCGACTGGAGTCCCCCTACAGGTACCTATGGTGCAGCTATTTATAGTTGAGCATCAGATTTCACCCACTGATATCATCAGACGCCTGTATCAGGCTGTATCATCTCAATTATATTCCCCAGAGTAACTGTGTCTATATTCTTCAATTTACTTTGTGATACAGAGCGATGGCAGGATACACACATTCTTACATCCAGGAAACTTTACATCATTTTGCCACGTCTCATTACTGAATAGAACCCTACTGCTATGCAAACACTGTGTTAACATTCATACATTCATACAATGCGATCACACTGAATAAAAGGTTTGCAGTGTAATGGCTTTGCTAGACTTGAGTAAGTGGAAAAAACTACTGAGAGTCTTTTTTCAACTTCCTTGTCTCCACAATCTCTACCAGCATCAGAAACTTGAATGAGAAAACAGAAGCAGTTAAAGTTGAGCGATCTGTGAATACCTGTTTGACTTACAGAAACTGCATTCTGGGTGGATGTACATTTCTGCAAACATTATGTTTTAATTTTTATTTTAGCAAGAACTATTTTAATATCAATATTTTGAGTATTGTTGGTTGGCACAGGACCGGCTCAGCCCCATTTTTGAGATCTGTTCAATTAAAAAGTGTTTGGTAGTGGTGAAAGGGTGGGGCAGTTCCATCAAGATATTCTCTGCATTGTAACAGCAGGAGCAGATTACTTTAGCCTGCAATGCATTTAGAGTGAATCTGACACCAATCTTAATTATGATCTAAACACAGTGAGCAGTCACGTACAGCAAAGAGGATTCCACACCCGCAGAATATCGTCTGTCTTTACTGTTTAAATGATTAAGAGCAAACAGCCATAGATACAGCCACGTATCTGAAATCAAAATATTGTTCCTTCCAATACACAGTTAAGTGACATTAAAACCAACAGCAAACATTTCAGTCTGACAGACACCAGTGCTGACAGAGTAATAGTGTTGGGTCACTTAAATAGAACAGGCACAGTTGCAATCAATGAACTGTCGGTTCAAACTAGAAAGAGGGATTGCTTCAATTCTGAGAAGGCTATTTTCATATATAAAAAAGCAAGCAATCATGCTATGATCATTGCTTCTGAAAAGTTCTAATTGAATAAAAAAAATCACACTTATGTGAAAAATTTTCCACCAAAAGTAAGAATTTGTATTGTATGAAAATGACATGAGGTCACCAATCTCAACATACTATCAGTTAGAATGATAAAAATCATCAATCAAGAATCAAGAAAGTTCTCCCACATTAACACATGCAAATACAGACTGAGGAAGATGTCAGTAGAGCACATACACACTTCCACTGTCCTAAGAAGAGGTATATTTAGACAAATAAGAAATGTGTGGGTGGACCATGGGAATTAATTACATACATTGTCAATAAAAATACATTATTATTAATACCTTATTATTTATTGTTGTAATGACAGTAGAACAAATTATTTTCCAAATGAGCATGTGTAGGTTTGCATAATAAAGTGGCCAAAGCTGCCTCCACTACTGTGCCTTGACATTTGTAAGGGAGGGGAAAATGTAAACAAATCAGGAAGAAATTCTGTGGGAGCAGTAATATCATCTATTGTGTCAAGAAAGAACTTAAGATTCTAAAGCAAGGCTATCTTCTTGTGCTGTGAACTCCTGCGTTACCACAAAGTTATGTCATTTGAAACGCAATAATTGGTTGGCGTGCAGTATTGCTTGATGAAATGTATAAAGTAGGCCTCTCCACTGAGGTTATCTTTTGTCTTAAAGGCTACCCTCATCTAGTGCATCATAACAAACATGTCAGTGTGACTCTTTATGAAAAGTAACAAAATAAAAAACAGCCACTGTTAAAGTTACTCTATGCATGTGCAAAACAGCCCCTAATGTCAGAAAGGTTATGCACCAAGCCCGAAGTATCACACACTGTCCTGCAGGGAGAAATTCAGATAGTCCCCTAACATCAGAGGGTCATGCAACCTCATGCTAATTCACCGAGGGAAGTTTTCAGTTGTTACAGATTTATGCCACAAACCTGCTCAGCTATCTAAAGTAGACAGTCCTTGTTTGTCCTTGATTTCTTGTGTCTTTCTTCGTTTTATTTTTTTATTTTGACTCGCTGTGATTAACACGCAAGGAGCATATTCCTCTTCATGCCCTCTTGCCTTCAAAATGGCCGTGCAATTAGGCTCTCTAAAACTGTTTCAACAAACACTACATTTTAACCTTCATGAAGGCAGGATTTGTTGCAAGTCTTTTGAGTTAGACTGCTTTAGTTTTAACTTGCCAGCTTTCACCCTTAACAAAGAATTAGTTGTCTCTCTTTTCAATAGAGTTCTATTATTATAGAAACATCAGTGCCAAAAAGCTGCCCTTACTCTTCAATTCTAAAGGACAGACATAAAAATATTCATCGCTAATAACTGAAGATGTTTCCCTATTACATTCAACTGTAGCTGCTGGAAATAATTGGATGTGATGCTGCGCTGTCTACTGATGTATTAAAAGATTCTTTATAAAAGTATGGCCACACTAAAGATTGAATCTGGGCAACCTCCCCTTACCTCTGAGGTGAAGCTGTTCTGCTGCACCGAAATATCTCATTTGGGAAAATGAAATCTTATAGAACTAATGTTGTTTGTACTGGTCTTTTTCTTTATGTCTCTCAGATGGACCCTGTCCAGAAGGCAGTGATCAACCACACATTTGGTGTCCCTCAGCCCCTAAAGAAGAAACAGATTATCTCCTGCAACATTTGCCACCTGCGCTTTAACTCAACGGTAAGAAATATTTTAGTGGCTTTATGCCTTGGTGTTTATGAGAAATATAGAGAGGTTGTGGGACAATAAGAGAGAGTAATAGACAGCATGCCAGACTGTGTAATTTACAACATAAAAGCAATTTTTACCAAAAAAGTGAGTCTAGCCCCAGAGAACAACATCTCTTTGTTTTGTGCTTCTGCTATCTTCTTGAATATTGTTTTTTGAAAATATGGCCTTTCCTCAATTACCTCAGCTCTTATCATCCTCATAATAATGTGTTTGTGTATACTGTACACATGTGTGCACGTGTGCGTGTGCGTGTGTGTGTGTGTGCGTGTGTGTGTGTGTGTGTGTGTGTGTGTGTGTGTGTGTGTAAAAACCAAATGTGTGTCTTTGTGTGCATATGCAAAACAGAAAACACTTTTAGTGGATCCCTGTCTGCAAATGTATGGACCTTAAAATCAGAAGTTAGTCATTTAGGTTTTTTTTTGTTGTTATGTGTTTAAAAAAGTTTGTTTCCTTTTCTTTTCAGTGAAATCTGTATGTGTGCGCCTGCCTGTTGTTTTGGTATGAGGGATTAGACAGCAGGGAGAGCTGCCGTTTATCAGCAAAGAGCAGAAACAATCAGCGGCCCCAGCAGGAAGCAGCATTCTCGGCTCCTCGTTCTATTTCTCCCATCCCTGCCACCTCTACCACTCGCACACATACACAAACACACGCCCTCATACTGTACCCATGCACACCAGTGCATGCACATACACACCCAGAGACACACGAGCAAACATCCCTTGACATTTCATGCATATTCACATAAACAAATAGATAATAGTCCAGAAAGCCTTAAGACATCTCATGTCTGGGCACAGTAAAATACACACACACAGGCACACACATTTTTTTGGACACCATCTTCAAAGAAGGGCTGAGGCACAGGAGACAGGGAGCTGAGGGGGGAGTGGAGACTCAGACGTGCTCTTCACACACTAGAGCAAATCCCATTCCCTGCCTCGGCACACCGACTTAAAGAGGAGTGTCAGGTCTGACTGTAGCTTTATCTGTCTCTCTGAGAGCATGAATACTTTCCTAACACTTCCATGCACCTTCCACAGAGTTTGCTCAGATATTATACCCCGTTATCTTTGTGCATAATGCTCAAAGGGGGTAATAAGTAAGCTTTCCTTGCTGCTCAATATAGCATAAATTGGCCTGAAAGAGCAACTCGACACCAGCTGGAAATCTTGTTTCTGCAGACCTCCAGTGGTTCAACTTTTCACCTTGCTGCAGTGATGTAGAGGTATAGGACTATTCCAGGGTGTGTTAATGCACTGTGACGTCACTGTTGGGTGTGATTACAGGTGCTGACATACATGTGCCCTTAATGACAATTCTGACATTTTAAGAAAAACACTTATTTTTGCTGAAAGTTACATGAGCAAATCAATATCTCTCTCGTAACTGAAAACAGGGCGAAACTGCTCTTTGTACAAAGCTAACAAAACATTTCCTAACTGCAACCTCAAACTATATTGTGAGGTTGCAACCAGCAGAGAGTACAGGACAATGCTGCACTGGGCAGCACACAACCCACCTTAAAACCCCAACATGTCATTTTTACACTTAGTTTTGGTGTACGAGTTAAATAACAAGGTATCATGTGTTACTCAGGGAGCTTTAAAGGTACTGTCAGGGAGATGATGTTACCTTCAGACAGACAAAAACATTTTTTCCCCACTAAGCTAAGCTAATCAAGGTGTAGCTTTATATCAAATAACCGTATTCCTCTGTCACAGCAGAAGAACACCTGAGTGGCCTGAGCCTCCTATTGTTGTCCGACTGCTATCCTGCTCAGCATGCATACCTTTGGGTTGAGCTAAAATGTCCTTATCAATACAAAAAAAGGATCAAATAAAATGATTTGAAGCAGTGTTAGTATTGCACCATTGTGCATGCTAATGTGGATCTTCAGGTATTTCTGTTGTAGTTCTTATGTTGTTGCTAATTTCTTTTTTGAATGTTTCAATTCCTAGTTGTTTCCCATAGAGGTTGATAGAACTCGTGAATTACTTCACAGCTCTTTGATATTTGTGCAGTTTTGTATAGAAGATAATAATCATCTAAAATGACTGTGTAATGTTGGGTGTAGAATAAGCAACTTTGCAATACACTGATATGTTTGGTGTCTATAATCCAGGTACAGTGGTGTTGAAATATTGTAAAATAGGTCAAGGACGTGCAGTGAGAACATTGTTTGTGTGTGAAAGGAGTCTTCTGTCAGTTTGCTACTCTTGTACCTGCATACATCTTTTATTTTATGTCGTTCCTCTTGTTCATCATATTTAAAATTTTATATTGTTATAATATAATGGAACATGATTAGGCTGCATGTATTTGTAGCACAATGGAACACAAAATAAAACAAAGAGGGGCAAATTTTGGCAAAAGCAATATATTTACCAACACCCTTCATTGTAAGTGACTTGAGGGGAAACTGTACGGTTCTATGCACCTCCACAATCAAAACAGGCAGCTCAGTGATTGTTAAATTAAGCAAGCCAACTGCCAGATCCACTTAATTTTTATGTCTTTGTTATTTTTAAGCAAGTCATTCTTCAGTGCCATTTCAGAGCTATAGAGGAACATGTCCCACACAGTCTATGCACCAGATATAGTCAGATTTTTGCTTTTAACCATACGACTGGCTAATCACCGGACATCACTGATCCCTTTGAAGAATACTGTATCTTGCTGGCCCTAGTGGTGATGTGAAAACCAAAGCTCATTTCACACCTTGTCCCTCTACCTCCACTGAGACCTAATTGGACTGAGAGACTAGTGGTGGAGAAGGAAGTGGCTGAATTCGACACATCACGCCTTTTTTAGGGCAGATTTATCACACAACGCACTTGCGTGTGAGTTGTTTTTTACAGATGCTTTGACAGCAACATTATTTATAGGGCTCCACCATGTCACACCATTAGGCTCGCTAATGTGAAGTGTACATGTTTAACTACATCCCTAGAGTGCTGGTGTTTACACAGAGCTAACACATGAGACTGGTTGTGGTGGCGGTGTATGTATGTGTGCATTTAACCTTGAATCTGCGCACTAACACATCGCAAGCAGCACATTTATTTACTGCTTATGGGACTTAATGCATTGTTGATGCTCAGGTAATCAGAGAAATCCACATTTTGCTTCTAATGAAAAAGTCTTTTAGTGATTTCAAGTCTCTGCATGTATTTATTCCTCACTTAGGAGTCTTCAAAGCAAAGTCCAGTCTCTGTACTCAACCTGTTTGGTGCCAGAGGATTTGCATGATTTATTTTTTGAGGAAGTAAAACTCAGCAGCACTGCAGTCTTGGAGGAACATCTTACCTTGCTCCACTTGTCAAAACATACACCCTTTGGGGAAAAAAATGTAGTTTTATACTTAATCCTCTATGCTTAATCCATCCATCTCTTAAGTATTGAGGGTATGAAAATGTTCATATTACTAAGTATTCTCTATAATTTGTGGGGTTTTTTTGGAGTAAGGAGGGTAAATGTTCCACAATTTGGATTTAATTTGAAACAAAACATCTAATTTAGCCATTATTGTACTGTATGTACTGAAGTGGTGGTGTTTTTTTTAGTAGTTCTGCTCCATCCCTCTATAACTATGTCTTTTCCAGGCCGGGAGCTGATGAGAGCTGATTCCTGGAGGTTGTTTTAGCTTTTAATGAGTGATCTCTGTATTGATTTCTCTGCTATTCTTATGTATCCATGCTTGCTCTTACAACAGGGGCTTTGTTCTCGGATTGAACAGGGCCGTGAGAATGATGAGAATGTGAAGGTATATCATGATCCACCTGAAAGAAAATGTGTGTGAACATGTTTATTGCTCCATCGCAGTCAGTAAGAATGTGTCTGATTTGTGTTTGTGGGTTTGTGTGCTATTGAGTGCTCAGATATGTGTGACATTAGTATGTATTGTCACGTGTCTAGGACTCGCAGAGGCTGACTCTCACAGTGCACATTAATAGGGTAGTTGTGGAGATGGGATCCTCTCTCTTGTTGCATATTACACATGCAATTATACCTCTGGCCTCCCAATGTGCCATCGCTGTTATCAGGTGGAAACAGACTCTCCTCCTCACAGCCTGTGTATGCCTGCGAGAGAGCAAATATTCAGGCGAGAGTTTTAACATTTATTGCACGTGGGCTCCAGTCTTTCCAGCAGCTAGTGCATCCAGTCAAACACTCCTGTCTGCTTTTCCCTCCCAACCTCTCTATCATTTTCTTGCAGAATCAAGCAGAGGCCCACTACAAGGGACACAAGCATGCCCGGAAGCTCAAAGCCATGGAGGCCCAGAAGAACAGGCAGCGACGAGCCGGGGAGGCGTCGTCCACAGGAAGGGAGAGAGACCGAGACAGAGACCGGGAACGAGATCGGGACCGGAGCAAGACGTCCACATCCGAGGCAGCCCTTCCCACGCTCATGGATACCAGCTTAGTGGAGGGAACAAGTACGTTAACAGACAGAGAGAAAAGCATTTCTTGATGATCACTCTAGCGGACTTTGGTTCCCCCCCTCCACTCCACTCAATCTTTCTAAACCCCCTCCACCAATCCACTTCTCACATCATTGACAGCTTCCATCCTCCATGTCTTGACCTCCCTTATCTCTTTCTCTCTGCTCCATTGTGTTACACTTTGAGATTATATCACCTTATCCTTCACCCTCTCACCCTCCTATCTCCTCTGTGTTTCTGTGCTTTGGAACTTCAGCAATTTCAAACCACTCCATCCTCCCCAAAACCTCTCTGACCTGGCCCTCTGTCCCTGTGCCTTGTGATGGATAGAGAGCTCCGAAGCTGTGGGATTGTGGGATGTCTGCGAGCAAGAGATGTTGTATAAATAAAGGGGCTGGCTGAGATCGATCGTAGCTTCACTGGGGTCGTTTTTACCCCCTTTGCTTCTTAATTTCCAGTGCTTGACTCCTTTTCGCTCTCTCCTATCTATCTCGGTTAGACAGAGAGGGTAGTTGTAGAACCAGAATTGGTGTATTTGTGCAGCATGAAAAGAACAACACATGGTTCTAGCTGAGTTGAGAGGGAGCAAAATAGAGGTAAGAGTTTTCATTTTGAGGGGCTTTCAAATAGAAAAAAAACTTGGAAGAAATCTTCTTTTACAAAAAGTTAAAATGTTTTCACATTGGTGGTGTAAATACAGGCATTTTATCTTTTGATAAAGAAAGACGAGTGCATTTCATTTCTTTCAGAAGAATACAAATGTTGACTTTTCCACACGACATGGCTGCAACTTTAGCTCTGAGAGCATGAATTGCTCCAATGGCACTTTGACTGCAGAGTGAGCCCATTACCTTCTCATGTTGCACTCGTCTGGGTCCACACTTTTCATTTATCCATCCAAGGTGACGGGAGTGGAGGAGCAGTTTTCCCTCTCTCTCTTCTACTTCCCTACTTCATTCTCCCCTCCACTTCCCCCCGCCCCGGAGAAGATCACTATCTGAGCAGAATTTCAAATGCACTTGGATGATAGATGGAATATTGGAGAAGAGATATGAAGGTACTGAGAGTAGAGGGGAGACAGTTTGCAACCCCTCCTCCTTCACCCCCATAGACATGCTCATGTGCACGTGGACACATATATGCACACTTTTTTTTTGCCTTGAGCACTAAGAGTCTCCTTCAGAAAGGAGAAAGTGGACAAAAGACTGGGAGCCTGATAACGCTCTCATCAAATCTCATTTTAATATTCCGCCGTTGCAAAGGAGAGCTCTGAAAGAGGGATTCAGCAGTGGAGACGAAAGCAGATGATGAGTGGAAAATGAAAGATAAGATGAAATGAATGAAGGAGACAGAGAGAGGGAGGAATAAGAGAGAAAGAGCATGGAGGGATGGGGGGGGGGGTCATTGGAGAGAGAAAAGTAGATAATTCATAGCTAGTTTTTATGCAGTGAATAATTTTACAGTTCCAAGGCAATTCTGTGAGGAGGAACACTCTTTAATAAGCCCAATTGTGTGATTGGCCTAATGTGAAATTGAAATGCAGCAGTGCGAGCCAGTGGTGGCATGCACCACAATGCCAACCTGTAATGGAATAGCGCTCCAAATTAACACTCTATGAAATGAGTTATGTCTGCCATGAAACTGAAGGCTGGTGGGCTGCTGTCTGGAGGTAATGCCCACATTGTCTGCCATCAGGAACCAATAACACACCTGTCGGCTGTTCCTCTGAGCAGCCTGTCTGGCTCAGAATAAACAGACTCTAGACCCACAAGGTCAGCCTCTGCAGCTCCATTAGATCATCAACTAATGCACATTTAGACCCAGGAGCTGCAACCACTCATATACCACCTTTTGACTGTGGGGTTCTAGAGGTACACACGAACAAATGGTGAGTCATAAATTGCTTTCCAAGTGTATTTGGAAAAGTGCCACAGTTGGATGGGCCAGGTAATTAAAATGTAAACAATACATAGTTAGGAGAAATAGCAATATGATAGGACCAGACCCGAATGCAGGACCTAAGACTGCTCAAGTACCGACACAACCTCTATAGCAATCATTACAGCCTATAGATTGTCTGTTAAACTTTAGTGAGACTGAAAAATCTATTGTGAAAATCTCTTATTGACTCTAGGAATTATTATCCTTGTACATTTGGAGCATAGGAGGAAGTACTGTAGTGTCAGATTGTTAACGAGTCCACAGAGAGAGGAGGTTGGTATGGTAAGATGCACAAAATTAAGTTTTTTCCCATTTCCTACCAACAGTCAGTGTCAGTTTCTTTTAACCACAATTGTTAACCTTAGCCATATGACAACAAAAGACCCCAACCTTAATGAAGCGGTAACTTTAATCCAAACCCTAACCTTAACAAAGTCATTATTGTGCCTAAATCTAACCAAACCGTAACTGTTGCCTTGTATCCTTTTTGTATTTAAAGATCCAGTATGTAGGATTTAGTGGCATCTCGCAGTGTAGTAGATCACAAGTCGGAAGCTTCACCTTCCCCTTTCCAAGCATGAAGGAGAAACTACGGTGGCCGCGAAATGATCTATAGCCAGTGTTTGGTTTGTCCTTTCTGGCCTACTGTACAAATATGGCAGTTCAACATGGTGGCCTATCTCCGTCTATAGATAAAAAAGGCTCATTCTAACAAAAATGGGGTCCCTGGATAGCTCACCTGCTAGAGCTGGCGCCCCATTTACCAAGGCTGAGTTCTTACTGCAGCGGCCCAGGATTCAAGCACAAATGCAAGACCTTAAACTGCTCAAGTACCGACACAGAAACCAGGGGCTCTCCACCTTTTGCTGTCAAAGACCCCCAAAATGTATACATATCAGGCCATGTATATTTTATAAGACCTAGTCTCAGGGATCCTTGTATCATATCTGTTTATACTGTAGATTGGCAGATTACCAGTAAGGAGATTTTTTTTGTCATTCTTATACATTCTCTGATTGGGCCAACATGTAATTAATTAAATAAATATTCCCAATATTTCTTGGGGCCCCCAGGTTAAAAAATACTGCTCTAAACCAATGGAGATCTTCTATATGTTTTTAGTTTCTCTACAGTGTTCCATGTTGCTATACTGTATGCAGACTTTTTTGCCTACCTTACAGTTAAACTTTCCAAAATATCTGACATATTCTTTAATCTAGGGTACCACAACGTTCGTTATACAGGAGGGAGACCGAGAAGAGCAGAGACCACATTTTCAATCTTACAAAGGGACTAATCGATGCTTATAAACCATGTCCCCGACCAACAAAAGAGGGAGTGAGCACACAGCAATGAGCAAGTGAGAAAGCAGCAGAGACAGAGGGCCTGCATCAATCGTGACAAGCATCAATCACCCTCGGCTTTGATTGACTCCACTGCTGAAACCATCTTCGTGGGGACTTAGTCTGTCACCACAGTAATCATGATTTAAAGCAAGGATTTTTCCCCAGGGAAGTTGTTTATGTTCTGAGGCCTCCTTGGATCAGAGCTCGCCTGCTAAACCAAGCGCTCTGTGTCTGTATGTGTATGCGAGCAGGTGCATAATGAGTCCAATATTCATATTCATTTGCTGTTTGGCTGTGGTTGAAGTTCTCAGTGGATCAGTCTACTGAATTGAGATCTCTTCAGATGTGTTTACACTCTAAAAGCATGTCAGATTTAATTGGATTTAAAACTTGGATTAAATTCTTTTCATGTTAAAGAAAACTGATGATTGCCAGCATAACATTGATCCAAATATCCATAATTTGCTGCTGGGTAGTTCTGCTCCACAGAGGCCCTGCTGGCACTGCCAATATGCTGGCCTTTGGTCTGACAGTTTGCCAATGTCGGTGGCAGTTTCTCTCATCATGTTGATGATTAGAGAGCAAGTGGGACAACTGACAAGGAGACAGAAAAGCTTCTTTTTTTTTTTTTTTTTTAGGGAAGAGGGCGGGAGAGACTTGGTATTTATCAAAATTTTTGTCTGTTTCACAGGATGTTTGATCCCAGTCTGGAATGGAAAAAAAGCTCTTTCACAGCTTCAGGGCTGCTACTAAGAATTATTTCCATTATTGATTCATCTGTGGGGTTATTTTTCAGTTAATCTATTAACCTTTTCAGTCTGTAAAATGCCTGAAATGCTGCCCATCCCAATTTTTCAGACGTGTCATTTGAAATTGATTGTTTTGTTAAAACAACAATCCAAAACCCATAAAAAAAATATACAAAATAGTGAAAAGTAACTTATCCTCACATCTGGGAAGCCAGAATCGATTGAAGCACATTTGTGCCAGGAAAGAAAAATAATTGATGAAAAGTTAGTCATGATAAAAGTAAAAGCACACATGGAAAATTTAATTTATTCCATAAAAAGTCTGTTTTTTTTTAATATGACTAATTTATTTTGATGTATTTTTCTGCTTGTGGAAATGTGCCAGCAGAGTGGACCAGTTTGGCATTGTAGCTTGATAAATTATTGAAATGAATCAACATTTCCTGTTGATTTACTGCTTAATTAATAGAGCACTGATTTCAATATAAGTGTAAGTAAGAATAGATTTACTGATACATTTTTTTGCTGTTACAGTTTGGGCTTTTTAAAAATTAAGATATCTCAACGCGGTCGAGATAGCTGAAATGATTCTTTGCTGAATAAAGTCCTTCATGTTCTGAGTCTTTGGATTTTAGAGGGCTTTGATTCTCACCAGCCTCCATGTCTTCCCCTGTAAGGTTCCTGCTAAATCCATTGATCAGTATCACTCCCCTCCAGAGACTTCTCAGGTGGCCCTGTCTTTCACATAAGCTCAGGATCATACCTGCCCCCGCCCCCCCTCAGAGGAGCTCAAATCCCTTAGGGGTCACTCTCATTACAGCGAGGGGACTGTCTAATCTTGCTCCTATATAGGTTCTTTTTCTTTAGCTGGAATGGGAGAGGAAGGCCCTTATCTCCAATGATGAATTTACTCTGAAACGTAAAAGGGAAAATCAATGGAGCACAGTTGCATTAGGAAGGGTTGTGTGTATGTGTGTGCGTGTGGGGGGAGAAACCACACTAAATGAAATGGAGATATTCAGCGAGCGTAACGCACAACGCTCTGGGGTGAAGTTTGTGACTCCCTCGGGAGGGCAGTGGGGTGAAGGGGAGATGTGTAATGGAACTCCAGTGACTTATCGGCTGGGCCCGGCAGTCGATGGGTTTGTTTATATTGACTGAGACTCCGGGTCCACTTGATATTTGAATAGTGAGGGAGAGGGAAGGTGGAAAGGAAGGAGGGAGGAGGCTGGTGGCATTTACTTTCCTAAACCAATGCTAATCTAGTCTGTTCCACATGGTTTAAAACAAAGGCAGATAGTATATCAGGATGTGCCACAAAGCTAGCACTTGAAAAGCACTCTTAATGTTGGCTCAAATGTTGTACTAAAAGAGAAATGGTTGTTTTTGGAGATTGATTCAGCCGACTTTATATCCGTACTCAAAAAGTTCCGTGAATCTAAAGAGTGTTTTGCTGTTTAAGCATGCAAGGGTTTTTTGGGGCTTTTTTTGCTGGTTATTCAGGCTCATTGTTGTTTTTTTCAGATATCAAGCTTTGTTGGGATTATATTAACTGCAATGGAAAAAAAACAACTGCCTCCCCACGTCTCCAACCACTGTGCCAACCTAACACATAACAGAGCAGTCTCTCCATTAAACGTGTAGAGATGTTGTGGTGTTTTTTTCAGCTGCAACAGGCAGTTGTTTTTAGCGAGAAAGCTCTCAAAAGGCCACTGTACGCTACCTGCTCAGCACCAAACAGCAGAAAGACACAGTTATTGACTAGCTGGTGAACATAGTGGAGTATTTAGCAGCTAATGTGTCAGATATTTCCCACAGGAGTTAGTAGAGACCAAAAACTGAGTTAAAAGAGAGTGAATATTGGACTTCATTCATCGTATTCATCATGTTGCCAGAAACACAACTCTAAATGAATTATTATGTTTCTCTGTAACTGCTTAATGTGTAAATAAGCAGCTGTTTCACCATATCAACTTAAATGGTGATAATACTTAAATGTTGTGTTCAGGCTTGTTTCTGTGGCCAAAATAATCAATTATTGTAGGTTTAAATGAACCACAGTTTGCTGATGTAATTCTTTATTTCTACCTTTTCATGCAGGTCTTCAGTCTGATCTAGAACCGGCCAATGTGGAGGCGAAGCTCGAGGAGAGTCCCAGGAGCTCAGTAATGCTGACACCGGTATCCGAGGTTTCCTCTGTGGAGTTGGTCACCCTTTCCCCTCCTCAGATTTCACCTTCCTCACAGCTCTCAGAGACCGCCTCAGACACCAGCGCCCCTGAAGTCCCAGAGGCCGCTGAGGCTGCCGAGGCCGCAGGCCCGACCACTGAGTCAGGCAGCCAAGCAGACACATCCAGCACAAATGGGGAGCCACGTACAGATGAGGACAAGGACTCCAAGAAGAGCAAGGCTCACCTCCATTGTCCTGTCTGTAAAGTCACAGTCAACTCTGTCTCCCAACTGGAAGCACATAACAGCGGTAAAACAGCAGTTTTTAAAATGCCTGTAACTGACGCAAAAATGTTGGGGATCTGAGCGTCAAATAAATGCCTGTAATATAATTTGATTTCAACCTGAAATAACCTGGCAACTGTCAACTGTCTCCACCAGGTACAAAGCACAAACTGATGCTGGAAGGTCACAGTGTTCTGCCTCGACGCAGGGGGAAAGTGGTGGCAACTCGTGCAGGTTGCAAGAGCAAGCGGCTGGGTAGCAAAGGCAGTGTCGGGTTGCCCAGCAAGAACTTTCAGTGTGAAGTGTGTGAGATCTTTGTGAACTCTGAGACCCAGCTTAGCCAGGTAAGGCTCAAAAGAGCAACTTGGAAATAGTAATATTAGGTCATATTGCATATATACAGTTTGTCTAGCTGACCATTTAATGTACTACCTACAGGTCAATTTTGAGACGAGCTGGTTCAAATGAATGGATGTGGAGTAATTCTTCACATGATAGCTGGTATAATATGAAATAGACAGAAATATGTATGTGAAGCAATGGGAACATACCAAACTTAGAGATCACTATGACCTTATTGAACTTTTAGCACCACTAGAGACATCAGAACTTTTTGGCTGTGAAGTATCAGAGTAGGAGGACAAAACGGAAAGAGCTATCACTCTGGGACTTATTTATCCCTCCTGTGCTGTGTGAAATGAAAGATGGGGAGGGAAGCAGAGGCTCGGAGAAGTCCTGAAGATTTGTCAAGGCGTACTAAGTGAGAGTGTTGCTAACCTGATAGGATTTTGTTCAAAGGGGCATAGAAGAAATGTTGACTGTACAGGGAAAAGCACTCTGGCCCAATCACATCAGACAGTGGAGAAAATGTTGCATATAGTTACCTCACACCTCCACAGACAGATGATGTTAAGAATTAATGAGAAAACAGAACTGTCTGCACATAGTTAGCAATTACCTTCCACATCAGGAGGCTGATGCTACACATTGAACTTATAGGCCATACTGACCTCTAATGTAACAGTTATAAAAACGGTCACCAATCACAAATGGTGTGTATTGAAATGATAAATATGAATAATGGGATTTTAAAGACCTTCCTTAATCCAAGAGACCATTTTAACATAACCTTGATGGAGGATGGTTTAAATCAAAGTAGCAGTTTCATTTATAGCCACATGAATGAAGCCATTGAAAGCAGGTTGCCAGGGTTGAATACATTCAAACAGCAGCTATTTTTCCACATTAGACAGATATCATCTGATGCTATAACTAACTGCAAAGCTCTTCAGTGAGCAGGCATTTATTTACCACTCATTATTGCGAGCTACTAATGCCTCCTGTATTTAATTTTCTGGTTACATTGGCATCAAACCAGGCAGGGGAAGTAATTTCTCCCCTTTTGATGTTCATTAAATACTACATCTGAGTGAAGGGATTGTCTTGGAAACGTTGCCTATGCTGGAGTGGAATGTGGAAAAGATACAGGATACGCTGGCATGTGTGAGCACCCAGGCTGCTTTAGCCTTAAATGCATTCCACCAGTCTTATATAAACAGCCCCTATCCCAGGAGGACATAAGCCTGTTAGTACTGCAGCCAGAGAAGGACATAGTGTGGCAGCGGGAGGAAGTAATGTGATGTAATTTCTGTGCACTTCAGTCATACTCAATGTGTATCCATTATTAATTCAGCAGATAACATTTGAAGTTTTTCCACTGTGGTACAACAGATGCTTGTTAGCTCACTGATGGTATTTCTTCTGGTCTCTGCAGCACATGAATAGCAGAAGGCACAAGGATAGGCTGGCCGGAAAACCACCCAAACCCAAATTTACCCCCCACAGCAAGAGCCAGCCAAGCTCCAGCTTAGCGGTAAGTCTCAGCATAAAGACACAGACAAACAAAACACTGTCACGCATGCACACACACTCAAGGAAGACAAACAAAACATAATTGCCTTTCTCTTGCAGCAGATACGCTTGAACATGCTGTACACATGTGCCAAAACTGGAAAAAAATTCAGTCTAGCTTGTAAACTAATGCATTTTTAAACACAGATTTTAATTTAGCTCTGTTGCAGTTAACTGATTTGACCCCCAGCCCCGGCAGACATACAGTTAAAAAACACACAGATCTTGTTACATTGCGCTCAGGGGCTTCTATGTCTTAGTGAGGCAGTTTGTGTGTCTGCACTGTCATAGAGGTTAAACACACTGTTGTACTCAGTGAGTCCCCTACCCCTGAGACAGGTCTAAAATAGTCCTTCTCTCCCCCACTGACCAGCTCTGACAACAGCAGCCTGAATCAGCACTCCAGATTAATCACTTCTCTGCCCCTGTCATATACACACCTCCCCATCCCTCTGTCTTCTTATACTCTTCTTCCACCTCCTCCTCCTCCTCTATCCTACAGAACGTGAGATGGAGTGGCTATGCAGGCGTGGCTGTGTCTGCCATGAAGAAAGCATTCAGCCAGTACAATCTCACCTCCCTCTCCTCGCAGGTCAGTGGCAGGAGAGGCCGAGACTGGGGTTAGATTGGAGGGCGAGAGCTTCAGATGGCTCAACTTTAGGCCTGGCCACGGGCAGGGGACTGAGCAGAGATAATGAAGAAATCATTGATATATATTTTTTGTGTTTTTACAAGACGTGCTGCTCATTTTACTCACTGGTCATGATGTAAATAGAGTTACAAAGCGGAAGGTGCTAATTCAGGTGCCAGTGGTGTCTGAAAGAAAAGCATCCCATTCATTTTTCCCATATACGGTGTGTGACTCACAGTTGGAGCACTTCTACAGCTTTGATGAACTCTCCCTTAAAATATCTGGTTCTTAAATAATAAGTCGAAGATACAGACGGTAGACACAGAGATTTCAGGGAAGAAGGCAACAATAACTTCCAAGGTACTTTCAGGAAGGAACATCCAATCAAAGAGCTTAAATTATTTTCCGTGCGCCAGTAACAGTAGAAGGGAGCTAAAGATAACACTGTTGAGAAAAATACAATCTGTGGCTTTAGTCAATTCACTTTTGAATTCTTGGTCCATTTTTAATCAATTCAGCAACTATGATGTTGTGTTTTGTTCACAAATTCAAGGACGAAACATTTTGAATTTGCCATTGCTTTCATTTGTGCTGTAGTATTTGGAGCCATCCACCATACATGAATAAACTACTAAACTGATGGACAAAACATCACCTCTAAGAAAAAATATTGGAATAATTGAAATTGGTATTCATGACATAAACTCACAACAATTCCATGTTTCTGTGTTAAGTGATATTGAGGATAGCGTCTAAAGAACAATTTTGAATGGGAATACAGAATGGGGAAAAGCACTTCACAACTTTATGGAGTTTTTAAACCCAACTTTCAAGCCTACAAGGGTGAGTATTTGATAGGAAGAGCACAGAAGCTGCACTGTGGTTTCAAAGGGTTTGGCATCTCATCTAAGCCAATATCAATGCATCAATATCCTGGCCAGTGAGTAAAGGATTTCACCTTAGGTTAAAGCCATCCTTAAACATCCTAGAGCTTAAAAAGCTGCCATTTAACCCTTGTCATGACTGAAAATAGGGTAAATTTTGTTCATACTGTAGTCTTAGAATTAGCCTACTGTTTATATCTGATGTGTGTTCATGCAACAAGCTGTCAGGAACCCAGTTGTGGATGGTATGGAGTGATGTATAAGAATGCATTCCTCTATGGGTGCAAACAGGGGCCATAAGTTTGGGGGAAAATGTTTGCCCAGTCACAGTGCTCTGCTCTCACTGTGTTCTTCTCTCACCCCTCACCATTCCCTCTCCTATCTTCTTCAGACCAAACTGGCCTTGCAGAAGCAGCTGACCAAGAGCTTGACAACTGGATTCCTGCCCAGTCCCCTCACCCAGCCAACTCTGTGCACAATGGCAACTAACCCATTGGCTCTGCGCCACCCAGTGGGCACCACCACCTTCATCCAGACCCCCTTCCTGGGACCTGCACTGTTCCGGCCTGCCCCAGGGCCGCTGCGGGCCACACACACACCCATCATCTTCTCCCCCTACTAAAGACTTTACCCTCTTCCCATCTCAGCTCCACCCTTGTCCCTTTACCAAACCCCAGGCCATCCTTTAGTGTGACCCACATGACAGGCCACACGCAAACTATGCAGCCCGCCTGACTTACGATGGAAAGAGTGCACAAGTCCTGACGCTCAGTAGGCCATTAGGCCTGAGAGCTGTTCCTATCATAAAGGCCAAGATCCCCCATCATGCCTTCTTTCTGCTCCTCTTATCATGACCTAAGGAGGAGGACAGGCCTCCAGACAGTGACTGGTGCACAGAGGCCGCTTTTATAGCCATTTCATGGGTCAACGTGGTTTGGATTATGGATATTATTGTGTAATTTATTAGAGAACAAATATAGACACGTCTAGATGTATGTTTAGTGTGGTTGCCACAAAATAAGGTCCCTTTACTTGATGCTCTTCTAAAACGTTTTTAACTTATTGGTTGGGGGGTTTTATGAAAGGTGGGAATCTCATAGTTCATTAAAGCAGCTGAACTCGAGGCATCCTCCTGTATGGCTGGACAAGTCAGTTTCATTGATCAGTGTTGTCAACTAAGAAGCTTAAAGGATCATCTGAAGTGAACCCGCTGTCACATTTCATCTTTGATATGGCAATTATTAAACAGCTCTCTGGACAAGTACCCCTTGTCAATTGAACACTTTTGAAAGACAAATGTGAGTCGTCATTGTGGGCGGTATGTGAAGCTAAAACTACAGTATGCACTGTAGGTCCATAAATTAAAAGCCCATTAGCACCATTTTGCACCTCCAGCCCCCTACCAAACGCAGTTTCTCAGAGCCCTGAAGTTGTACAATTAAAACATTTCTTTCTCTCTTTCTTTCTGAGTCACAGCCACAGTCAGAGCCCTCCAGATTTCTTTCCCTTTCCTGTATCCCAGGATTAGGCACTCATTAAGGTCCAGAAAAGGTCAGCTTGTCAGCTTGACTTTGTTTCAATTTGCAAATCTGTCTTCGTCGGAATGGTTTTTTCTTTTTATGCTCCAGTGCATCATTCACGCAAATGCAGCTTGAACATTATGTTCTCGCCAAGCCGGCGGCACGAAAACATTTTTGAAGCTATGGATGTCTTACATTGCAATATGCCATTATTTCTTGTCTTTCTCGTGACTGCTCTTTTTCTTTTCCTTCCTCCTTCACCCCGCTGTCGTCACCTCACTGTTGCTCTTGATTTTCTATGGCATTATCTCAGCATGAGATGATGATGCTGAGGAGGGAACCCCCCCTTCCCCAACACACGCGCTCACAATCACACACATAATGAAAACGCAGTGGATAACTTGAAGACTTGATGGGTTTTTAGAGCTCCGTGAAAAGTTTGGCTGACGGTGGGTGGGGAGGCTGCTCAGCCAGTACTTGATTGACATCGTGTTGCAGTGTCTGCGCACAGCGTAGGAGGGAACAAAGCACAGTGCCATGGCAACCACATTAAAAGCACCTTAAAACTGATTTACTTACAAAAGCAATGAAAATTGTGTTGATATTCACCTTTTTTTGCTCTAGGTGTATGTTTTTTAAAATTCCATGTCAATTTCAGTGATAATTTTGCTTGATTAAAAACAAAAAAACAATCAGGTGAGAATGATCAAATTATGGTTCTTCCATAATTAATAAGTCTCACATTTAAAGCAATACATTCAGTATGTTTATGTTTATGATGTGTTTTCAGTGTGTCAATGGCTTTATCTATTCTATACTGTACACACGTGTAACAATGTAATATGTACTCCAACACAGTCAAGGGCCAACTCTGAATTGTCAGCAAAGAGTCATTTGAAATGCAGGGTTGTCCTGACGGTGCTGCCCTTGATGCTTGATGCTCATGGTCAGTCTCCACATGTTGTGACTCTGGGCTGAGCCGTTTCCAATTATAGCTGCTCTCGCGCAGCAGAAAGGGTGCTTCAGCGCCGTATGACATTGCTGTTTCACTTTTTAGTGGAGCGGGAGAACTTTTGTATGACTTCCACTGAGCAAAACACTGTTCCGTCAGAGACAAGTGTTTGGGATAAGTGTCACAAGTGCAACATCAACTGTCATATTGCTGTTCATGCTCGTGTGCTGTCTCCCACCCCGGATATCTACAGACACTCAACCCCCTCCCTCTGCCAAAATGGACTGTTGGCAAGGTCTCATAAGGACTTGGAGCGTAACACACACCCTTCCTTCAACACTCATACCAAATCATGTTCTCTTAAATTACAGTCATGGAGCAAATCCTATGCATTTCTCATTGTGCAATATGTATAGTTGTCTGTGATGCAGCAGTGCCATCTGTCGTGAAAACCCTGTAATTGCCATCAAGTACTAGTGCTTCTGCAAAACCTTTGTTCCGATGTACATTTCTGTTTAAGGACCCCCTCTCCCCCCCAAGTCTTTCTGGGTAAGCGAAGCCACCGGGTCTCCCCGCCATACCGATGTGATTCTCCCCAGTCGCACTACTCAGTGAACCAGCCAGCCTTTAATCTTCACTGTTTGTTTGTTTGTTTCTATCGCTCAGTGGGAACTCTGACCTAAAGAACTGAAACTTTCTTAAAATAAAGAATCTAGAGAAGGCAAATTATATGTAGAAATCATAGAGTAACTATAGAGATTTTATCAGAGTTGCTATTGTTATCTGTATCATAATGAACTGCTATCATAGAGGAGAGTAGATTATGTTATTGTAGGCTCTGTGCAGCAAACAGGGACAGGAAAAATGCTTTGCTTTCTTTTCTTCTTTTTCTTTGTTTGTTTATTTACGTGGTTTTACCAACATGTTTTTTTAAAGTACAAGAGAAAATATTTACAACAAACTTTTTTTGAGTGAGCTTTTTTTTTCTTCCTTGTTGACGGTGACTTAATTAATTATGTAATTCAAGGCCTTTTTTCGACAATATCCTAAAGTCACATTAGACAGGCCTTCTCAGGGGTGACAGGTTGAGCAAATGCTAACATGACCATCCATTCAGGGTATCCCTCCATAGCTCTAGAGAGCAGGAAACACTGTACGCATGGATGGATTGACAAAAAAACAAACAAAAAACTTACAGTGCTGTACCATAGAGAGGACAAGTGATGGATTTTGGAAAATAAAGCTTTTAGAACTTGTAAAACAAATGGTTTTAGTGATTATGCAAATGTCTGTGTGCTTTTCCTGTGTCATGGGTAAAAACTAAAAACAGCAACAACCCAGAAGGCCGTACTTTAATTCAGATTGATATTTGAGCAATAACAATATGTGTGTGGGTGTAAGAAAGAGGGAAAAAAAGACTGGCAGATGATTGCTAATGAATAAACAGTGACAAGATGAATCCTCGGATTGACGAAGATGCTCAAAATTGCACTTGCACTTTGTCTTTGATTGAATTAAGTTTTGTACAGTTGAATTACACGGAGAAACAAAGAGAACCACCGTTTTCAAAATACTAGTTATTAATCAGAAAGTCAAAACTGAGCATATCCAGCTCTGAGTCAGGAATAGCCAGGTGGAAAAAACAACAACATTTATACATGATCCTGAGTTTGCAGGTGCAGACTGGCTTCTCTGAAAGTGTGCAACACCCTCACAGCATCTGTTCATGTGGCAACCCACAGCTACTCATTTTCCAGCCATTTCAGGAAACAACTTGTGACAGCAGGACTGGTCTTTAGCTAAGATACAAGGGTGAAAGCAAATGGAAACAAGTTAAAGCCGCTGTGTCTGAGCTCTACTGCATCTGTGACATGCAGAGGAGCAGAATGATATACCTGAGTGGCTGATGTGGTTTACAGACATAATCTTTATTTACAGATGATTCTCCACGGATGTCCATTTGGCCATTTGATTGGCTCTAGCTACTGTCCTCCCATGTGATAAACTGTGACTCTGTGCTTTTATCCATCCTACTGGATAATCGTGCATTCAGCTCAGTTAGCTCTGTATTAATTTCCCAGTTTTCTTGTGTATTTGAAGGGGAGCCCTTGGATTATTTACTGATGTTGTCCTCTGTGCCTCAGGCCATCATGCCAACCCGTCCTTTGTGGAAACAGTAGATAAGCACAAACATCAAGTCCAGCACCTCCTGTGGTGCCAATCAAAGCCACTGGATCCCCAGCACTTACTAAAGCCGTTGATATGGCAGAAGGACATGATGACCTTGCTGAGCTGCGACACTGGTGTATCCGCTGTATTGATCCAATATCTTATCTGTCTGCTCTCCATGGAGGGAGTGACACCCTTATCTCCTGTTGTGGTGGTCACCACTCCGCAACTGAAGAGTTACCCCCTTATAAAAACATAGCTTGTGTGTGTGTGTGTGTGTGTGTGTGTGTGTGTGTGTGTGTGTGTGTGTGTGTGTGTGTGTTTCTGTTTAACTGAAAGCAAATGAAAAGAAGATTTATAAGATGGAGAAGAAAATACACCATAGAGACACAGCCAGTTTCTGTTTCTGCCTCATTTAGCATAATATTCATTGTATGTGAACTATCATGACTAATAATGTAACATAATGTGCCGGGAAGAATAATAGATTTGATCAAATATAACTATAGCGTATAGTACAATTACTTAATAGTTTGAAAGAGCAGAAACATCAAAGTAATTGTATACAGACGGATGAACTTATGTCCTATATGTATGTAGTATTAGTTAGTACAAAAATGGCATGGTTACAATCATGTCCAGTAATTATCAGGTAAGTATTCACTTCTGTAGTTATTTTGTACATAAAAGTAATTCACCTCAAATGCATAACAGACAATAATGTACGTATTTAGCAGGTGAAGATGCTGTAATTGTGAATAAGAAAATTGGGTAATGGCTAACAGGAAATTAATTTATTTTAAAACATATGCACGTTGGTTTCGATGATAAAAAAAGAAAAGGAAGTCAGTCAGAAAGTTTGAAGTCTGATGTGTCCACTGAAAAAAAACTTTTAGTGTTTAATTTAATTAAAATCTGCTGCTGAATTTTTTTCCAGCTTTGCTTTACATAGTGGATAAATGGTAATGTTTTAATTCAGAGTACATTAGTGCTTAATCATACATACTGCTGATATTACAGAAGATAACTGAAATATTTGATTTACCCACAGCACAATTATGTCATAAATATAAAATGATTATCAAATCTATTACATTATTCCATAGCAGTTACTACGGGTCATTTCATTTTTTGGGTTAATTTGTTTCATAAATACATTTTTCATGCAAGTATGGAGCATCATTATTAAATATTTAGGTTTTTTTAACATTTAAACATACTAGTCATAATTTCTTGGAACCAACCACAGATAATTACCATTTTGTAAAAGTAGTACAATTATGAAGAAAATACTTTGATATTTACAGTTACATAGTACTGCTATTGAAATTACTGTTCTGTAACATTCAGAGCCAGCAGTATTGCTCCAAATTTGCACATAAGGGTAGAAAAAGCCACAGAAAGATGAAAGCAGGAGACAGGGGGCTGAGTTAGTTGAGCAGTGGAAAAAATCAATTTGTTTTTCAGCTTCCACGGTTTCTTTATTTAGTCCTTTTATTGAGCTTAAATTGTCTTCTTATTGACTGATGGGAGACAATGTGTCGACATGTCCCCACGGAGAGTGTCAAAGGTGTCAAACTCTTTCAGCATACTCGCTGAATGCACAAGCTATAAGCAATAACGAAGATCCAATTTTTGCACGGTTCAGAATGCCTTCAGCTTGATTTCTCCCAGATTAAATCACCCTGTGCTTTGAGGATAAATGACTTGTCTCAGAGGCTCGTGGGTAGCCAGCATGACAACTAACATTTGACATAACTGATGGCTTAAGAGCAGCTGGTATTTCCAGCCCACAGAAATAAGCCCGATAGCACAGAGAATAAAGGTGGCACTGCCATTTAGACTGTATGTGTTCACTCCTGTGTGGAATTGTTTTATAAATCTGAGGCTTCGTGATGTGGACTGTGAAAAGAGGGTCACTGCAGAGCTTCCAGGGTTGAAGTCTAGTTCTAAAAAAAAAAAAACCATTATCTTCCTTATGGGTCCACTGGGAGAGCTGGATGCTCAGCTGCAGTCATGAGACACACTGTCATGCAACAGTAGGAGAGTATTACTGGTAGCAACACAAGGGCATCACCTTGTTGCCCTGCGACTGTGACTAGCAAGTGTGAATTTCTCTTTTGTAGTCAGCGTAGTCTGAAGGAAGAAGAAGGTTCATAAATCACAGGCAAGTGACAAATCGATCCCCCGCCTTGGCACGCTCACAGTGTGTATTTCACATTTTGTGTTGTAAATCTTCAGTTTTTTTTATGCGGGTCAATACAGACACGGAGCCATTACACAGAAAGAATCTGACAGGCGACGTATTGACAACTTACAGGAGTCTCTTCCTCGCTGTTAGAACTTGGGGACATAAAATGTGTACTGTCATAGTCCAAATGTGTGATACAATAACTGAACCATTCGGAGGGAAGTAACATCACCGCAGTGGCTCAATTCTAGTCATTAAAAAGAACATGATTGAAATGAGATGGTACATGATAGCACCCTCTGGGGAAACTAAGGTGAGTGTAATATCATTCCATAAATGTTCCACTTGAGGTTTTCTCATTATCTTGCATTAACCTCTGCAGTCAACATGCCCGTGTGGAACTAGCAGATCATTTCCTCTGCCTAAACGTCTCTGACCTTGTCTGACTGTCATTGTTTTCACTACCACTCCCATTCTGGTTATAGGAAAGTCAATGTAAATGTTTTGACGGACACAGACTGCAAAACTAATAAATGTTCCACTGACTCCTTAGAACAATTTTCAAGCAGTTTTCTTGGATACCTGAACACAAAACTGGTTCAGTTTGATAGGGCTGATGTTTTTGGTGTCAGTTCAGGTTTTAAAAAATGCCAGTGAATCACTGGTTTGACAATATGTGTATCATGAATATTTCACTTTAGTTTGAATTTTGTTGACATCAAAAGTCATCGCATAAGCTGAAGGCAGTTTATTGCACGACAGCTGACGAATTTGCCCGGCTTCCTGATATCAGTTTTTGTTCGGTTTGAGTTTGATCTTGAATGAATCGATTCGTATCAGTGTTTTCCTTTCAATGGAGATAAAAGACTACATTTTAAATACAATTCCAACACTTGCTTGTCCTTGAAAAAACTGTAAGTCCTTTCATAAGACAAAAAGTGTTAACATAAACATAGAACAAAGCTTCTGAAGCTTTCAAGTGCATTCATTCAACAAAGGAGGGAGTGCTAGATATCATCAAACCTGTATCCCTCCTGCCCAAAGAAACAAGTGTGTGTGTGTGTGTGTGTGTGTGTGTGTGTGTGTGTGTGTGTGTGTGTGTACAGATAGTGATTCATTTTTTGATTGATTATTATATGTATCAAAAAGGATACTCATTGGCATGTTATTTATGATGATATACACTTAATAATAGAAATCCCTTGTCATAAAGACTACATTTGTCCATGTTTATTTATTTGTTTGCTGCATGGTAGTGGAAAGAATATTTGAACACTATTTTGTTCAATTTTGAAGTATTGTGTCTAACTTGTCTATCTAGGGCCATTCCTGTTCATATCAGTAAATTGTCATTGATATTAGTACCTGTAGCTCATTGTTATTCGCTTACAGTGAATACTTACAATAATAGAATTAATAAGTAAATAAATCAATGTGTTTGTTTATTTTCCATGTCTCCTACAGGCCCTCATACACCATCAGGCTATACAACAAACATGTTTATTACTGAGTGAAGATGCAACAAATTGTCAAATCAATGCACTAATTTAAAGATAGCTGAAACCACGGATTAGTTACCGGGAAGTGCAGAGATGCTGAGGTTACTGAACTGTATACATGTGGATATTTCCCTGAAAACAAAACTGCAAGAGAACATCCACCCTGTTTTACTGGGATATCAGAGACATCTACTGGCCATGAAACATACTTCATTGTAAATTAACTGAAAACCAGTGATTGGGGTTGGGTTGAACTTTTTAAACTTGGTATTTTCTGGGGTTTTTTCTGTCTTTAGACTTGGAACGTTTCTTGCCTGTCACATTTAAGAAGGTTACAAGTCACAGAGACAATTCATCAAATCAGTCCTTGTCAGGTGACATCTATGAGGGATGTGCTTTTGTAAAGCTTGAAAAACTTAAAGTACCCAATAATTTCCATGATGAAATAAAAGATTTGCTGTATTTAATTCATTCATTTAAGCACAATCAAAAACTCTGGTTAGTTTGTTTACAAAACATGCAAACAAATATCAAGTGAACACATTTTATGGATATTAATACATAAAAGCTTGATATTCTCAAAACAGCTGCATGTATGATACATAGTGACGAGAGACTCTGGCACAAACACATGGATATTCAAGACAATATCAACAAATGTCCCCATTTCAATTAAACAAACATTAAAAGCTGCTCATATTTTGACTTGTGTTGCACCCTGAAAAAGTTCAGTGGTGGTCTAATGAGTAATTCAGGATTTTTTTTACAGCTTAGTAAAAAAAATAATATACCAGCTTCAACTTCAGCAGTAACCGTAACTGATTATATGACGACATTGTTGTTTTGCTACAACATTTCACTTTATAGAGTGCTTTATGTCTTTCATGCGTTGCAACCAGAAAAAAGTAGCACCTGAGCCTGCAGAAACTGCCTTTCATCTGAACATCTCATACTTAAATTTCTAAAGCCTGTACAGAAGGCAATATGTGTAAGGAATGTCAATCATTCATTCTACAACATCCAACAGTGAATCTCAGCAGAGAACATATATAGTGTAACAAACCTCCAGATCAACAAGCAGCACAGTAACTGTACATCATCAATTACGTATCAATAGATTCCCTTCACCCATCATATCTTCTACAACATGTGAAATTCAGCATTTGTGTGATGCAATGATTAGGTAACACGAGTGTCTGCTGCTCTTCCTGATTCAGTCTGTGTAAATAAAATAGTAGCCAGTGTACATGTGAGTAGGTCCTAATTTATCCATACAGTGAGCGCCATGAGTCTGATATCTTAAAACTCTAAGTATAAACTGAGATCAAAATGTTGATTGTCAGTAGTTCAAGAACAACATTATAGGTCCAAACAAGACTGCTGATGATGAACAGCGGTATTTGTAAAAGAACGTGGATGAATAGTTTGACCATAATCTGATCTAATAAAATAGGAATAACATTAAAAGCACCTTGCATTCTTAAATTGTTTAGCTGATATGGCAAAAGATCAGCATTTTCACTCAGTTATAATTAAAGAAGTAAATATTTCACCAAACATATCTGATGCTATACCAATACCAACAGTACTCACTGTATATAAATATCAATACAATCATCCTGCCTTTTCTCTCATCATCAATTCACCACATTCTCCAAATCAACTCTTACTACCTCCATCCTTCATAATATCAAAATAGTTGGTTTTTTTTAGCAAAACTAAATTCCCTTTAACACATCATTTCTCCCTTTATCCTCCACCCTTAAAAATCAGTGTCTGGCCATTCAGCTGTCTGTAGACCCACTGCCCTTATTCTTATTGCGGCTGAGAGGGAAAGTGGACTTGCTCTGTGGCTGGGTCATTTTGCTGGCCAGGTAGACAAAGGGTTCAATCAGTGTGCGCCGGTCAACCACCGACACCTCCCACAAACGCACCTTCTCATTCTTTGCCCAGTTCTGGGCCATGTTAGAGTCAACTCTCCTCTCGTCCTGCTTGTCCAGCTTGTTACCCAGTACAACAATGGTCACCTGTGGATAATGATCATCAGGTTAGCCCCTCATCAGTTTTGGAAACAACATTCAAATTAATAATTTATAGATCTCATTCCAATACATATGGCATTGGACATTTTTTGGTCCACTCTAACTGACCCAAAGCTCAAAATGAACTTTCTCAAGCGTATAAATGGTTCAGTCCTCACCTCTTTCTTGTCTCTGTGGCGGTCGATGTCCTTCTTGAGGACCTCCATCCGCTTAAATGACTCCTTACTGTCAATGCTGTAGACAAGTACAAAGCCATCTGCAAAAGTGTAGTAATGTCGAGGAAACTCCATCCCATCCCTGAGTCCGCGGGTGTCGTAGAAACGCACCTGTTCTCGTGTGCCACGGTCAGTTTCTATGGAGCCAATATAGATATCCTCCAGGGTCTCCATGGGCTCTGAACCTGACAGTGGATAAACAAAGACAGGCCCCTATAGTGTCAAATACTGCACACGCATTAACACAATTGCTTGTAATTTATAGACTGCATCTGAGCACTTTTAAATTTCCTTAAGTGAAAGTTTAATAAACGGCAAAACACTTAATATGATAGGGTGAAAAAAACGCAATATAATAATATAATACGCAATAAATCTGTTCAACATTACACTTAAGAGTCTTAGTCTGGGGTTACAAATTGCAGTCAAATTGCAGCTATCATGTCGGTAATGGTTAAGTAATCTCTGATTACCATTCAGTTCCAAGTAAACTTTATAAACTGGAATTTAAGATGTATTTTATTATTCTGGGGTCTTCACAAGCTCTGTCGCCCAGTGTGACTCACTGACTGAGCAGAGCAGCATTTTGTTGTTGCAGGAAATATTTTACAAATTACTGTAACTGACTTAACTGTTAGACTTAATACTGAATTTCTGAAACCTGATGAAATAGTTTTCGCCTTCAAGAGCAAGCCGCCTATGTCCTGCAATTTACTTATACTGTAATAAAAGAACATTTTGCTTGTTCAATTGCTATTCTCAAATAAGTAGTAACGCATGTAAATAACCTTAATATAACATTTTATACGTGTAATTACAGTAATTACACAGAGAATAACCAACTTGTAACACATCCTTGACAATCCAATGGAACCCATTCATTTAAAACATGGAAAATAGTTTAATCATACATATAAAAAAGGTATACCTGCAACATGATTGGCATACAGTAGTTGTTCCAATACAGCTGTTTTACCAACTGCAGCCTGGCCACACACAACCACTTTACAGCTCTTCCCCATGACTCACACCCAGGTCAGACAATCTGTTTGTCGGAAAAAGACAGAGACAGACAGACGGAAAACTGCTCATCAAACACTTCACTCAGTATGTGAACGTTTCTGCAGTCTATGAAATTAAGAACTGACGCTAGCTTAGCATTAGCTTTCGGCGAGACAGCTACGAAATCGCAACAAACAAAAAAAAAAAAAAACGGCAGCTAATCTGAAAACTACCCCACACACACAAAAAAAACACGTGTCTTTAAAATATACACACGCTGTTATTCGCTCTCTGTTCGTGGATATGTGTCACGACAGTAATCTCTTCCTCGCAAGCTAAAAACCTGCTTCTGCTTACCTAACGGGCTACTTCCTGTTTACAGCGTACGTCACTACTGCAGTGTGTGGCCCCGCCCCTCTCCACTGACGGCAAAATGGCGACGGAGAACTGTGATGCTGTGAATATGGACCCTGACATGGAACTGCTAAGTGACGAAGAATTAGAGAGGTAAAACAAGTTAATGCTTTGTTGTCAGCGGGTGGTGTGTGTCCATAACGACGTCTAATACCGGTATTTACTCTCAACGGTGGTTGCCATGTTCATTTTCCCGTCGCAATAAGAAAGCTAAGGAGCGTGCTACCGCTAACTGTTCAGATAAAATGTTGCCCTGGATCGCGTTCAGCCTGCTCGTCCTCCACTCAGCTGGCTCCTGTGGTGGATTTTCTAGGTTTATAATCAGACACACTTTATGTACATAAAGACCTCGTTGCCTGTCAAGTGTTAAAAAGTGAATAGGGCCTAGGTTAAGTTCCTGCTTTCACATTAGTGCGATGTCAAGCTGGCGAACTAGTTAATGACACCGTTCAGTCGATGTGTGGTCGTGATGTAAAACATGAAAGACTTCCAAAAAAAGTAATGGCAGTGGCCCACGGCATGGTGTCATATGTTCCTGGCTCTGCCCCCTCTCTGCCTCACAAAATAGCTACGTGTTTGATTGGAGTAGACACTTCTGCCTTGCTGGTTTTGGCTCTTTCTATGTTTAGCTTACTCAGGCCAGTGAGCTCTCTGTTGCACTCTTGTCATTCACAATCCTGGACATGCTCTCTTTACACATGGTTATGAATGTGATGCTCAGAGTTAAGGTCATAATATTTATTTTTGCTGACAAGAATTTCAACATCTAGAGGTTTAGTGATCTGTCAATCAAACCCAGCCAGTTGACCACCACATACCTGTGTGCTTTGCCCATAAATACACTGATCTGAGTCTTTGCCTTTAACCCCTTTTTTTTTTCTGTCTTACTGCCCATTTTTACACAGGGAAGCGGAGGGCTTCAAAGAGCAAGGCAATGCCTTTTATATCAAGAAGGATTATGCAGAAGCATTCAATTATTACACCAAGGCCATAGGTAATTATCCCTTAATAATAATTTGGGTCGGTCTTCATGTTAGTCGATGGGATGATGTTGATTTTGTGTTTGCGTAAGAAATAAAAACTCTGATGAATTCTGTCTGTCCTTGATACAATAGCAACTTCATCACTTGTTTTTTATACAGACATGTGTCCGAAGAATGCAAGTTACTATGGAAACCGGGCAGCCACGCTAATGATGTTGTGTCGATACAGAGAGGCTTTAGAGGATTCCCAGCAAGCAGTGCGACTAGATAACTCCTTCATGAAGGCAGGTTGTGGGAAACAAGCCGTTACATTTTATCAAAGGGAAAATATACTCTTGTAATGTTTTACATTAAGTATTTTCTGTTCTGAGAGTTATTTTGTTTTTGCGGCACACATTTACCTTCCTCTTCTACTAATGCTTTGATGAATGATTTTCCATTTTATATATTGCTGTGGACAAGAAGGGGTATGAACATGTTCAGTTTAGCAGTAATGTGTGAAGATGGCATGAGTAAAATGTGTTGTAGTAGAAGTAGAAGAAGGAGTAGAAAATGTACTTGGAATATAGTTTTATATAGCCAATTGAAATTACTTTCACACAATCGGTCTGTTATATGCCATTTCAGAGCGATGTATCTGTTCAGCTTTTATGCATCTGTACATTTTTGTTTATAGTGATATGCGGCTCCTCAATACATACACTATAGAACATCCCTGTATGTATCTATGTATCTATGTATGTATTTAATTAGCTATTAGCCATTGCTGCATGACTACTAGCATTATGATTTTGCAGAAAGGATGAAAAGCTGTGTCACATAACAAAGAAGTAAGTTAGAGCTAGCCACGGTTTAGTTTTTACTGCTCAGTGCACAACGGATTCCCGCAACACTGCGAATTGATCACTTAAGTTTGTAAACTGTGACTCCCAAACCTACAGGGCCATCTGCGAGAGGGCAAGTGCCACCTGTCTCTTGGCAATGCTATGGCTGCCAGCCGCTGTTTCCAAAGGGTTCTGGAGCTAGAGTCTGACAACAGTCAAGCCCAGCAGGAGGTGAGTTGGCCTCAGTTCGACAGAACATGATCTGACAACTTGACAACATACAACATGATTATCCACAATCAGATAAGCTTTGGCCAAGCTAGTGCAAATGAAGCGAAAACGTCTGATACTGAGCGGTTTAAGAGGAGATCAACTACTGTTACTGTTAATTCTCAATGAGAAAGCCAAGAGCCATGTTTTAGGTTATTCACAGAAGTACTGCTGCTTGCATTGACCTGGTTTTACAAGCACTACATATGGCACAGAAGAGAAGCCAGTGGTAGCTGTAAAGCAGTTATTTGACTACTAGAGGTCTTTCATATTGTCACTAAATACCACAAATTCCTTTGTCAGCTGAAGAATGCAGAATCCATCCTTGAATATGAGAGAATGGCAGAGATTGGATTTGAGAAGAGAGACTTCAGGATGGTAAGCCAAACAGTGGTCACAATCCTACTTAGTTTTGTCAGTTGTGTGGTATGTCTCCAGTTACAGACATGTCAAAAAACACAGAATACAAGTGTGCTGTGTTTGTCTCTAGGTTGTTTTTTGCATGGACCGTGCCTTGGAAGCTGCCCCAGCCTGTCACAGATTCAAGATACTGAAGGCAGAGTGCTTAGCCCTGCTGGGGCGCTACCCTGAGGCTCAGTCTGTTGCCAGGTAGGACAACATGTTTTAAAAAAAATACTTTGATTCTCTTATTTATTTGACATTATTGGAATTTGTCACAATGATTGCAAGATTGAAGCAGAGTAAGGCACAGGGTTGTTCATGTGCTATACCAAGTCAATACAGCTCTAATTATGAGTCAGTCAGATACAACAGATGAGTAATCCTATATCCCAGAGCTCTGTAGAAAAGGAAAACCATGATATATAACATTGAATGTAGTAATTATAAATATACAGGCACATCTCTAAAGCCAGAATAAATTATTAAAGGTAAGGCTCTGACTGCATCGGGCTTACTGTGATTTCTTGGGCTGACTCATCTTTAGTTAATACAAGTATGCCAGGTTACTGAAATCCATGGGCTTTAACACCTGATGCTTTTAAATATATATAAGTTTAAACTTAAACTCGCAATTAAAGCTCTGTAAAAATGGCACGTCTCTAAAATTGATCACCCCACCTTGTTAATTGATGAAGATTCTCTGGGGAGTGCCTTTAGGAACTGTGTGGAGCTTGCTCTGTTTTCAGAGAGATGGGGAAAGTCATACTCACAATTTAAAGCTAGAAAAACTTTGGCTGGTGCTCTCCTTCCATTATGGATATGTCTTCCCACATTTACGATCATTCAATACATCATTGCTGGGAAGTATATATTCCATAGATGCTGACACAAAATCCCATATTTTAGATGTAATTTGTCTAGTTTCTTTTCTGTTTATCCAGTATTTCCTCTATGTTGATTTTGGAGCGGCGGCCTGCCACTGTTAAATTTCTGCCGCCACGGTATCAGAAATGGGGCAGACGCACAATGTAGTCACGGTTGCCTTTTGAATGATCCTGCCGACATATTGCACCCCCGTGTTCGGACGGGCCTGCCCCCACTGCTAAAAAAAATCCTAGAGGAAACACTGTTATCAATGCATTAATGTTCATTATTTGCTCCCATTCAGTGATATTCTGCGAATGGACTCCACTAATGCAGATGCACTGTACGTGCGTGGTCTTTGTCTGTATTATGAGGACTGCATTGACAAGGCTGTCCAGTTCTTTGTACAGGCCCTGCGTATGGCTCCTGACCATGACAAGGCTCGGCTGGCTTGCAGAGTGAGTAATTCAGTAGATTAGAGATAGAGTTTTATAAGTCAAGTAATGTACATTGGTTGTGTTTTACTCTTAAAGCGAATGTTAACTAAAAACCTATAACACTGTGGTGTTTTTGTCATCTGTTTGATTGATTTTATTGTTAACGTATCCCAGAGTAGCGTTTAAGGTTGTCCTGTGTATTGTCTTCCCAGAATGCCAAAGCACTAAAAGCCAAGAAGGAGGAGGGGAACAAGGCGTTCAAGGAGGGAAACTTTGAGGCAGCCTATGAGCTCTACTCTGAGGCACTAACAATAGACCCCAACAACATCAAGACTAATGCCAAGCTGTTCTGTAATAGGGCCACTGTTGGATCTAAGGTGAGCAACATGCACACGAGAGATACCACTGGTTGCATCAACATCTGACATGTTGTGTTCAGTGGTCAACTGTAAAATGAACCTTAGCCTCCTTGGTGGCTATTTGCTAAAAGTCACTGAGGGCTAATGTGTTGCTCCAAGAGTATTCAAGCACCCCAGCTTTTTTTTAGCTTTGTAAATATTGCAAACGAGAAAAACTACAAAAAAGGAAAGAGGAAAGGGAAAAGTGACTTGTGTCTGGAAAGAAAGGACAGCAGAGGAACACAATAAAACATACCTGACCTAGATAATCCAATGCGTGTTGCAGGCATACAGACCCGTCATCACACATGCATTACACTCACACACCCCCTCATTTATAGGGCTTTTCCATTGGCACTTTTGGCTGTGCCTAGTCAAACTATGCTGTACTGATTTGCATTTCCATTACCAGTTTAAACGCGCCACGCTGTGCCTGAGATGAACTTTCTCCGGAGTAGGGCCAAAGCTTGCCCCGACCCACCTCCAGGCGGGTTGCGGTGGCACCTTGCCGACCATGGCCAACCTGCAACTCTAAAAACAAGTCTAGATACTGCAGGAGGGAGGGTGACTGTTTGCTTTAGAACGTAACTACTGTGAAACAATAAGAATATAACATATTTATTTGATTTACTGCTTTGTTTTCACTAACGTCGGCCCCTCTCTCTATTCAATCTTGAACTCTCTCGACCATTGCTGCTTTCTGTGGCTGTAAAAACACACCTTCAAGCGGGAAGCCCTATTGTAATTGAAATGCAAATCCCTGTCGCGCCGGGTTGGTGCGCCAAGTCAAGCCAAGCCAGCGTGTGTATGGAAAAAGGCCTATTAGTTATTCATGCATTAGCACAGACGTTTGCAAAGTTCTCATTCTGTCGCTCTGACAGTATAACGTTTTTTGGTATCTTTGCCATGTAAAAAGAAGTAGGCCACCACTGTTCTCTCTCGGTTTCTGATTGCATGGTCACACTTTTATCTTTTTCTTTGAAAGCTGAAGAAACTAGAACAGGCCATTGAAGACTGCACGAAGGCCATTAAACTGGATGAGACCTACATCAAGGCCTATTTACGGAGAGCACAGTGGTATGTCCAGGTTTTCTAACGTGGTTGTTAACAGAGACAGTAAGTTATAATGTTTTTTGCTTGGACAAACAAGACAGCATCATCATCGTTATCTGAGCTCATATTTTACTGTTCAAACTGGCTAACTGCATACTCTGTTACAGCTACATGGACACAGAGCAGTATGAAGAGGCAGTGCGAGACTATGAGAAGGTTTACCAGACAGAAAAGACTAAAGGTGAGAAACAGACTCCTCTATGGTGGCTCCGCTGACACAGCTTTTAGCACAGATATTTCTGCTTAATTGTTTTATTTTGTTTTTATTCTCTAGAACACAAGCACCTCCTAAAAACTGCCCAGCTGGAGTTGAAGAAAAGCAAGCGGAAAGATTACTACAAAGTGCTTGGGGTGGACAAAAACGCCACAGAGGAGGAGATCAAGAAAGCTTACCGCAAACGGGCGCTTTTACATCACCCAGGTGCTTAACTGAATGCAACAGTTCTACCTAACAGTGGCGGTATACAGGTGTGCCTCGGCCCAACTGACTTTTGTGCTTTTGTGGTGTTATTCCCCCCTCGTGTCTTTTCCCGGCAGACCGTCACAGCGGAGCTAGTCCTGAGGTACAGAAGGAAGAGGAGAAGAAGTTCAAGGAGGTGGGCGAGGCTTTCAGCGTGCTTTCAGACGCAAAGAAGAAGTCTCGTTACGACAGCGGTCAGGATCTGGAGGACGACGGCATGAACATGGGAGGTCAGCACTTGGTCAAGCCTCGGGGTGGGAGGTCTCAGGGGTGAACGAAATAAAGTACGAGTCATGTCTGAGCTGTTTTTATTAAGAGAACCTGATGTTGTTGATTCTTTTTGTCTCCACCAGATTTTGATGCCAACAACATTTTCAAGGCATTCTTTGGAGGCCCAGGAGGTTTTAGTTTTGAAGGTATTTTATGTGGTACTCTATGTATTCAAACAAAAAACTAAAATCCCATTTACATTTCGAGAATACATTACTTATTTACTTCTTTCTTTCAGCATCTGGACCAGGAAATTTCTTCTTCCAGTTTGGTTAACTGGAGGATTCTTCTACCTAAACAGTTACTACATCAGGACTTTTCAACAATGTCAACCCCCTGACCCACCACCCATATTTAATGACTGACTGATTGCAAGTCAGGTTCTTGTCTATGCCATTGACTGAATGAATGCAACCCAAAAAACATGCAACAAACGATTTAAAGCTGGTAAAGCAAGGACACCAAGTCGTCTCAGAATGAGTTGATAGTGTTACTGGTTTTGGATTTGGTTTTCTTCTTCTCAAGAATGAAACAAACTTTAGAGTCAGTAATGGCTAGCAACCCTTTGTCCAAATATTTTCTCAATTTTTGAGATAGGAGAGATTGTGCAGCTATTGTATCAGAGCTTTTAGGGATCCATGCTGGAAGTGACATCCTGGGGAAACTCTAGAGATGCAGCTGAGCATTGAGCAAGCTATTATCCGGCTCCTCTCAACTTACTGCTGAGCAGGTATTCTCTGCATGAAAGTTAACAACTTGCTTAATGATTTCTGAAGAAAATCACTAAGCAAGCAGCACCTCCCCCCCCTTTTGAAGAATCTGTCAGACAGACAGTTGGCTGCTACGAATTCGCACTGAAAACTGCCTCCTTGTCATAAGCCAATAGAAGCACTTGAGCATTTTTTTAAATTTCACAACAGCTGGAGCGTAGACCTACACGTACAGTACAGTTGAAGCACACTAGAAAGATGGCAGTGGAGACAGCTGTGCTGGCTTTGTTGCCAGCAAAGTCCTCTTCCCTCTTGTTGTCACAAGTTTTATGTTTGATGTTGCCATTCACAGATTGCTGCATTGTACATTTTACTGGAATGTAAAGTGTTGATTTGTGATGATAGTTGATTATTTTTTCCATTTTTTTTTTATTTTGATATGTATATTTATTGTAAATTTGCTGTCTGATAGAACCACCGGTGTAAGATGAGGACACTTTTCTCTTACGTAAAAGTTTAAAAGGGGCACAGATTATGAGCAACCCTTTTGACACAAATTCAGGAAGTTAATTGTTTTGCTTGGTCTGCATGAAATTTTTGCGCAGAAATAGATTATGCTCTGTGTGTTTTTTGACTGTGATGCAAGCTGTCTAATTTTACTCAATGCAACAGATAGGAATAAAAATAGAACAAACATGACATGTTATAGGTGTTTGCCATTGTCTAAGAAAGTGAGGCACTGTGTGATGATGGAAAACTGGTAGTGTTCAGTTACTTCCTGATGAGTGTGTGGCTCTCTTTGTGCAACTTCATGAAGAAAAAGAAAAGCGTCCTCATCTTTGCTCTAATTGTTTTTGCCCTTATGGTGAAACCATCCTCTCTTTATCCTTGAAAAGTACCAGCCATGTCAATAAAGTTGGCCTCCTCTGGGTTTCCCCTAAAGTGTTTTTTCTTTTGTTTTAGTGGCATAGTATTCTAGTTAATTATATCAATATTAACAGTAGGTTTTTTAATTAATAAATATATATAAAACTAAATTAAACTGGATTCAGAGTTGCACTAAGCGGTGCGAGCAGAAGATGGCGCTGTTTCCCCGCTCTCGGTTTGTTAGTGTGGTTGCTAGGATACCAGTTGACCGGAGATGTTAATGTGTTTACATAGTTAAGGTGTTTGCAAGTGCTGTTTTCACCAAAAAAAATTTGCTTAAAAATGTCAGACATGGACGGAGACCAAGACGGTCAGAAGCCAAAGGGCGTATTCTCCACTTTAATGGCCGATGGGGATTGGCTGTACCTTAAAGGAGAGTATAAAAAGGCTATAGACAGCTACACAACGGTAAGCAGCTAACAAACTGAAGCTCAACTATGGCGATAACATTTTGGTTTTGCAATACATTATCCAGGGTTGTCAGTGCAACGTTTAAATGCAGCTCTTTGTTTCAGGCACTGACTGTAAAGCCTGGCGACAAGACCTGCTTCGTCGGCCGATCCAAATGTCACCTGAAGTTGGGTCAATCTGAAGACGCTTTAAAAGATGCAGAGGCTTCTCTCAAAGGAGACAATACATTTTTCGAGGTAAACAGAGATGTTGGTGTCATTAAATAAAAAAATAAAAATGCATGTCTTGTTTATACTAAATTACAGCCCTCGAGTCAGAAAGAAGGCGTAAACATGGGATAATGTGTGAGATGTATTTATTTTTCAGGGGTTGTACCAGAAGGCGGAGGCATTGTACTACATGGGAGAATTTGAATTTGCACTGGTGTTTTACCACAGAGGACAAAAGTTACGTCCACAAATACAGGAGTTCAGACTGGGCATCCAAAAAGCACAGGAGGCCATAGAAAACTCTGTTGGCAGTAAGTAATTCAGTGCTATTTCACGGTGTAGGAAAATCCTCACTCCTATACTCTAAACCATTTGTACTTCACTGGCTTCTTCTAGGCCCTCCCTCTGTGAAACTGGAGATTAAGGGAGACCTGTCATTTCTCCAGAAAGATGAAGAGGTGAGTCTTTGTTCAGCTCCTCTTTAATAACCCAGGAAACCTTGCAGGTAGAGCTGTTTTATAGTAATTCTTTACTTTTCTAACCAGTGGCTTACCATAGACTTTACCGTTTGTTTGTAAAGTTCAAACCTTGCCTCCCATACGATGTCTGACAATATTATGTTTCTGAATGACTGACTGACTGCTAAAGAGGGCACAGCCGATTACTGCTATTCAGCATCTGACAACGGAGAAAAAAAAGCTGACCCAGAAGACACCTAAGAATGAGAGGACAACCAAACAGCTCCTGGGAGAGTTTTACAGTGACAAGAAATATCTGGAAAACCTGCTTAAAGATGATGGTATGATCTTATGTCACTTAAGAGATAATCTATGTTTTTGTTTTTATTATTTTAATTCATTTCTCCTCCAGTCTTTGCTTTTCAATATTTAAACCCACCTACAATCACATTTTTCATCTTTAATGGACTAATATTTAAAACTGTTACATAATGATCTTCAGACTTGGTAAAAAGTAAGACAAAGGGTGGGGAGCGACTGCAGGACGTCATTCAGACCTGCCTCACATACCTTGACACTTGCACCGAGTTCTGGAGCCAGGAGAAACCTATTTGTGCACGGGAAAGGGAGCGTAAGCTCATGCAGCAAAAATGTAGCAAGCCCCGCCGTAGTGCACCCACTGAACCCGCTCAGTTTCTGCTGAAGAGCCTGGACGATATAGACGAAGGTAAGGCACGCTTCTGAGTGAACGTGTAGCTTGGTGCTTTCCTTTATAGCCCACAAAATGCTTACTGTGTGTTCTTCTGTCATAGAGTTGACATCTGGAAATGCAGAGGGTAGTCTGAAGAAGGCGGAAGAAGTCATGAAGATAGTGCAGAGATGGTCGGAGAAAGATGTGCCTAATAAGAAAGAGGTTTTGGGCAGCCTGCACAGTTGTATTGGAAATGCCTTGATCGACCTGGGAGACATGGACAAAGCGTTAGACCATCATCGGAAAGACTTGGAGTTGGCTAAACAGTGGTGAGAATTACAGAAATTACACAACAGGAGGGAATGTGTTTCACAAAATTGTATCAAATGTTGAGTAATCTTTCTTATCAACAGCAAACTCTCAGATGCAATGTCCAGAGCTCTGGACAACATTGGGAGGGTTTATGCCCAAATTGGACAGTTCTCACAGGCCATTGAGTTGTAAGTAAATAATTAAATAACAGCTGCACTATAATATATATTAGGTCTTCTGCAGAACAAGTTGTTTTGATGGTAATGTCGTATAGTCAGACCTCTTTTAGCGAGCATTGTTTTACATTGAGGTGTGACTATTGAAGATTACTTGATTAATGATTGGTTTCTTCATTTTCTTTTCTCTGTATGTTTTCGACATCAGCTGGGAGAAGAAGATTCCTTTGGTCCGCGGTGGTCTAGAGAAGACCTGGTTGTTTCATGAGATTGGTTGGTGTTACTTGGAGCTTAGTCGCCACGAAGAAGCCCGAGATTATGGCGTCCGTTCGGTTGATGCAGCTGACGAAATTGCTGATGAGAAATGGCAGATAAATGCCAATGTTTTGGTGGCACAATCAGAATGTAATTATGTTTTTTTTTGTTTCCTTTTACTTAATTATTAGAAATATTCTAATGTTTACAACGTGTGACATGTCTGCTTATTTGCTGTTGATGTAGTACAAACTAAAGATCTCTGTCAATTCCTTTCTGTTTCATCTCAGTGAAACTTGGAAACTTTGAATCTTGTGTCTCCCACTTTGAGAGAGCCTTGACGCAGGCCAAACTGCAAGAGAACGATGCTGCAGTGAATGCCATTCAGCAGGTTGTTGTCATATGCTTCCCTTTGCCTTCTTTTTAGTTCCAATCAAAAACATTGACATTTGATTGGATTATTGACATTTATCTTTCTGCTTTTAGGCTCTTGATGAAGCAAAGCAACACCTGCCACAGTAAGGATGTCCTACTGAACTACGGAAGACCACAATCATCAAATGAAAGTGGAACAAAATGAATACCAATAAAAGTCTTCTCTCTCAAATGTGCAACTGAGACATTTGAGTTTTTATGAATGAATGCAGAAATGCATGCTCATGCTTTATGATGAAAAACACAGCTTGATATAGTTCGATATAGAGGATCAGTATTTTGACTTTTGGATGTGTGAGTTGATGTGATATTACTTATATACATATTTCTTCCAGTATAAATATATTATTACAGTGGCTGATAAGACCCAGTCTTTAATCAGAGGTCTTTTGGACTAACTTTCTTGAGTACTAACTTTCAGTCCAGCATGCAACACAAACATACACCAGGCACTGGATCTCAGTGTGGTTCTTTATAAGAGTTACAGACTTGCCTACAGAAGTAAGAAATATGCATATGGGGAAGTGATTCGAAGTTCTATTAAAAAGTCAACGTCTCTCATTTTCAACGTCTCTGTAGAAAATGTGTCACTGAATATACAAAATACAGAGGAATTGTATTACTTTTAACACTTTTATATACATACTGAAACCTGCCAACCCTGAAGTCCTTTAGCCCTATACATAGCTGTACTTGCTGCAGGGAACTTCCCCTTGTCACACCCACTATAACATCTGTCACCACCAGGCATGCATGGTGTAATTTACACACTCTGCTTCCAGAAGGGGCTACACTATCAGTGCATTGTTTGTGTGTAGATCGGCGACAGTATAATTAACGTTTATGAGAATTGTGTTACATTTTGAGGAAATGTCCCTGACACATTGCCTTTTGTATCTTGTGTCTTTTTGTCTGTGTGGCCTACTTTTTGGGATATGATTTACACCTGCTCAAGAGGTGTGTGTCTTCACACTGAATGTTTCTCATATAAATAAACAGGCATGCAGTATAGACTGAACACTAATCTAATGTTCAGCACAGATGTACACCATCAGTTATAAACTTACAAACAAATGCACAACAAAACAACAAAACAAGTAAGCAAAAACAAAAAAGTATATACATTTAATAAATAAAATGTATTTTAAAAATAGCATAGTACCAGACAGGAGTTTATTAATTTAAATCATTCAGATATAGTTTGGAGAACATTTCAACTGAAAGAAAAAACACGAAAAACTTATTTGTATTAGGTTTTATTTTTTCCATGAAAATGGGGAAAGTAATAACCCCTCCTGATTAAATATGAGCTTATATTATCCCTACTGTCTGTCACTATATCCTGTTTATTTATTTATTTTTAAATCAACACAAATTAATATATATCATAGATATATAACACATTATTATTGTTATGTAGTCCTTTTAAAAAAAACCTTGGTGGCGTCCTTCCGGTCTTCAGGGGCGTGTCCGTGGCCACGCCCAGTTGCGCGCTCCCGGGGATTTTCCTTTTGAAGCGGGTGCATGTGTGTGCCAAGGATTGCGTTGTCATTGTATCCGGAGAGAAACGCGTGGTCAGCGGCACCACCGACAGCTCCACTGCAGCGTAACTGGTAAGCTGAGATAATGGCAAACAAAAGCCCTTCGTACAGTATGCTACATCTCTATCATATTTTTTTCTATCAGCCTTAAAAAAAAAAAAAAAGAAAACAAGTTGCTCCAGTAACGTGCAGCGACTTATATACGGAAAGAAAAAAACCATGAAAGTTGTTTAGACGTGGCGCTGCAGCTGGTGATGTTATAGCCAGATTCAGACTGCCAGGCTAAATTGTTTTTGTCTGGCGTGCTAACGTTAGGTGCACGCCACTCCCCGCCTGGCTGGCCACATTGTGCTTGTTAATACACATTTATTTTTTTTGCCTTCAAACTATATCGAGTTTCTGTGTTTAAAACAACATTTGAGCTCACTTGGACGCGACGTAAGACATTTATTTTGAAAATTCCTTTTATTATTTAAGTGAATGTGTAGCGTATTTCGTCCAAACTTGCTTTAAACAACAAACAAAACAAAACAAAAAAAAAAAACCCAGCTCCTGTTCACTCACTGCGCCATTTACTGTATCTTCCTTGTATTACGGATGATGTTCAATATGAAAGTGTTCATATTTGCCAAATTTGCATCTGTTAGGTTTCGGTTATGTTTGTGTCTGGGAAGAGGAAAAAAAAAAAATGTGTTTAATAATTAGCCAGTTTATCTCTACCTCTACGTTGGGTTGTGTTTGTGAGCGCTTCCCCTTCTGTCTCATGACACGATGTGGTTTCACACATCTGTTCAATCTAGTGTTGGGTAACAAACCTTTACACTGATATCTGAAATAAGCTGCCACACGGTGCAGGGCGCTGTGCTGTGAACTAACCCTCACTTTTTCCGCGATGCCCCATTTCCTTAAGTACCCTTTGTCTGTTTGTTGGCAAGATTTGACGCAGTTAATCTGGCAATGCAAGCTTTGAATACAGTCTCTTGCAGTCATGCTTGTGTAAACTACTGTCTTTGTGTGTTTTTTTTTTTTTAAATAAATGGAAATAAAAAAATAAAAAAATGGCTGAACTGTGGCCAAAATTGTGCCACCACCCCTATTATATGTTCAAGAGTACAACACCCCTGATCAAAGATGGACATTATAGCTGAAGGTTATTGCAGGGCCATTGTATTGTATTGTATATGATGTGTTCACCTCCTCTGTTGCCAAAATCTATTGAAAAATGACGTGCAGTGCAACCACATCCCCATCCCCAACAACTCTACTTTCTTAAATCTGGCGTATTGACTAACTTCCCGTTTGAGACATAATGACTGCAGTCCTCATAAAAGTATTTGATTTTACCCTATAAGGGCATGTGGTCTGAAATAATTCTGTAAAAAGTGAGGGTATTTAAGAGTGTATTCAAGTTTTTTTTTCATGTCAAATGAATTTTTCTCAGTGGCTGTTTTTTTTTTTTTTTTTGTAATTATTTTAAATAGTTAAATACAATATGCATGTTTTATCTAAATCAATTATTTATGTTTAATAATGGGGCACTCTACACAGCCCAGGATAAAACTGGATCCAGTTCATGTCAGTCAGGTTTTATTTAGAGAGATGTTGTTGCACCAAATCTTTTATATAAGAATAATGCACTTCTCCAGCTTTAGTATGTATCCAAATTACCTTTTTATGGCCCAATTTGATGAGTGTTGAAGTAATTGAGTAAGATCCTGCACTCTGTAGGGTGTAGTGGCTGGGGACAAAGTTGGGTTCAGTCACCATTGGTCTAAATGAACAATTTCTCTTTCTTTTTATTTGTATAAGGTACGTGGTGGTGTTTAAAGTCAGACTTTAAGCCAGGACATGGATACTGAAAAGAGCGTCGAGGTTTTAGATGCGTCAGACGCTCCACAGCCAGAGGAGACTGTAATGGAAAAAGAGGTTGTGTCAAAAATGGAGACACCAGAGGAATCCACAGAGCCTGAGAAGCCACCAGCTGCTGTTGAAGAGACTGAGCAGATGGCAGTGAATGGTCACGATACAGACGTCATAAACTTAAAAGAAACAGAAGAGTTGATTGTGACAGAAACTGTTACTCTGGCTGAGGAAAAAACAGAAATAAAGATTGAGGACATCTTGCCCGCAGGAAAATCTGAAATGGAGTCTGTGTCTGATGCGGTGGCACCACCAGAACCAGATGAGTCATCTGAAAAGATCTCTGACCCAGTTGCAGCTTTAGACACAGAACCAAAAAACATCCAGCCTGTGCCAGAGAATGCCCCAGAACCTTTGCCTGTGCAAACACCTCTGCCAGAGAGTGCCCCTGAACCGGAGCCAGAGAAATTGGCAGAATCGGTTCCAGAGGCTGAACCACAAGAGCAAACATTACCTGAACCAGCCGCGCTGCAGCAACCAGTGGATGCACAACCACCCAGCAAGGAAGAGAAGGCGCCGGAACAAGTGAAAACTGAGACTACAGAATTGAAGACTACAATGGATACTGGAGCAGGAACGGTTGTCAAAGAGGGGGTGGCAGAAAGTAATGTCGCAGCCGAGCCTACAAAGGAGGGGGAAGAAGAAAAACCAGCAGGAACTGTGTCGGTGGCAGAAGTTTCCCCAGAAAAGCCGACAGAGGCTGTGACTTTAAAAGAGGAGGCATCAGCTGAAATTGAAAATGTGAAACCTGCAGAGGACAAGAAAGAAGCTGAACCAGAAAAATCAGCTGAGTCTGATTCTCCGAAGGGAGCTGAGGCAGCACCAGAAGCTGAAAAGAATGATGCAGAGCTTCAAAAGGAAGAGGATACAGTCCCCGTGTCTGGCTCCCTGTCCTTTGCCTTCCTGGAAAGAGAACAGACCAAAGACGCCCTGCGGACCTCGCGTACCCTTCTGGTCCTCAGAGGCCTTCCAGGAAGCGGTAAAAGCTTCTTGGCACGTGCCATAGCTGATGCCTACAAAGACCACTGCTCTGTCATCTGTGCTGATGACCATGGCGTGAAGCCAGAGAGTCCAGAATCATCTGTGGACGGGTACAAGGCTCTGGATGAGGCTGTGTTGGCCGGCTGCAGTGCAGGAGCAGCCTCCCCTCTGCTGATGGTGGTGGATGACACCAACCACACCCAGGATCGGCTGGCCCGCCTGGGGGAGATTGCCGAACAGCACCATCTCGTTGCGGTCTTTTTGGAGCCACGCACTGAATGGAGCAGAGATGTACCGCAGCTGACCAAGAAGACCAAGCGCGGACTAGATGAGGCCCAACTGGAAGCCATGAGAGGTCCACTTGAGGAAATGTCCCTTCCTTATTACTATGGCTGGTTTCTTCTCTCCTCGGTCCAGGACAAGGTTAGGTGCACATCAATGGACTTCCTGAAAACGCTGGACACCTTGGAGGCCTTCAAGAAACACTTGATTGACTGTGAGTGTATTTAAAGTTGTTTCATTTACTACAAAGGTAAATCCACCGGTGAGAAACGCATCTTTTTAAGCAGCGTTAATGTCCAAAGTTATTGCCATGACTAAGATACACCTGATCTTTCCTTCTGTTTGCAGTCACAGGGAAAGCTGAGAAGGAGGTGGATTTGGAGCAGTACTTTCAAGCCAAAGGGACCCTCCATTGCACTACAAAATTCTGCGACTATGGAAAAGTAGAGGGTGCCAAAGAGTATGCACAGAATCCAGTAAGTACATTTCAAAATGGTGGCTGCGTGTGTAAGTAGGCATTATCATTTATCACTTTACTTTTTTATGCATTGAGAGAACCCTTCCAATAGAATTAATAAGTTACTATTTATGATATTTCCTTTTTTTTTTTTCACTCTCCAGGCTGTCAAAGATTTCTATGGTTCTGTGTTCGAGCTGTCGCTGAGCGCTCTCTTTGTCACTCCTCGCACTGTTGGTGCCAGAGTGTCCCTCACAGAGGAGCAGCTTTTGCTGTGGCCAGCTGACGCCGAAAAGGAGGTACAGTCTGCTGCCTCCCTGCCTCTGGGGAGCCGCGCCCACGTTACTCTAGGATGCGCAGAGGGTGTTGAGCCAGTTCAAACAGGTCTAGATCTGCTCCAAATCCTGGCCCTGCAGCAGGAAGGCCAGCAGGGGGAGCCCGTCGAGGAGATGGAGCTCGGCTCGCTGACCTACTACGGCGAAGGAAGGTGGCTGCTCAGTCTCAGAGAGCCCATCTGCACCCCAGCCTGCTTCTCCAGCTTCTACGGGTGCAAGGAGCTCGAGCAGGCCAAAAAAGAACCTGAGAAGAAAAAGAAGCAAAAGTGCACCATACTGTAAATGGCAATGGGAATGTGTGGCTGGGATGACTGGTGAATTAAAACTTAGGCTTACTCTGTGCAAGGTTTGTGTGTTTGTGCAGTGTTTAGGGTTTCAGTTATAGCCACCCTAAATCCACAAGCTGTGTGCCTTTTTTTTTTTTTTACTGTTGATTTGCACCACAACCCAAGATGCCTTCAGTCCAGTTAGGCTTGTTAACATTGAGTATCTTGTTTCACATATCGGTGCCAGAGTCACAGTACCTGGCTATTTGCTGAGGTGTTATTAGCTGCAGTTTTAGACTAAGGTAGTAATAGCCTACTCCCACAGCTCCACAATTATCTGAAACTTAGATTTCCTCTTCTATTCATGTCAGTGTCTCTCAGTATTCAGATATACAAAAACTAGGTACTTTCATTGCATGCATCCGAGGTTAGCGGTATCGACATATTAACACATTTCTGACCTGCTAAAAGTACCTCTGCCGCTTCAACAGAAGTTGTCTTGTGTTTCCTTTGACTTGTACGTTAAAAAAAGATTAGCTGTCATTTCTGTGGAAAGTGTGTGAGTGTGCGCATCATAGGAAGTAATTGTTACAATAGCATATGGGCCAAAGTTATCTATTTGATTAAGTGTATTAGAATGAATGTCATTTATAGAGGTCCTTCCTGGTAAAATCTTTGCACTGTGCATAGTTTGAAAGGGAGAATGCTGGTAAATTTGGTATTTGTTTCAGCAGCTTGCACTTAGTAATTATCAAATGCTGTGAATCCAAGTCCATGTTTTGCAATCTTTTCTACTGCGCAAGACTGCACCATTGATCCTTTTATCCTCTTTGAACAGCACTTCATGTATTGCATTTCGATTTGTAACCTCTGTGACTGTAATTTTTTGAAGGGCAAGTCCTACTTTGTGTAGCTCTTATGAATCACTATTTTTGCACTTGTTTTGTACACTTAATAAAAAAGAACATGCTTTGCTCCAGTAATGTAATTGGTTATTTCTATGAATGCAGGGGGGTGATAAAACTGGGGACAGTTTATCTGCACATGGGCATTTTCTCACAGCGTGGACATGTAGTTGAAGGAGTGAGCCAGCAGAGGGCACTCATCCCATTATTAGTGCTGGTTAAAACATTTTGTGGGGTGATGTGTTTATACATGTAATCCCAGTTAGTGTTTCTGTTTATTGTGTCAGGATCAGTTTCAACACTGTGTAAATAATGTATTTTCAAACCTTGTGCCACAGACTTGGATTGCACCATTTCTCTGATCTCCCTACAGTTTGCACTTTCATAATCTGGCGCAGTAAAAATTCAGTAAACTTCATCAGACAGTTCAGCTGCCAAAAAGTGATACCTCTTCAGAGCGTAGGTTGTAATAACCTCACTCCATTTCTGACCCATCTAGCACACCTCTACTGTAATTCTTTTATCCTGTTTTGCATTCACAAATGATAAAAATTAAATTGCTTTAGTGCTTTATATATAATGGTGATTGTAATTATTATATGGTGACTTGTGCATGTTATCAGGGCGGGGTTGCCACACAGTCTACAACAAATACTACTCCTGCTGACTGGAAACATACAGTGTTATACTTTTTATACTTAAAAATCTATTTCAATCTACATATAGTACACCTGAACCACTTTTTACTAAACTTTCAAGTAAGCAGTCTTTCAAATAAAATTAAAAAATTAATTAACAGGCTACAAGTGCTCTCCACTACATCATCCCAACTAAAAATAGTTGCTTCAGGTCAAGGACAGGTAAAAGGCCATGAGCTGGCTCTACATGTGCAGGTCGGTGGGTCTACAGACATCAACTTACCTCCTCATTGGCTGCTGTATAGATAAAGAACAATGTCAACCAATCAACATCAACGGCCGATAATTGCCCTGTTTTCTCTGTGAGTGTGTGTGTGTGTGTGTGTGTGTGTGTGTGTGTGTGTGTGTGTGTGTGTGTGTGAGAGAGAGAGAGAGAGAGTTTAGTGTACAAACTAATGATACCTTCAAGTACTCTACGAAAACTTGGTGTGGTTTTGTCCAATGATTTTATAAGAAATTTGAGGAAAGTTCAAGTGCGTTTGATAAAAATGATAACAGAGTGGTGGAAGTATATTCAGATCCTGTAGTAGCACATTATAAAAATAGAAAAAGTAAAAATCCTGCATCCAAAATGCAACTAGTGAAAGTATACAAGCAATGTTAGAAGAGTGTGAATACTCAATGCAGACAAATGGCGAGAGAGTATTATTTTATATTGTATAATTACTGATGCATCAATGTCTAGCATTTTACTTTTGTAGCTGGTCACGAATGAGCTATTTTTAACTATATATACTATTATACCTATTAACAGACTATCACACTTAATTATATGTATATGCTCCTCGTGTTTGTAATCTTAATTTGTAAAGTAACTTTAGTGAGTAGCTATAGCTGTCAAGTAAAAAAAAAAATACTTAAAATGTGTAGTTGAGTACAGTACTTGAGCTGTAAAGTATTTAGTTACATCCCGCCATTGCAAAACTGATGTGTCAGCGGCACATTAACAATTATTTCCATTCAGGTCACATAATAATGCAATTCTGCACATAATGATACGTCTTCTAAGCATACAGATAATTAAATCTGATCTCTATATATAAAAAAATATATACATATTTGCCCCTCAGTTTGTGTGCCTCGCATCGCGTGGTGCCAATTATTCCTACTGTCTGTGAAGGCAGCAAAAGAGCATGGTGTGGAATGAGCCAATAGGAGCCCAGGAAACATGAGCCAAGCCTATCGGCAGATGGGCGATGGAGACAAAACTCACAGGAAGCCCCACTCTCCGGCACCTCTGGTTCCCATAGACGGCAGTAGTGGAGCAGCGGGGCCGAGAACAAGCACACATCCAACTACAACACACTTCCAGAGCCGCTAAAGCAAGAAAAAACAACTAAACAAGGTAAATTACTTATTGTTTTTAAAATATGTGTTTACTTTTTTTTTTTTTGCTGCTTATTTCTCAGTCTCTCTGTCTTTCTCTCTCTCTCTCTCTCTCTCTCTCTCTCTCTCTCTCTCTCTCTCTCTGTGTGTGTGTGTGTGTGTGTGTGTGTGTGTGTGTGTGTGTGTGTGTGTGTGTGTGTGTGTGTGTGTGTGTGTCAAAAAATATAAAACAAGTTGAACTGCTCAGTCCACCACAACCAGTATTCAACCTGAACTCTTGCTAGAAGGTGGTTATCAAGAAGTTTGAGTTCTCACTGAAAGTTTCCTCAGAATAGTGGAGAGGATATTTGCAAAAAAAAATTGAATTGCTGTCTGACCGGTTTGTGAATGAATGAGTTGGGTTCTCTCAGGGATCTATGACTTAATACCTTCTGCAAAGTCAGGCATGTTTTTATTCTGGAAGTTAGTAGGTCAGTTAAAAGTGAATATGGAGCTGCAACTTCCATCTTTTATGGCATTTTTGTTACTTCACTGTCTGATTTTAATTTAGTGATTTTAAATTTGTGCCTGATTTTGCCTCCCTCCAGCAAATCCATCATCCCCTGTTACTGTGCGTCATCTGAACCAGTGTTATTGCTGTTGTAATGGTGATATTTAACACCTCTGGCAGGTCACTTACTCAGAGAAAGTGGATGATATATGGAAACCTGGACGAGTTTTGGATAAACCGTGTTTGCCTGGCCCGGTGGAAGAAGCGCCGTGGTGACTCAGGGACATCAATGATCAATAGTGAGAAAGGTCCATGACGGTCCCATTAATCCATTTAAGGAATGGCTGCCAGGGCCGCAGCCTGGAGCAGGGAGTCCTGTTTGAGCCAACATCAGGGCTTTTAGCCTAATGAACCACAAAGAAGATACAGACAGAGCAGGTACATCATCCCAGCAAGGTTACACGATGCACAGTGGTTGTTAAGCTTTGATTTAGGAAATATGGAGAATTTGTGAAAGCCTTGGTATTTTACACCCTTAATTAACTACATTTATAAGGGCATTGTGGTAAGTTTGAATCCACCAATAGATCAAAACACTTTGGGTCAGAGCAAAAGCCGGCAAGATGTACAGTATATTCTTGCTCATCAGACAGGGCGACGACAAGCTGCAAGATTTCCGCGTGGAGTTTAATATTGGCCTGTAAGGGGCATTAATGGTGTTTGCTCTTGTGTTTAAAGGGAATGTCAAACATCAGGCATCAGTGAAAGAAATAGGATTTTAGCTGTTGTGATGTAAATCTAAATTACAGTGTAATGATTCCACGTCGTGTCTCCTTTAGAAAAGATAAAGAAACCGCCGTATAATGAAAAGACGGAGTCGATTTTATATGAGAGTTCTCGTTGGAGGGACACACCTTTTCTACGTGGCTTTGGTCAGGTGCTAATAAAAGCAGTAATGGTGCATTCTGTCGTAGGGATAAAAGATTAAATATCACTGTTTTTAGAAAGTCGTAAACTGTGTGTGTTGGTCACGTAGGAGATGACCTCATTGAGATTATGGCCAAAGTGTAAAGGTCACAACTCCTCCCCTTGGCTGTAAAATTTATAGATGCTATTACAAGTTATCAAATTTCTCCTTTTACTTCCTTGACAGTCAGTCCGGTTAATGCACCAAAATAAATCTATTTCTTATACCTGGCTGTGTCTATGCTGTTTTCTAGTGCTGCTAATAATTGGTCACATCAGATTAGTCGGTCACTTACAAGGATTATTTTTTTCATGCACTTGTATGCTGGTGGCTGGAGACCAGCTCTGCACGCTCTCCACTCTAGCTCCAGAAGCAATCAGATTGTTTGAGTGGCAAATCAGTGCCTAGTATCTCATTAGTGTGCAGGTCAAACAAACTGAGGCTAATCCTGTTGGATTTAGCTCCACTGGGTTCACTGTCTGGGTACAGCGTGAGACAATCTGACTGATTCTGAATCTGTAGTTAGTATGTAATCTGATTTTCCAGCAGTCTCTCCTAATTCGGTGCAGTTAAATTGCAGCATGTCATGCAGGTTTTTTTTATATATATAATTCATGGAAAATACAACATATAAAGCTGTCTTTCAATCACCTGGTTACCAGACCATTTCTTGACTGTTCTGACAGCACGTCAGGATGTCAAATGCTGTGTTTTTGTTTTGTAAAAACATGTTTCTGTATTCATCCATCTCTCCACGTCTCTAGATCTGCTCTGTATTCGTCCATCTCCCTGCTTATCTGCGTATCTCTCTCTGTCTGGCCTCCCTCTCTCCTCTCAGGCCAGTCTAGCCTAAGCAGTCATGTCGGCCAAAGCCATCTCCGAGCAGACGGGAAAGGAGTTCCTCTACAAGTACATCTGCACATCTGCAGCTGTCCAGAACAGATTCCGCTATGTCAACGTGACGGCAGAGACAGACTTTGAGCGACTGGCGCGAGACCATCCATGGCTGCTCGTAGAGGTGAGGCAGGAGAACATTGTTTGTGGAGGGTGAAGTAAGATTTTCTTAAGCTGAGGGAACAGCTTGTTTGTTATGTCACAAATTTATAGCCCATAAATTCCTAAAACACCGTCTCCCTTAAGCTTGTGGAAAATGATCTTCTCTTTATGCAGACAATTACTTAGGCTGGCAGCAGAGTGGTCTCTTGGTGCCTTTTAGCTGAGAACACAGACAGCAGAGCGGTCCAGAAGCTCTGTTTCATTCATGGTGGAAATGAAGTGCTAAAGGAAATGCTCTCTTGTCTTTCATTCCTAATTGGTGACGGGGAGGTCAGAGTTCAGCTAGGGTAGGATTTTTCTGCAGAAGCAGTTCTCCAGGTACACGGCAGTATTCCAGTTCTTACTCAGCACATCGCTCTGCTCTCAGATCAACCCTCACTGCTCTTCATAGCGAAGCAGTAGCAGATAGACAGGCTGTAATGGCAGTTAATTGAATTACTTTGTGACTCATCTTGCAGGATAAAGTATCATTGCCCTCTCTCTCACGGTTGAAGGTTTTTATCTGGAAGGTATGAGGAGGATGTGGAGGGCAGATGCACAGAGATATGTGCTGCGGTACAATTGATTAGGAAATTGCATTAACTTTCACCCTCCACCCTCTCTTCCTTTTGCTTACTGGCGAGCTCCCAGATACTAATGGGTCCGCTGTCATAAGTCATTCTCTTCTTTGACTTGCTCAGTCAGTGGGGTCTGGATGTAATTTAGCTTTTGCGTCGGGGGGAGATTACATCTATGAGAGATTCCTACTTAAATGATGTTCACGTCATTTTTCAGGTGATAAATATTATTTGTTAAAACTGGAAATGCCCCCTGTACTATTTTTCTGACTATGTACAACAATCTGCTGCACTTTCTTTAATAAAATATTGGTTACAAAATATTATTTGGGATTATAATGGAATGATAAACTCTTAAATGAGTAAATATCTGCTCTGTCTTGTTGGAAATTAAGATGAAGCGCATGAATAACAATTTTTCAAGTGCAGTTATGGAACCCATTTCCGTGCTGGATTCCTGCTTTGTGATTGACTTTAAAACATTAAACAGAATTCATGTCTATTGATTTTTAGGGCTGCAGCTAACAATCCTCTTCCATTCATCTGCATGTTCTTGATTAATCGCTGAATCAGTTGCTCCATAACTTGTCAAAAAACTATGAAAAATTACAAAATACAAAGTTTACTATAATATAAAACTAGCAAACATTCACATTTGAGAAGTTGCACCAAATTAAATGACTTGACTGATTACTGGATAGGCAAAGTAGTTTATATTATTAGGTGTTTTTTTTAACTGAACAATTGTTTCAGTTCTAGTTTAATCTATATAAAACTAATGAAGAGCAGAGAAATTTAAGTAATTGAATTTAACATGAATAATCTTAATAGATAAATCAACTGGTTGCCTTTAACAAAGAAATATTGTAAATAATATCGTCATGCAACCGAACAGCTTGAGCAATCCTGTCTACGTGTATAGCTTTATTTTATTTCTTTTTCAGTTTCACACCCTTGAAATATGTATTTCAGTCAGATTGCTTTGCTTCAAATAAAATATGACATAAAAGGCACTGTAGACTGTAGGTGTCTGTTGGCCCTGCTAACATAGAGACCATTTTTCATCTTTCCTCCTCCAGAGGCTGGTGGTGAAGCCAGACCAGCTGATCAAGAGGCGAGGGAAGCTGGGCCTGGTCGGCGTCAACCTGGACCTGAACGGCGTCAGAGAGTGGCTGAAGTCCCGCCTCATGAAAGAGACGACAGTACGTCATCCACCCTCTCCCTGTCTGATGTTTCCCCGCCAATTAACTCCGTTTGAGAGTGTGCACTTTGCTGAACACTCCTTCGATCAATATTATCCCAGTGCTTTGGTCAGATCCTCCTCCTGTTGCCCTTTCCTTCACCCTCCTTCCTTGAGTAGAACCGACGCATTTTGTGTGTGTCTGTGTGTGTCTGGGTGTGTGTCTGGGTGTGTGTCTGTGTGTGTGTGTGTGTGTGTGTGTGTGTTCTCTCTCGCCTGATGTCTGTTTGCCTAAACAGCTGCCCCGATTGCTGAGCCTTTCAGTACCAGTCCTCCGGTAGTAAATCAGTCCAGTCGGCTGGAACGCATGCTGCTAGTGAATAAACAGTCTGTCCATCTATCCAGTCAGCATAACCACAGCACAGAGCATCCATCACTGCGCCACTGAGATGTTGCTCTGCCTCATAAACCAAGAAGCAAGTTATGGAGAGGCGAGGGTGGCTCATAAAGCATTGAAGAAGAGAGTCGGTGTGCGTGTTGCGGCACTGAGATTGGGAAGATGTATCTCTTCACAGATGAGATGAAACTGTCAGCCGCTGCCTGTGGCAGTAGATGAAAATGAATGAAGCCACAGATATACTGTGGAAAGTCAGGACGGCGTTTCAGCTTGTAATTGTCTTAATTGTCCTCTGTAGAGTAGAAGTAATTAATTAGTTGAAGTAATTACACAGATAAATTGCTGTGGACATCTATTGTTAACTGTGTTGCTTTGGAGTCATTAGGGGCATTAAAGTGGAATAAATCAGTAACTCAATGCAACCATCTCGGTGAAATAATAGGTAAAAACAATTAGCAATTACAATTACCACTAGCATACTGATTCTATGTGTCCCGTACTTTGATTTATGACCAAAATACCTGCAAAACCAATGACATTATTCCCATCAGCCTCAGCTGTAATTTGGGTTTGGTGCTAAAAATAAGCAAATGTTAGCAATGCTAACTCACTAACTCAGCTCAAAGCACTTCTGTGCCTCACTGAGCTTCTAGCATCGTAACCTTATTCAAACGTCTTGGCCTTACGAAAGGTAAGAAAGCTGTTTTATTATATTGATTCATGGCATGTTGTGTCTTATCTGACTGTTGTTTTGTTTAGTTAGCTGCGAGCTTATCTTAGTGAAATGATCAGAGCTGCACTGTTAGAGGAACAAGTTAGATTAGATAGCAGTACCACTTTTAAACTTTACACGTCCCTTTACTTCCTTTCTATTCGTACGTCATTCACACATTGCTCGCTGCTGTTCTCTGCTGCAGCTTCCTGCAATGGTTCACTTTATTAAATTAGTTTTTCTTATTATGTGCGATCATTTTATCACAAGTGAATCATTTTATATTAAAATTGCATTCACAACTTGAATGGCTTCTTTCCTCTGTGAGGCAGCGATAGAGGTGTCTGTTCATGTATCTGAATTGGCCTCAGCTTGCTTGTGGTTTTTCAGTCAGATAGGCTTTTTTTCCACCCATCATCAACCTTTTTTTTTTTTTTTTGCACTTCTCAAAATGGCAACTCCCTCTCGACCTTTTATTATTTTGTCCTGCTCTCTCCGGCTGGCTGCGCTCAGCCAGTCCCTGGTTACCTTCTGCCTGTTGGCCTTTAACAGAGGAACGATGACGGCCGCACCGAATGAGCTGTGGCTGTGTTAGCGGGCCTTTGTCTGGATATGTGACGGCATTTTCTTTCTCCTTCTTCTCAACCTATTTCCTATTTCTTTTCAAATGTCAGTCCAGTCAAGTGGTATCCCTGTGTTGTTGTTGTTGTAGTTGTTGTTTTTTTGTATTTAATAATTATGATATATCATTTCCACCCTCCTCTCACCAGTCCAGGCAGTATGTCTGACAATAAGTAAGAGGGATGAATATGAAAACACCCACAATCTGAGGACCAGTGGCATATATTTTATTAACCCATGGGACTTCGTGCTAATTTGTCATTTTGCTCCTAACCGTTTTTTTTATCTAGTATTTCATCTCCTTAAGAAAACTATGTTCTTGATGATTCTCAGGTGGGAAAAGCCAAGGGTGTTCTGAAGAACTTCCTCATCGAGCCATTTGTCTCCCATAAGCAGGTAAAGCACTCACTGCACATCTACTATGTGGCTCCCAATTCACCCCTCAATTTTCTTTAGATTCTTTATTTAGCATTGATAATACTAGACGTCCGGTAAAGAGACATTTATTGACGTCTGTGTCATTTTAACGGTCCATTGTTCAGGATGAGGAGTTCTACGTGTGCATCTACGCCACCCGGGAAGGCGACTACGTGCTGTTTCACCATGAGGGAGGGGTGGATGTGGGAGATGTGGATGCTAAGGCGAAGAAGCTGCTAATTGGGGTGGATGAAAAGATCAGTGAAGACTCTGTGAAGAAAGAGCTGCTTACCCACGTCCCCAACGACAAGAAAGGGTGAGTTGCATGGAAAAAGTGTCTGTAGGGTGTGTGCAAAACTTCACCTTCTGTCTCAATGGTATGGAGTAAATTATTATTATTATTACCATTATATGGTAAGGTGGGAAATTTTTTTTTAAAGGAGTCTAAAACATCAAACCTGGCCTATTTGAGTTAAACCAAGAGTTTTGTAATAACTTTCCCTACTACAAATTATTTTAATAAGCTTAATATTTAATAGAATTAGCTTCATTGTAAATGTTTTTGTTATTGTGTCCACCTGGTGTGTATTTGGCCTTTCATCATGTCTTGTAGCATGCTACCTTACATTCTCAAACACCCTAAATTAGCAGTTTATTGTCAAATCTCTTTTAGAAACTGTTTAGATGAGAATGCATGATTTGCATGACAAACTGACAAAAAATTTATTTTATTTTGAAACTGTAATCCTGTAGCTGCTAAACAACGTGCACTCTAAAAAAAAAAAAAGAAAGCGCTCTTAAAAATGAACTCCAGCTGTGGGTATTTAGATGATCAAACTAAGCTTGTAAAAAGACCCAAAAAGGGCAAAAGATTGGGCGTTTTCCATTTACATAATTAAATTCCTGATCAACAGTGGAAAAACAAAGGCGTCACACAAATGAAGAATGAGAAAGCACTTTGATATTGGCAGTAAATGTGGGGGGGGAGCAGGGGACAGATGGGTGGAGTGTTTCCATTAGACAAATGACAAACTCCCTCTTCTCGTCCGCCTTTCTTCGATCAGCCTCCACCCCCAGCCCTTTTTTTTACACTACGGCCACATTCAGAGCACGTCCATTTATTTTGATGGGTACGATACAGCGGCTCGCCCCCTCCAACCCCTCCTATCCATCTCTCTGGTAGTGCTCTTGTGACGGCAGTTCTGGCCAGACTCGCTGTCTTGGCTGACATTGAAAAAGCTGCCCCAGAAATCGCTCTTGCCAACCCTAGTTGGCCTCCTCGCCCCTTACACTCTTCTCCTCACACTCTGGATTGAAAACAAGAGCGGCATTTGGCCAGTTTTCCTGCCCTCCCGTCAGAAGCAGACATGGGAAGCTGAGTCACTCTGGGTTTCGGTCACAGTTTTCCCCCATGGGCCAGTCAGAGTCCTGACAGCAGGGCTGACGTGGTTACAAAGGCCCAGAGCTGCCTGCACAACTGACAGGAGAGGAGAGCAAAATAGTGCCTCCCCCCACCTCCTCTTCCACCGGCAACCCCCCACCCCTCACTGCTCTGTTTTGACATGTGAAGGAGGGAGTAAATTAGATTTTTCCTTCTCTACACCAAGGCTCTCTGCAGCTAATTTACAGGTGGACTGTTTCCTGTCAAGCTCAGCCTTTAACAATCCTTCAATGATATTGCCTGTAGTTTGTCATGGTTTGAATTACGTGGAAATTACTTTATCATGGCCATGCTGTTCTCTTTTTACATCGGCATACATTGTACAGGGAAATTCTATTACGCAGCCCAGAATGAGGTGATTAAGAATTAAATTTGACTTCAACTTTACTTTGTTGTTGTTGTTGTTGGAAGGTAAATGTGGTTTGCAGATCAATAATTAAGTCAAGTCAAAATGTATAAGCAATAATAAACTGTGCAGGGAATTAAGAATATTTTAATATACAGTATATAACGTAAAAACATGATGAAATAAAAACTGTATGCATTTAAGAGTTTCACATTGCAATGCTGTGAACGTTTAGCAAGTTACAAGTTAAATGGGCATTTGTGTATTCAGTTTACATACATTTTATACAATGTTATAAAACAGAGAGGATCACAATATACTTAAATTTAAGAGGCTGGTTCCAACAAATATTTAGCTTGAAAAGTGACTCAAATTATTGGCCAATTAATAATAATAAATAATAGTTAGCAATAGCAGATTGATTATCTTGTCAACTAATTATTTCAGCTATGTGATTTTATTATTTTATATTGTAAGATGATTAACCAGACACTCAATCTGGGGCTGCAGCGACAGATCCAAAGATTAGCTTCATGTGTTGAATGTCATCCTTTGTCATCCCTTCTGCAGGGTCCTGGCCAGCTTCATTGTTGGGCTCTTCAACCTGTATGAGGACCTGTTCTTCACATACCTAGAGATCAATCCACTGGGTAGGTTGTTTGTTGTTTCTCAAATCCCCAATACCTCGATGTACTGTGTTTGCGCAAGGAATCAGAATAGCATCTACACTTTATTCCAACACAGATTTATAAATATGTTGTTAGATTATGAAATTGTGACATCAAAAGGAAATTGGGAATGAAAACAGCAATGCATAATAAAACATCATGTTGAATCCAAGAGGCAGATTCTGCCACATTTTTTAACACTGAGGGAAGAAAACATTAAATAATGTATGCACTCGCTGTTTGATGAAGGCTGCGTGTGTTTATAATGGAGTAATTGGGCACCAGTACATGCCCTCTGGCAGCTGTTCCTGTGGATGTAGCGTTGCTGCTGAGACAGACTCTCCCTGCTTTGATGTCGCACCACCTCCTCCCCGTCTTCACTCTCCTTCCACCTCCTGCAGGGACAGCAGGAAGGCTGTGGTCACCTGTGCCCGAGCATGGTCCTCCCATGACCTATTTAAAGCTCAGGCCCTCTGCTAACACGGCAAATCTCAGTAGGTGGGTGTGTGTAAACGTTAAGGTATAGATCTGAACACCGTTTTTTTTTTTTTTATCTCTTCTCTCAGTGGTCACAAAAGATGGAGTTTACGTGCTGGACATGGCCGCCAAGATCGATGCCACAGCCGACTATATCTGCAAGGCCAAGTGGGGCGATGTTGAGTTCCCTCCACCCTTCGGCAGGGAGGCTTATCCTGAGGTGAGGGATGACTGGAGGGACAGAGCTACTGTAGCAATGCATCCGATTTCAGTCTGTCAGCATCTAATAGTTGGTGTTTTTCTCCAAAGAGGCAAACAAGCTTACTGGGGGTTTTGAGTAGGATGCAAATGACCGATCTTAAACGTAACTCAGGACTGTTTCCTATCATTTCAGTGTGTATCTCCAAGGCCGACTGTAAATAACAGTATTTGGATTTGGTTATTTATAATTTACTCCGAATGGGGGGTAAACTATGACGTAGGCTTCATGCAGTGCCCTTCCATAAGACGTAAATTGTTTTAATTTCAAATTTATCAGCCTGAAGGAGGATCTCTCAGTGGGATTACCCGCCACTTGCTGCTCTGAAGCAGCCTCTGTCCCAGCTGCACTATGTTGAATTAATGAGGAAGTGCAGCACCAACACATCTGTTAATCAGCCTTTATGACTCATCATGGAGAGGTATGGAGAAATCCTCAGGAGATATTCTCAAGTAAAGGTCGTCGGGGCAGAAACCTGTGCATAAAGACAATATGTTGTCACGTCGTATACTGTCATGAGATGTAGGAGATCCTTTGTTAGAAAAGTTCTGATTTTGTGTCGTGAATTTCTTGTCTGGTTTTTAGAAACTAGGCTTATAGTGACATCAAACTTCTGTATTATGGAGGTATTCTTTTGGCTTCAGTTTTAAGGGGTTTGAAAGGTAAATCCCCTGCTTGACAGAGAATAAAGATAATGTAGGTGAAAATAAACTAGTCTGTAAAGTGTACTTTTTCCTATTTTTGGCCTATTCTTGGGATGTAGGAGCTCATTTGAGACAGACTGTCTGTGTACCAGACAGACTCTAATTGGGCTGCTGTGAGTCTGGAGTGGAGATGAGGGACAGCGGGTAGCTTTGATTGGGAGCTTTTTTTTACTCTCAGCCACCAGCTGTGGCCCCAACTGTCACAAACAACCACTGATGCACATCACATCCACTATCCCTCTTAATATTTAGACAATATTTCCAATTAAAAGCTCTTTAGAATCAATGCAAACACTGAATGTAATGAATTGTGGCCAATGGAGAGGTGCTTGTGCAAAACCTGCTCTGATTAAGGCTGAAATCTCTCTCACTCTCACACACACACACACACACACACACACACACACACACACACACACACACACACACACCTATATATACACACGTACACACACACCCCTCCCCCTCTCTGGCAGTCATAAAACCTTTCTCTCTCCTCTTCATTGACCTTTTCCTTGATTTTTGTAGGAGGCCTACATTGCAGACCTTGATGCAAAGAGTGGTGCCAGCCTCAAACTGACCCTGCTCAACCCCCGAGGCCGGATCTGGACCATGGTAGCAGGAGGAGGTGCCTCAGTGGTGTACAGGTACCCAGTCACATTGCCAGAGCACAAAGCCTGAATAAATAAGACAGCAATAGCCATGTATCTGAAATAATCCATTTTTTTTCCTAATTGCTTAGATTGTACCTTGAGTTTATCCTCACTACACTGATTATACTATGTATAATTGGGTTCAGCATTAGGAGAGTGTGCCAGTGATACAGTAGTGAGACTGGTGGTGCAGTATCTCAGAATCTGCCCGTTCAGCTGCCTGAGAAATTCAATTCTTAGGTGTTGCCATTTTACTGAGAGTCTGGAGGAATGAGCGGAGTCTCCCACCATCTGTCGGGGGTGTAAAGCGTGACATGCAGACACATCAGCTATGACTAATTATTCCCTCTGTGCGCTGTGAAGTTATTGTGTCTGTTTACAGTAGAGTATTAATTCAGAGCAGACATGGTGTTTGAGTGCATACTAATGTTTAGTGCTGATCATAGTTTGAGCTGGAAAGCTGGTCTACTGCTAGATATGACTGTCCCAGCATGGGAGAATGCACAGCTGCTGTTACTATTGTTTTTTCCTCTGTGTGGATGACTAATGTAAAATTCTCCTAGTGACACAATCTGTGACCTGGGTGGTGTCAATGAGCTGGCCAATTATGGGGAGTATTCAGGAGCTCCTAGCGAACAGCAGACCTATGACTACGCCAAGACTATCCTGTCTCTGATGACCAGAGAGAAACACCCTGATGGTAGGAAAACTGCTCTGTCGAAACTTTCTGTGTGCTCAAAGTAGTCTTTATTTCTAAAATGATGTTTCCATCATATGATGTTTTCCAGGAAAGGTTTTGATCATCGGGGGAAGCATTGCAAACTTCACAAATGTTGCAGCAACATTTAAGGTACAGTGTCACATGCTTTTTGTTTGAAGTAGCCTTAATATTTCGTACTCAATATCAAGTTTTCAACCGAGCATATCTTTGTCTTTGCTAGGGGATTGTTCGAGCTATCAGAGACTATCAGGTGCCACTAAAGGAGCATGAGGTCACCATTTTTGTCCGCCGTGGAGGCCCCAACTACCAGGAAGGTCTCAGAGTGATGGGAGAAGTTGGTGAGTTGCACATATACTGATTTATACTTCTATCTCTGAAGTATGAAAGTATGTCTTGAGTGCATTTTTATCTGCAAGCACCTGCTGATTTTCATACACCACACTTAATTTGATTCTCCCTGCTCTCCTTAGGCAAGACCACTGGGATCCCCATCCATGTCTTTGGCACAGAAACTCACATGACTGCCATAGTTGGCATGGCACTGGGCCACCGGCCAATCCCCAACCAGCCTCCTGTTGCTGCCCACACTGCCAACTTCCTCCTCAACTCCAGCGGCAGCACATCGGTATGACACATACTGACTCCATGGAGACAAATAGGCTGTCATGATGTTGTGTCGGCTCACTGTGCAGTGAATTTACATCATCAGCTCCACCAATGGTGTGGTGCAGTTTAGTGGCAGAGTGAGCAGAAGACTTGCATGCCAGAGCCTCTGTTTCAGTTATTACTGTCTTCTCCTTTTAGTGAAGCAGATTATCAGAAGCCCAATGGCTCTTTTGTGTAAGAGCATTGCAGGGCATTGTGCACTGCTCTCACTCACATAGTTGTGAAACCACAGTCAGTAACGCACTGCCACTACCCTGAGGCATCCATTAAGACTGTGCAGTGCATGGGCTTTCAGCAAAGGGAGTGTGCGTGCCTGCACACGTGTGCACATTCATGCATGTATTTGACTGTTTGCCTCAAATGTAGTGGTAGATTTATGATAGAAAAATGACAGAGTATTTTGTGTATATGGACTATATGTAGCAGTATAATACAACAGTACAGATAAAGTATTAGAAAATAAGTCAACCAAAAGCATGTATTTTTATTTGAATGAATGAAACTCACTCTAATGCTTAAAGCACTCAAATCTAGTTAGTCATCCCTCACAGAGCTCTACTTGTGTAGCCAATGGCCTGAAAAATCAAGAACACTAAGACTCACTGTGTAACATTTTGTGCAGGTGATGATGTATAAAATAATGAGGCTACTCTGCCCTTTTATCAGGCCTCTAAAATATAAAAGGCCACAATTTTTGCTGTTAAAGCAGATCAATTCTCAACAGAGCTGTCCTTATTAGCACACACTTTTTCAACTATGCATCGCAGAATAAAAAAATGGATGAATCTTTTTTTTTTTTTTTTGTCATTTCCAGACCCCAGCATCCAGCAGAACCGCTTCTTTCTCTGAAAACAGAGCCAAAGCTGAGAGCTCACCTGCGAAGAAAGCCAAAACCGGAGCTCCCATCGGTGGGAAAACACACACAGAACCCCCCCCACACACACACACACACACACACACCACATTGCACAGGGGAATCTTTGCCCTGTGAATGCTGAGGCTTTGATGTGTTTTCATGCATGGGTCCACTGCTGGGCAGCATGATAGGTAGAAGTCTTGTGATCATGCAGGAATGAGTTTAGGTTTATAGCTCCCCCCTTTGGACAGCAGGAGGGAAATCCAAACTCAGTGTACTGATAAATGATCAGATACATACACACCTAATCGAGTTCATTTTAAAGATCAACATATCTTTATTTTTTTTGTATTTATGTAGAAAAAAAATGTTTTATCAATTTATCTGTCAACTTGATTAATCTTATTGATGCCTCATTGACATTGGTTATTCCTCATATCAGTGCTATTATTTTTTTTAACTTCATTCACTGTCATCATGTGCACCAAATATTGATTTAATAAACTAAATATTTATTTTCTTTATGGTTTCTGTAAAGTCTAAAAGTAACAGTAAGGAGAGGAAGAAATACATTTTACTGACTTGGTATTCAGTTTCTATCTGTAACTGCTTTCCTTTCCCTGTAGCCAAGGCAACTACCCTCTTCAGCAAGCACACCAAGTCCATAGTGTGGGGTATGCAGACCCGGGCAGTACAGGGCATGCTGGACTTTGACTATGTTTGCTCCAGAGATGAGCCATCTGTTGCAGCCATGGTCTACCCGTTCACGTAAGTGCGCTCTCTGCCCTTCCTCTTTAATTTGTGTTTACTTTGTTCTGCTGTCAGTGTAATGGATCTTAATTGTACATTTAATGTAATAAAAGTAAACGGCCTCCTTTCTCTGAGTGACAAATGCTTTTTTCTGCATGGCTGCCGTTCAGTGGAGACCACAAACAGAAGTTCTACTGGGGCCATAAAGAGATCCTCCTCCCTGTGTATAAGAACATGAGTGACGCCATGAAGAAGCACCCAGATGTGGACGTGCTCATCAGCTTTGCCTCTTTGCGTTCAGCCTTTGATAGCACTATGGAGACCATGCAGTACCCACAGGTAAATGCACATCCCTCATCCTGTGCCATCTGCAAGGTACTTAACAACTGAAAAAAAACTTCTAAATTTGAGCCTTTCGATTCAATTGCCTTCAGATTCACACCATTGCCATCATCGCTGAGGGAATCCCTGAAGCCCACACCAGGAAGATCATCAAGACTGCAGATAAGAAGGGTGTAACAATCATTGGACCAGCAACCGTGAGTCTCACTTTAATTATAGTTAGATAACAATTTTACTCTTTTTTTTATTTTATTTTTTTTTTTTTATTTTATCTGAGGAGACCAGTAAATCACTGTATGTTTTTTGTTTTGTTCAGGTTGGAGGAATCAAGCCGGGTTGTTTCAAGATCGGGAACACAGGAGGCATGCTGGATAACATCCTTGCCTCCAAGCTCTATCGTCCAGGCAGCGTGGCCTACGTGTCTCGCTCAGGCGGCATGTCCAATGAACTCAACAACATAATCTCCCGCACCACCGATGGTGTTTTTGAAGGTGTGGCCATTGGCGGGGACAGGTATGTAACTTTCGTTTATCTGCAGTATGTGAGCATGTGGGTTTGGATTAGTGTGAAATTTTACACTCTTCTGCAGATACCCAGGCTCTGTGTTTACTGACCATGTGCTGCGCTACCAAGACAGTCCCGGGGTGAAGATGATTGTTGTGCTGGGAGAGGTGAGGATATAATATATACAAACTTGTGCCTGCAACTTTAAGCAGTTATTGACTTAATACATACTGGATCTGTCTCTGCCTTCCACAGATTGGAGGCACAGAGGAGTACAAGATCTGCGAGGCTATTAAACAGGGCAGGATCACAAAGCCAGTGGTGTGCTGGTGTATTGGCACCTGTGCCACCATGTTCTCTTCAGAGGTGAGAGGGGAAGGTGTAGAGTCTGGTGCATTTCACGCCCCATAATGACCGTTTTAATGACATTTCTGACCCATGTGCCCCCCCCTCCCCAGGTTCAGTTTGGCCATGCAGGAGCCTGCGCTAACCAGGCATCTGAGACTGCAGTAGCTAAAAACAAGGCTCTGAAGGAAGCTGGTGCCTACGTCCCCAAGAGCTTTGATGAGCTGGGAGACGACATCAAGTCAGTGCACATTGTCATATTTATTCCTTCAGTTCATCACACCAACATAAATATTCTTTGCGACAACATTTTCTGATGTGTTTGTCAGTATTGTATCATAATGATTCCTGAGCTAATTTCACATTCTTCTGTCTCTTTCGTCCATGCAGATCCGTTTATGATGACCTTGTTGCCAAAGGAGTTATCCAGCCAGCCGAGGAGATGCCTCCTCCCACTGTGCCGATGGATTACTCTTGGGCTCGAGTGAGTATGCCTCCGAACAAGATCAGTATGATCAAGTGTTAAGCTATCAGATGAGGGCAAAACAAAGCAAATCGGGTTGTCTTAAAATACGACAAATGGATCACCAGTACACGGAGTGAAAATGTTCCCCTTTTTTTTGCCCTGCAGGAGCTGGGCCTTATCCGTAAACCTGCATCCTTTATGACCAGTATCTGTGACGAGAGGGGTCAGGAGCTCATCTACGCAGGCATGCCCATCACTGAGGTCTTCAAGTCAGAAATAGGCCTGGGAGGAACTCTGGGGCTTCTTTGGTTCCAGAGGAGGTCAGCTTCTTAAGCCAGTAATTGTGATAAACAAACTCTTGATAAATCCTTGAACCGCGTAACCATTGCTGTTTCTTTCTTTGTGTGCAGGTTGCCGAGGTATGCCTGCCAGTTCATTGAGATGTGCCTGATGGTGACTGCTGATCACGGCCCTGCTGTTTCCGGTGCCCACAACACCATTGTCTGTGCTCGAGCTGGCAAAGATCTCATCTCCAGCCTCACCTCCGGCCTTCTCACCATCGTAGGACACTTAAACTTGTGATTCATGTACTTGATTTACTGACCTGCAAAAGACCACCATGAGCATGTTTTTGTCACTTTTCAGGGTGACCGCTTTGGAGGTGCTTTGGATGCTGCAGCAAAGCAGTTCAGCAAGGCATTTGACAGCGGCATGCTGCCCATGGAGTTTGTCAACAAGATGAAGAAGGAAGGGAAGCTGATCATGGGTATTGGACACAGAGTGAAGTCTGTGAGTATCATGGTTCCTGTGTGTATCCAGTGTGGACAGCAGTGTGATCTTTAAATCAGAGTTTAGCTATTTTATAAAGCTTAATTTAATAAATATCACAGGAAAAAGGACTGCCAATATTGCTTTGGTGCTATAAAAATCATGTAAAAGACATATATATATATATATACTAGAGATGGAGGAAGACAAGGTTGATTAGAGAAGGAAGATTTTGTATGAAAAGGGATTTTCTGTTCTTCCCCAGATTAACAATCCAGACATGAGAGTCCAGATCTTGAAGGACTTTGTGAAGCAGCACTTCACCTCCACGCAGCTGCTGGACTACGCTCTGGATGTAGAGAAGATCACCACATCCAAGGTAAGTTTATACCTTCATCCTGTCTTTCACAGCCTTTACTAAATATTGGCATACCTCATCTTTAAATAACATGATCCTTTTTTCCCCCGTGTGTTCATTTTGTTGTATTAGAAACCCAATTTGATCCTGAATGTGGATGGCTTCATTGGTGTGGCCTTTGTGGACTTGCTCAGGACTTGTGGTGGTTTTACACGGTGAGCTGATAAATTCTGGTCATCTGTACAATGTCTTTTATACAGTTACATTTTTATATTGAACCCATGTAGCAAATGAGTGTAAGGCTCATCTATACATTGATATAATAAATATGTGGGAGGACACGCTGGGGCTACAAGTTGTCATCCACCTGCACTTCACTCACACATGTAGTATAAAGGCTACATTGCATGCAGCCACTCTTATCCTTGCTGTCCACTATGTCCACCACAGGGATGAAGCTGATGAGTTTGTGGAAATTGGAGCCCTGAATGGCATCTTTGTCCTGGGACGTAGCATGGGATTTATCGGTGAGTCACTGCTATTGTGCGTGTGTGTGTGTGTGTGTTTGTGTGTGTGTGTGTGTGTGTGTGTGTGTGTGTGTGTGTGTGTCTGTGTCTGTCTGTCTGTCTGTGTGTGTGTGTGTGTGTGTGTGTGTGTGTGTGTGTGTGTGTGTGTGATGGCAAACACTTCGACCTCGCGTGACAACATTTTCGTATCTCCTCAGGACACTACCTGGACCAGAAGAGACTGAAACAGGGTCTGTATCGCCACCCCTGGGACGACATCTCCTATGTGCTCCCGGAGCACATGTCCATGTAATCAAAGCAACTACCCCGGACAGTGTCAGCCCTGTGTCCTCAGATCCCCTCACCCCAGCTGTCAGTTCCCGCCCATACTGTGATATGTCACGCCAAAGCAGTGGCATAATGTAGGGAAGATGTTACTAATAATATAGCTGTAAATTACAAAATATTGAAAAGAAGAGAGTATGTTTTTAGTTTTGGAAACCTGTTAGTGCTGCAGTCTGAATATTAGTAAATACCTGCTAAACTGTGAAGCTCTAGCCAGAGAAAGTCAGGGTCTGACAATGTGTTTTGGGAGATTTGAAGATGAGTTGTGTATACAGGTGAGGGATTATTCACCACCACTCTCATGGCTAGTGAAACACTGTTATTTACCCCCAAATATTACATCACTGTTGTATTAACCAAGCATGTGTGTCTGTACCTCAGACTGTTGTTTCTCTGTGCAGCTCTCGTCATTGTGCCACTTGGGAATCATGAGCTTATTACAAAGGGTGAACACATAGTGCAATAATGCCTATAATATGAGAACATACTGTAGATCAGAGCTTTTTATTTATATATAGGTGTATTCATAGTGGAAAATTTAATGGTACAAGAATGTTATAGTTTTGATTTTCTCTAATGTTTTTGACACAGTGGCGGAAATGAATCTTCGATCTGCTTACTGTGGCACTTGGGACCATTTTTATGAGTCATTCCTGGCAGGTGTTGGGAAATAATCGTTCTCAGCTGGTGGAAAATGTGGGAGTATTTTCTTAAAGGGTCTAAATGGAAGTCAAGTTCGTCATAAAGAAAAGGAATCTTTAATTTGAATGCATTTTCTTTCCCCAGTTATTTAAATGGATAATGGCCCCAGGATGCAGTTATAATACGATCTTCTAGGAGACATTAGCTACAAAAAGATAAAATATATTTTTAAGATCTACTCTGTCTTGATATTGTTAATATAAATCCCACTAATCCCATTACAATGAACTGAATAATTATTATTAGAATATTTCTGCATCAGCTCAACAAAACCAGCTAATATTTCTAGCAGATAAATGTCATCATAGGTTTTATATTTTCACATCATTAATAGATTTAACATTTTTTAACAACCAATTAATATGACAGTTGACTAGTCTCACAGGTCACTATGTTGGACAGTCTGCTCTTTTAAATTAAAGAAAATTAATAAATTTCCCCCCCCATAATTTATGAGGTATAAAAGAAAATGTATAGCAGCCATCATCAGTGTCATCTTGTAAGTGAATGTTACAAAACTATAGAAATTCTGTGGGCAACCAGAAACCTCACCAGTGTTGTCTCAATGTTCATGTTTTTAACTGTTTCAATGTGAACTCAATGTGCCTCTGTGTGGATTTGTTGTATGTTGACAACTGTGTAATTGAGTAAAATAAAATGTAATTAATGTAATGTAATAATACTGTGTGTGTGTGTGTGTTTGTACAATTTTATCTTCTCAAATATATCTATCTATATATATCTTCTCTAACCTCTGTCCAGGTTAAATTGTTAATGTAGGGGTTGGGTGTCTTCCTAAATTGACATTTTTTTTTATACCTGCACACACCTTTTTACCTCTTTAGACTCCAGCTGTTTTAAATTAAATGCAAACACACTTTAGACACACTATAATGTGTTAGATCTCTAGATTGTGCAACCGTGCAGAGATGTAAACATCTTGGCATTTTTTAGCTTCTGAAACACAGGCGTTTGCATTTCATGTAGTTTTTGCCTATGGCAGGTTGGTGCTATTGTGCATCTACCATGAGATTCCTTCTGCATAATGACTGGAATGTTGTTTTTTTCCAGATCACAAGGCATTATAACACTAAAAAATATATAGCAGACTTAGATTTCTTTGCTATCCACTGTAATTATACAGTCTATATATATACAGTGATATGAGGCTGTGCATTTATTGCAGTGGGTCAACCATCCCTACCCTGCAGAGCAAACTACATGCATGTCAATACAAGATCCTCCCCATGTGCAGAGCTCAGCAGTGACAAGCAACTGCCAGCGACGTCAACGACGCGGTTACGCCTTTCATCCACTGCGCATGTCAGTGACTGTCTTGTGTTTACCAAACTGAAGTCGGTTCCGTATTCGTAGCATCCTAAACGATTCGATATTTTACAGAATAAACGGTGCTAAAAGGTACGTTTTTAGCTTGTACTATAAATGGAAGCCCAGGTGAAATAATACCGCTGTTATTGTGCATATTTATTGCGTTATTATTGTGTGCATGTAGCTGTTTATCTGCCGTGTTGTAATTGTTATTCTGTATTACATGTCAGATAATTATCATATTTTATCTGACATAAAAAAATACACTTTTTTTTAGTTTAATTTGAAACTACTGGCCACTGAAATGTTGCATTTAAAACCGAACAATGTGCAGGTTGAGATTAACCCAGCTTTAAAGCCGCGGATGTGTCGCTCACGAATACGAAACGCGCTTCGCTGTCGTTCTCTGTTTTGACTCCGTGTATGTGTGGCTGCGTATGTCGCCTCCTCTCCTGCACTAGTTTACTCCATTCCCCCCCCCACACCACTGCTCACCTCCAGCGCCGGCAGCAGAATGGCAGCGGCGGCCCCCAACCCGGAGGACTCCGCCAGGAGCAGCGGCAGCGGCGGCACCAGCACACCCAGCGCCCTCGCCGGAGACGGGGACGCGGAAGAGACCGAGGACTTCACCTCCTCCTCCCACTGCTCGGAGCTGTCTCGGCGGCAGAACGAGCAGAGGAAGCAGGGCTTGTTCTGCGACGTGACGCTGGCCTTCAGCAGCGGGGTGGCTACCGGGAGCGTGCAGAGCTGTGAGTTTTCAGCCCACAGGTCTGTCCTGGCTGCGGCCACCGATTATTTCACCCCTTTGCTGGGTGGACAGTTCTCCGAGTCCTTGTCCGGACGGGTGGAGATGAAGGAATGGAGCTCAGAACTGGGGCCGGACCCGGATACGGTGGAGAGTGTCATCCAGTACATGTACACTGGAGAAATACGCGTTAGCACCTGCAATGTGCATGAAGTACTGGAGCTAGCTGATAGGTATGAGCTGCTTACAATCACATTATGTGTGTGTGTGTGTGTGTGTGTGTGTGTGTGTGTGTGTGTGTGTCAGAGAGAGACTGTGATTTTGATAGTCAAAGCATGAGGCCTTCAATGGCTGCCCTGATGCTTAAAAAGTATTGTTTTTGTGCTCTGCTTGCATCAAATCAGTAGAACTAGAATAGTATTATGTCCTTGAGAGAAACTGCTCATTGTCTCTGACATCCTACACTGTAATTTCTCTGTTGTCTCTATATTAGGTTTCTGCTGCTGCAGCTAAAGGATTTCTGTGGTGAGTTTCTTAAGAAGAAGCTGAGCCTGACCAACTGTGTGGCGGTGCACAGTCTCGCCCACATGTACACCTTGGACCAGCTGGCTCTACGGGCTGCAGACATGATCCGGCGCAACTTCCACAAGGTTATCCAGGATGACGAGTTCTACACGCTGCCCTTTCACCTGGTCCGTGACTGGCTGTCTGACGCAGAGATCACGGTGGATTCTGAGGAGGTGCTATTTGAGGCTGTGGTGAAGTGGGTGCAGAAGAACTCAGAGGAGCGAAGCCGCTACTTTGAGGAGCTGTTCCGTCTCCTGAGGCTGCCCCAAATAAAGCCCACCTACCTGACCAGGGTGGTGAAAAATGAGCGGCTGGTGGCCGCCAACGAGGCCTGCCTCCGGCTGGTGTCAGAGGCAGTAGAGGGTCACGCTATCCGCTTTGAGAACCTCAAGTCAGCTGATATGGAGTTCTGGTCTTCTCACATGGCCTCCTTTCAGCCTCGCTTTGGCCAGAACATGGACGTCATCATGGTAGTAGGCGGTGTGTCAGAGGGAGGGGACTACCTGAGCGAGTGTGTGGGTTACTTCATCTATGAGGACCGTTGGGTCAATCTGCCGCACATCCACAACCACCTGGACGGCCATGCCATCGCTGCCACAGAGTCCCACGTCTACGTAGCCGGTTCGATGGAACCAGGCTTTGCTAAGACGGTGGAACGTTACAATCCCAATCGTAACACCTGGGAGCAGGTGAGCAACCTGACAACACGCAAGCATTCCTTTGGCCTCACCTGCATCAAGGATATACTGTACAGCATCGGTGGCCATGGAAACTTCAGTCCTGGGTTTAAAGATGTCAGTGTGTATGAGCCCGAGCAGGACAAGTGGCACAATCTGGAATCTGCCCCAAAAATCCTGCGGGATGTGAAGGCAGTGAGTGTAGAGGACCGCTATGTGTATGTTACAGCACGCACGCCTGTCGATACGGATAATGAGGATGGACTGAAGACGGTGACCACTCGCTATGACACGGAGAGTCGCCAGTGGCAAGATGTTGACTCTCTGCCCCTTATTGACAACTATTGCATCTTCCAGATGGCTGTGGCCTCTACTAACTTCTACCACACGGCCTCCTGCTGCCCCAAGAGCTACACGGAGAGGGATGAGGTTGCTAAGCAGAAGATCAGTGTGCGCATCTCTGATGAGATCCTGGAGAGCCTGCCACCAGAGGTTACCAGCATCGAGGGTGCTGCAATCTGCCACTTCGATGAGGACGTCTTCATCATCGGAGGCTGGAAGAACAGTGATGATGTGGACAAGCAGTACCGCAAGGAGGCCTACCGCTACTGTGCTGAGAGGAAGCGCTGGATGCTGCTACCGCCCATGCCTCAGCCTCGCTGCCGAGCCACGGCCTGCCACGTCCGCATCCCCTACCGTTTCCTGTATGGCTGCCAGCGCTACCCCATGCCTCAGAACCTGGCCCGCCAGCGAGATCGCATGCAGCAGATGCAGCAGCTCCACCGGCGCACGCTCACCCTGCGCCGGCAGCTCCAGTCGCAGATAGAGTGCTGAGGAAGTCAGCGGTCTGCGCCATCCAAGAACTACACAGCTCTGTCCGAGGATACACTGCAAGCCACCGTTCCATTGCAAGCATCTTCATGGACCCCCCACTCATACATACATAACATGCTGCAGCGGGTCTTGTGTTGCTCTCATACTGGAATTTCATTAAACTGTGCCATCGGCTCTCATGCTGTGTTGTGTTAATGGCTGAGTTGTCGAAAGCCATGAAATGTGTAAGCAGGTGTGTGCTGACCAGCTGTTGGTCTATGTGAGGAGGGATATGGCGAATGTAAACATGTGAATAAGAGTGTTATAAAGCAGCCAACAAACTGAATATCCTTTTGTCAAGTATGTTGGTATAGATGCTGTTTATCTGTTTGTACATAAATAGTATAAAGCTGTATATGTAAACATTTATATGGATATTTTACATTCCTTTATTGTATGCCCGCACTGGGAAGGCTGTGTGACTTTGTTGATAACTTCATTCCTACATTCAATCCAACTCGCTTAATGAAGTCTCATTCCGTTGTAACACTGTGACAATCTCCTCATGAAATTATAACATTGGTTCAAACGTCTAACTCACTCACATATAACTTGTATCATAATTGCTCTATTAGAATGTCTCTCCTTGTTACTGTGCAGCCTCCACAAGTGAATATGAGGCTGTTAGTCTTAAGATCCTGTAGACTAGTTTGCTTTTAGATCGCAGTTTCCCTTCAACGGTTGTACTATGAGTATGTTTTCATTTTTGTTGCTCATGTAACACTTGAACTCGTAAGCTTTCTCCAGGTTTTCTGAAGAGGTGAAATGATGAGAGATCTGTGATAAGATGTACTGAAATTGTTCCTTTTGAGTTATCTCAACACTGAATCATTCAAGTTGGCCACTGCACTAAGCACCAATCATTGGCAATGGCTCAATCATTCCTTTCTTTTGCACTTTGGCAGTTGATTGCTCCATGGTTCCCCATTCATTCAAGGAAACATAGAGAATGTGTATACATGTGAGTGCAGGAGTGTGTATGATTTGTGTTTGCAGAGCAGAGCTTCTCTACAATGCACTTTTTAACATTTAATTGTTCGTAAAGTCTTACATAAACATTTCATTTACAACTGCACTTTGACTTTGCATACTTCATGTGTTTCATATCAGACAAGGTGATTGTATTTTTGGAAATGCTTTGTTTTACCCAGCTTCCAGCCAGTAAGTTTTGATCTTCTTTGAAAAAAACATGTTAGCATTATTTGTGGATTTGTTTCCAACATTAAATGTCTTGTAAAACCTTGTGTTATTGTACTTCACTTGCAGCTGGGTGTACATTAGAGCCCCCCCAAGAGACTTCGAAATGAGATGGAAAGGAATCAGACTTATAGGCAGAACAAAAGGGATTGTTGTGACTGACATTCAGAAATTCCAGCTGTGTCCATGCAGCACCTGTTACAGCATAAAGGTTACAGAGCGCAGAAATGATATTCATTTCCACTTTATGACCAACATAAATAGCACTGCAAGTGGAATAAGCTATGTAATTTGCTTTGCATGTGATAGTCTGACATTGTGTCCTTTATATTGGATGTAAGAAATGTTAATGTCATCACTTGCAATTAAAGTTGTTTTGTAAGACAGATGGTTGCACACGTAGTGTATTATTGCTTTGTTGGCCTTTACTAATCAAAAGAGTTTGATGTAGTCGGCATCCACTGAAAGACTGTTAAATTACTATTAACTGCTTAGACCTACTGTACATTTTATTGCAAAGCTACTACATAGTTAAGCATCAGGCTCCAGTGGTTGCTGGCAACAAACAGTAGACACGTAATTAGTGGTACATGGCATGTTCTCACCAGTATTATTTGGATCAGGGCCCAGAAATCCTGGAGGAGAGGCAGGGTGGGAACCTTTTATCAGAGCCTTTGCATTGGGAGGAAGAGTACATAACGTCCCACTTCAAGTTATGTAAGTAGTAGTGCTGCCTTCACGTGTACCTCATAGGCTCGCACTTTTGAATACACCCGACAAAAAGACATCTTTCATCGCCTTAGGCCAGCCGAGAGTACGTGACATCTTAACGTTTAGTTATAACTTGTCTAGACGGTGTCCATAAATGGTTTCGTTAACAAAAAAGTGCAGTCTACCGCTTCGTTTTAACATTAAACTGCGACTTCCCAAAAACAAATTCCGACACTTTCTTCAGACCCGGAAGGCAGCGGAACCGCGGCTGTGACTCTCTCGTGCACATAGCAACACAAACGGTTTATCAACGGACACTGACAACTGATGACACGTCTTCTCGTCAGAATAACCTTAACGGACCGACAACCGATTTAAAGAAAATGGTAAAGTCACTCAGCGTCTTTGTTTTAAGGGGAAAATACCAAAGCACCATAAATAATAACGCTCCCGACACCAAGGAAGTTCGGTACTGGCTAGCTAGGCGTCTCTAGCTTAGCTGTGTGTGTGTGTGTGTGTGTGTGGCTAACGTTATACTGATTTGTCTTTGTTAGCGGACCTAATAGCTCTAAAGTAAATTTACAATACAAGAAACCGGTTGTTATTATGGCTGCAGCGTCATTGTTGTGCTACTGGCAAATGCTGTGCAGGTTGGGGAATAAGTTAGGTAACGTTAAATATAGCTTAACGTGGTGCTAGCGCCCGACAACGCGTTTTGCAAAGCTCAAATGGGACTTTGTGCTCTCTCTCTCTCTCTCTCTCTCTCTCTCTCTCTCTCTCTCTCTCTCTCTCTCATTAAATGTCTAATTAACTTAAATTAGCACATATGTTCAATGTTAAGATTCCAGAGTTGTCCAACCCGTCGGTGTGTATGAGGGACCCTCAGAGGGTGCAGGAGATCCTGCAGTCCATGGTGAAGGCTGGCTCCAACACCGTGCAGGTAAACGACCTCCGCGACATGATTCAGTGTGTTCAATATGCAGAGAGTGTGTTTTTCTTTTATTTATATTATCTTTCATCCAGGTGATCTCCGATTTTGACATGACCCTAACAAGATTTGCACACAATGGCAAAAGGTGCCCCACCTGTCACAGTAAGTTCCCTGACTATTTAAGTAGGGCTGCACAATTCAAGTGCAATGTGCAAATCACCAGAGCTGTAATGTGCTGAAAAATGTGTGACAAAACAGCATTATAATGAAGTATTGTAGTGCTGCAGAGGTGCCCTGGTCTACAACTCTTGTTCTCCAGATTTAAACTAACATATTTGTTTGGTACAGATCACATTATCAAGATTTTGATAGTTTTTTGGGGGGTGAAAATTCAATTTGTGATTTTAAAAAAACAATAAACATTCCCACATAATCGTAAATCGCAATCAGAATAATAATTGCAATATGTGTATTGACAAGAATCCGTGTGATCTGCATTTGTAGTTATCACAGTCTCTGTAACACCCAACATCATAGCCCTCAGTTTACGTTTACAACACTGCTATTTAGCAGTTGCCGGTTTAAACACAAAAATCGAGTGTTTTTGAGAATCAATGCAATATCACAAAAGTAAATATCATGATACAATATTTCCTGATATTCCTTTACACCTCTAGTTTGAGGTAATCGTGTATTAAGGTTGGTTTTGGCTGAACGTTGGTGCATGGCTGAGGGATTTATTTTCTGTGTATTTTATTTGCAGATATTCTTGACAACAGCAAACTTATCTCCAGTGACTGCAAAGAAAAGGTAGGAATGAGTTTTCAGTGCAAAAGCAGGTTTTCTATTTGAAGGACCAGTGCCATTAATGTATGTTTCTCCCCATGTGAGCCACAGCAGACATCATAAATATAAGTTTAAACTTATTAGATCTTAATAGGGAACTACATGTGTTTTTTTTGAAGGTTTTAGAAATGTTTATGTTAAAATCTTAAGCACTAGACTACCTACAGACTAATGTATTTAACTTTGAATTTAATTTGGTGAGTCCTTCATTCATTGTCACTTATATTTAGTTGGTCTGCCCTCTAGTGGGCAATAGGAAGAATTACAACAGGTAAACTGAACCATGATCATTCATTTGAATCTATTGAGCTTTAATGCAGAAATGTGTCTTCCTGCTGTTAAATCTTCTTTGTGTATCTGCAGTGTGACCACATATTGCTTAAGTATTAAGGAAAAAGATCTACTTTTTAAGACAGTGTCTAGACTTTACTATCGTGACCATGAACATACGCACTGAATGCACTCTTATGGCTTCCCTCTGATATAATCTGACCAAAAGTTGTAAAGGAAAGATCAACTCTAAGTCCGACTGGGTAAAAAGCAGATGTTTGTTTTACTTTTGTCCCGTCTCTGTCAGCTGAAGGAGCTGCTCAACACATACTACCCCATAGAGATCGACTCTTCACGGTCAATAGAAGAAAAGCTGCCCCTTATGGTTGAGTGGTGAGTATCTAATAGAACTTTTAACAAAACAAAAAAAAGATATTCTTCTATGTTAATGTGTTTATAAAACTGTGCTGCACCTATATCTCACAGGTGGACTAGAGCCCATGAACTACTGGTACAGCAGGAGATTAGGAAAGACCTGCTGGCCGTGGCCGTGCGGGAGTCTGATGCCATGCTGAGGTCAGAAAAACCTGCTCCCTCTATTTAAAACTTTAAATTCCTTCCTTCCTTAAGTACTTAAACTCTAATGCGGAGCTGATGTTGTAACAGGGAGGGCTACCAGCTGTTCTTTGATCACCTGCATGAGCACAGCATCCCTCTGCTCATCTTCTCTGCTGGAATAGGAGACATCCTAGAAGAGGTTATCCACCAGGCTGGTGTTTTCCACTCCAACGTCAAAGTCTTCTCCAATTACATGGACTTCAATGAGTCTGTGAGTAGCCACACCACAAACTTCGATCTGATCCCCACACCAGGGAGTGAAACTCTATCATTTATTTGACTCTTGATCTGTACAGGGAGTGTTGAAGGCTTTCAAGGGGGAGCTGATCCACATCTATAATAAAAGGGAAGGTGCGCTGCTCAACACTGGCCACTTCCAAGAGCTGCGGACGCGGCCTAACGTGCTACTGATGGGGGACTCTCTGGGAGATCTCACCATGGCTGATGGGGTGCAGGACATGGAAAACATCCTCAAGATTGGGTTCCTCAATGACAAGGTAAATAAAAAAGTATACACTCTCATGTTCATCACAATGACCGGACATCAATGTTCAATACTTTTTACAGTTAAGTAGTCATATTCTGACATTTCAATACATTTCTCATCTGTTTTCGCTCCCTCAGGTGGAGGAGAGGAAGCAATCTTACTTGGACTCATATGATATTGTGTTGGTAAAAGATGAGACCTTGGAAGTCCCTAACGCCCTTCTGCTCTACCTCACTGGCAATAAGTGAACTGAGAATTGAGAATACCACTGGCTGTTTGGTATTGGACACTCCAGGTCACCCTGCTCAGAAAGTGCCAGTTAAAGGCTTACAGACAAGAATGTGTCATCATAATTTTTTTATTTTACAAAACTATTCGCAAGCTCACGCACACCACCTCACCCTCTTACATCTTTGTCCATTGGATTTCTTCTCTTGTTTAACGGTTTAACTACTTTTGGACCATACTGTATGTGATGGAAGCCAGATACCTACTGTGCAGCATGTAAAGTGTATGATTGGGGTTGTCAGGCAGTTTTTGGTCTTCATATTTAGGATTTCATGATTAAGGGAAAGAAAAACGCACAACATAAATGGCAGCACGTGACTGCATTTGGTCTGAAACTGATATCCAGCCTCTTACAATAAAACCTAATTTATAGCTAATTTTAACCTGAAACTTCTTACGGTTTAACATTTTATTGGTGTCAAGTCTTCCAGTTTTTGGTCATATTGTCAATCATGAAAACTATTGTTTTTCTTGTGTAACACCACCGTGCTACTTTATATTAAGAGAAAAATAAATATGTTAACATGAGTAAAACAAATATGTCACTGAGAGGTGAAAGTGTTTGTAAGAACTAACTGCTACCTCAGAATTGTTACGGTATTAACGTTAAATAACAAGTTTTGTTAGTATTTTGAATGATTTCACCTTTACTGTCATTTTAGGTTTTGATAAAGGTCGATTCAAAATGGTCACACAGCAACAAACAAAAGCTTCCAAAAAACGTAACAGAGTATTAACACGATATCCCAAAATGACATGTCTGTTATTGTGTGCCACATGCAGTCAGTCATGCATTTTTTTGTCTTTACAAACTCATTACCTTTCCATATGTTCCAGCTTGTCTGAAATAAAATGTGGTTTCACCCATTTCTCATCAGCATGTTTAAAAATGTTTTCATCGATATTGAGGCTAATGAATTAAAATCTACCAAACTAATTTACAGGTACATGTTCATATGTGGACAGTGTGGAAGAAATCTAATGGCTGTTGTCTTCATTTTATTATAAAAACAAATTATTTAATGTTTTACACGTTGTAATATCATTTTCAGTAACAGATTTTCACTCCAAATTTTACTGTACAACCAGTGTTTTCTTCATCCTTTTTATATGAGGCACTGCACTTGACTATTAGTTTATATAAGATGTACTATTCTGGAAGAAGGGCCCAGCCCAAATGCTCAAATGTGCCTGAATACAGTTTCACTACAGACAATTTTTCTTCCGTTCACATTTTCAAACACCTGTTCCCTTTGCACAACACACTGACCCGTCAAATAAAGATGTTTCCTGTCTGTGTTGAGCTCCGTTAGGATGACGGGCCGGTTCTCCTGCAGTAGGTGCAAGAGGGCATTCATATATTTCAAACAGAACCTGGCAAAGCTGCCATTTTCAAAATAGTTGCAGGACAGATGCTAAGACGTCAGTATAACCCTCAGCCTCTGCACTGCCTGTCCCTCGCCACTACCGAAATACTGCACGTCCCCTTTACAGCTCGTCTCGTCTCGTCTCGGACTCCTCATCCACCTTAGGTTTGACTTCATCCTCTATGATCTTCCCATCTCTGTTGCGGTCCTGTTTGTTGAACATGTCCTTAATGGTGCTGTCGGCATCCAACCCGGGCCGAAGACGACCTTTGCCCTCTTTAACTTGGAGCATGATGAAGGCGGAAAACTGGGGAAAATATGAGATAGTTAAAGCACATTAGTTCGCTTATACGCAGGGTGTTTGTCCTGCTTTAAAAAGATACATTTAGCAGGAGGTAATTACTCAGACTGGACCTTCTTACCTCCTCTAGAGGGACCTCTTTGTTGCTGTTGAGGTCCATCGCAGGGAAGAGCTCATCGGGTCCATCTCCCAGCCACACAAACATGAAGCCTTCGGGCACGCCCTTCTGCAGGTCCACTAACTCCAGCTCAAAGAAGAGCACCGCACTCCCAGGAACTTCTCCAGCTGGAGATGCCAAGACAGAAGAGACAAAAAAAAAGATTTTAGGGTAAAAAAGAAAGTGTGTTCAGAGTGTGATCTGAGCAGCTCCAGTGACTAACCTCCGTTTTCCCCGTGTCCCCAGTGTGGTGGAACGACCGCCTCCCTCCTCTCACCCACACACATGCCAAGCAAACCTTTCTCCAGACCCGGGATCACCTTGTTTTCTCCGAGTGTTGTGATGGAAGGTGAGTCGTAATGGTCCCTGGAAATGGACACATAACCTGTTACCACTCAACTCTATTAAAAAAAAAAAAAATCAAAGCCAAAGAAACTTTTCCACGTATTAAAACCTCGAGCCATGCGGGCATACGTGCTGTTGTCATGGATACGTAAAAATTGGTATGCATTTCCAAGCCCACGGAAATCTGTCAGACAAGGAGCCAGTAATGATTACATGCATGAACCAGGAGGAGGATGCAGTGTAGCAGATTGTACAGCAGAGGGCGCTCACGAGGAGTACAGCAGGGTGCCGTCCATCATGGAGCAGTTATAACGATACTGAATCAAATCGTCAGCTTCGCTAGTCATGTTGCATTCCTGAGGCTTGTGGGTGACTTTAATCTGGACCAGGTCTTTGGGGTTGTGGAAGTCGATGACGTGAATGTCAAAGACCAGCACGGCGGAGCTAGGAATGAGGTCTCCTATAGCGGGAGAGAAAAAGGAACATGGCAGTGTTACAGAGTCATAAACGAGACTCGGTGGTTTGTTCGTCCAGTCCAAGTGTCTTTTTAAAAACTCCCTAATTGCATGCGTCAAACTCACCGACTCCGTCTTCGCCGTACGCCATGTGAGGAGGGACAATAATCCTTCTCTTCTCTCCTATGCACAGCCCCTGCAGGGCTTTGTCCATCCCTTGGATCACATATCCCATGCCGATGTACGTGTTATAGGTGCTGTTTCGCTCGTAGCTGTCAATGCAAGCGTTAAAGACTCAGTCAGTTAGTTTTGTTTATATTTTATTGGTTTCTTAGAACGGAGAAATCTCAGGCTTACCTCGAGTCGAAGGCGGTGCCGTCCTGGAAGGTACCGTTGTAGTGGTAGCGAATGTAATCTCCGATCACCGTCCTGCGGGTGCAGCCTTTGGGCACCTTCTTCACCTCCACGATCAGATCATCCTTAGGGTTGAACACGTCGATCATCAGCACCTCAAACACCAGCGTAGCCTGGGGAGGGATCTTAGTTCCTGTTGGGAAGAAAGCAACTTGAGGTCCACGCCACTCACATACAGCATACTTTAGAAATGTGTTTTCTACCTTCCAGGCAGTCCTGTTTTGTTTACATTAGTGTGGTATGGAACTTGCAGTGACTTGCAGAGACATGTATGACATTAGTAATCTGTTTTTACATTTTACGTATGCAGTAAGCGTGGACTCTCCTGAAACATAAGTGCACCCAGATAGTGGCCTTGCATAGCCAGACCCATCTGCACACTTCGCTTCAGCACTGTGTCAGCACTGGAGCAAGTTCTGACAGAAGCATTCTGGTGCAGGAAAGAAAAAACACTGGCTTGTTTTCGTTGTTTTGGTGGAGATGTACACATTGGGAGGCGGGTTCTGGCATTAAAACGGCCAAATCCATTTAAAAGAAAACAACAGCTGCAAGCTTGTTTACATTCATATTGTTGGGGACCAGATTATGGTTGTTAACTCGGAGCAACCTCGGACTCGTTGTTTGTCAAATAGGGACTTTAAAAAGGGTAACACGCAGATAGCGGAAGGGGAGAAGAATGCTGAATGAAATAGTCTTATACAAACAGCTTACTTTCTGGGAGTCAGACTACTCAGAAAGTAAACAATAATCACATATGAACACTGTGAGAAGGAAAATGTCAAATCAGCACATGCCTGAGCACAACTACAGAGCAATTGTGGTACCAGTTGCAAAGACAAAACTTCACAATAAAAGTAAATGAGACCAAATGCTCACTGTAATAGGTGATACATCTTAACCTCTAACAGAATACATTATGTAAATGTTCCAGAAAGTTTGTACCACAACTAAAATGAACTTTAAATGAAAGTTTGTTTTGGATAATGAAAAGTAATTAAATTAGTTATGAAAAGTATATGTGATTTGTAGTTTTTCTGCTAAAAATGTGCAAAATAGCCACAAACTGCTCAATTATTCACACCTATCAAATTTCAAAAATACTACAAAATGTTATTTTCAGTAGTTTTAGATGCAGCCTCGGGTCAGTAAAAACTGTAAGAAGTTTGAAATGTAAAACTTCAGTGACATTATTACATACTAGCCACAGTCATCTTAAACATTATTGTCCGTACCAGAGCCGTTCTCTCCATATGCCAGGAAGGGAGGGACGATGATGAGCCTCCTTTCCCCAACACACATGCCCAAAAGACCTTCGTCCATGCCTTTGATGAGGTAGCCCTGTCCCAGGTAGGTGTCATAGGTCGTATTCCTCGAGTAACTAAGTTAAACACAATTTCAATGGTTTGTGAAAATCACAGAAACAGACACGAATGTTAACACCCCACCTTTAAAAAAAAGCACTACATTGCACCACCCTGCAGCCTCACCTGGAGTCGAAGGCTGCACCAGACAGCAGGGTGCCGTTATAGTGGTAACGGACATAATCGGACGCCGCGGCCTTGCGCTTGCAGCTTGGAGGTTTGACGAGCGTTCGGATCTGGACCTTGTCCTCGGTGCTCCATATGTCCAGCAGGAGAACATCAAACACCAACACGGCGTCAGGAGGAATTACACCACCTGTCAGACAAACCGAGAGAGAGTGAGCATAAACCAGAGCAGAGAATGTGACCAGCAACAGTTTTCATGCTTTCTGGTTATCTGCACCTGTTCCGACGCTCCCGTAGGCCAGGTGTGGGGGGACTGTGACTCTCCTGCGTTCGTTGACGCACATGCCCTGAAGCCCGCGGTCCATCCCCGTGATGAGTCTGCCCAAGCCGACCTGGCTGATGAAGGCCTTGCCTCGGTCATGACTGTAAGACAGGGAGGGAGAGGTGGATGAGAGTGAGTCTACAATCGATGGGGAAACTTGTAAAGTAGTACAACCTGAGGAAAAGACTATTTAAAATGTGTACTAGAGAGTTCATGTGGTGGTGCTCCAATATTTTATGGTGCTATAAAGTCAGCATCCAATGTTCCATCTGCATCAGCAGTATTATTTAAAGGGACTCCCTCCTTCCTTCATTTATCATGATTAGTTTTACACTTAACCAAAGAGGGTTGCTATATCCACCATCCTAACCACAGACAAACTAGGGCTGCACCACATGGTAAAAACATCATACTGTGATTATTTTTACCAGACGATTCACAATTAGTGTGGAAATTATCTGTTTTTATTACAAATTTGATCAGTTTTATTACAAAAAACTAATAAAATCACGATTTTGTGAATATTTCTGTGGGTCTGTACCAAACGAACATGTTAAATCTTACATCTGGAGAACAAGATTTGCAGACCAGGGCATCTTATCAGCACTACAGTACTTCACTATAATACTGTTTGTCACACATTTAACTAATTATTTAGAGACATACCGTAGAAAAACTCAACATTTTCTTTACTTACAGTTCATAATACAAATTAAATCACTGCAAAAAATATATACAATTGCATGTTTACACAGATGAGAGTCAATGGGATTGACACGTCTGCAGTTGTTATCTCAGCTACAGTCAATTGAGAGCCTGAAGGCATCAGGACAATGTTTGTAGGGTTACTTATAGCAGTTTCTCCATTATATATACTAAATAACGTTGCTGTGTGGAGACATTTCACATGCATTAGTTTACAGTGGAAACATTATCTCATAATAACACAGTATAATACATTACTATATGTTATATTCTCGCGGTTTGCTCATGAGATGTTGTTACTATAGCTCGTTCTGTAAACTTTAACCATGCAAACATCCCCATATGAAGACAGAGAGAAAACAGTTCCAATAGTTTTGAACTAATTGGCATTAAATGTGTGCAACTTCACCTGGAGTCAAACTTTTTCCCGTCTGCGTGGAAGGTGCCGTTAAAATGATAACGGACAAAATCCTCCGTTTGCACTTCTCGAGGACAAACTTTCGGTATGTCGTACCGATCGACAACGACGTCCACTAACGGGCCCGTGGTGCAAGTCACGGTAACGACAACGGAGAGGAGTAAAACCAGAGTTACAGTCGGATCCATTTGGGGAAGACGTGAATGTAAAAGTGCGGAAGAGCAAAGGAGAGAGTCCGTCTGCCAGCGGGGAGATGCGGGTGAGGTAAAGAGAGAAGTACCGCAAGAGGACTGGGCCAGAGGAGCTGCGTCAAGGCTGCTGCGGTCAGATAGGCTACTTCCTGTTGGCATTACAAAATAAAAGCCTTCTGTATTTTGTTTGTTACAGTTGTTCTACTCAGACATGTTAAAGGATAGAAATAGTACTTATATTACAATATCTAACACTATATATAGACTAGATTATTTTATAGGTATATACATATACGTATAAAATAAAAAAATAAAATGGAAATAGAAATATAAGAACTAAGAGCCTACATGCAAGATCAATCTAAATGTAAACACATTTCACAGTATGTGCTGACAGAAATGAAAAAAGTTGCAGAAGTTATAGGAAATTACAAAGAATGATTGAATAATTACAAGAATAACATAATAATCAACCTCAACACCAAATATGGAAATAAAAACAAGAGGAAAATATATATAAGACAACAGAACAATGTAACCTGGTGTATTTTAAAATTGTAACCCTGCTAAATACTCCCCATTTCTTTCTAACTGTAACTGTAATCTGATTACGTCTTTCTTTCTGTAACTGTAATGGATCATTGTGTCATATCCTGATTACATAAACAAGTGATGCAGCTGTTATTGTTAAAATTGGAAAAGATGGGAAGATTAGATACCAAATTCAGTGCAAGAGGGGTTAAAACAAGCTTTATCACAGTTTTTTGGTTTTAAGATTACAGTATTTTGAATCATAGCATGGAAAGCGCTGACGTTTCATTTTAAGGATCATGGTGCAGCAGTATGCTTTTGAAAATGTAAATACAATACGCCTATATCAAGCACATGTTATTGTGTTAATGTATAATCTCCAGGGATCCAGCATGCATACAAAAGTGACTCCACATGTGCATCCACTCAGAGGTAGAAAGAAAGAAACTCCACATTGTCTGTCAGTCACCATAAACCATGAGCAGAAATATGAAAGAAGAGTTAGTGTGAGTTTACTTTGTGCTTTTATTCTAAACGTGAACTCAACCAAACTTCCTGCCTTGCTCCGTGTTTTTCTGTCTTACTTTACACATCTTTCGGGTCTAATACTCCAGAGAGCAGCAGCAGGAGGAGGAGGAGGAGGAGGAGGAGTGGTCCCGGGGCCCCCACCCACTTTTTAATGGAATTCTGCAAACGTGTAATGCCTGGCTCAGAGGCCTGGCCCCATGATCACACTCACGTATAAAATAACCCTAAAATTATAATGTGCCTCTGCATAATCTGAATTTATTCTCCCTCTTGTCACAGTAAAGTATGGCAGGCTTCTGCTGCATGTGGTTTTTTTTTTTTTTGTTCTTCACTTTAAACATAACTGCTTTTCCTCCACATTTGTGTGCTCGGAGGCTCTGGGTCCTAATAACCACCAGACATCCCCCCAGAGGGCCTGCGGGGCTTCTAAAAGTATGAATGTGGAAGGTTACATATGGTCTCAGGGGTTAGATTTGCCCTATATGTGATGTGTCAGCTATGTGAAAGCATTTTTTAAACTCCCCGACCCATGTCTCAGCTTGTCAGTGTACTTGGAATGCAGACATAACTCATTACCATGCAGAGAAAATACGAGAACTGTTCAGACTTTACATTTTCTAAATCTAATCTAATCTGCCAGCAGTTTGAAAACTGTAATAAAAATACATGTTTAAAGTAAATAAATCTAATCTATCATCCCAGTTAATATGTTAAGATTTTAGTCCATGGGTCTGTTGGGTGTTAAGTGGACCCTCTTCGTCTTTCTTGAGATCCAAACTCAGACTGTGACGCGTCTGTCAAGAAAGCAAGAGTTACCACCATTTATACCGGAAGTAGGGACTTGTTTCTTCAAGATAATTGTCAAGAGAGATGAACTTTGATTAAAATTCCTATACTTTTGAATTTTTGGTACTTAAAACATGGTGTAAAAGTTACCAGAGGCGGTAGTTTTCAAATCGTATCTGCAGAAACAATTTAATTATTGATTATAATTATTTGCATAATTACAATCAATAAGAAAAGCAAACTGATCTTAGTTTTTTTTTATCTCTGGTATTTTTTGCTATTATCATAAAACTTGCTTGAGGTAATTCAGCACAATTAAAGAGTGCTTTTGTTTTTGTCAAATAGCCTGTGTGATCTGAGAAGACTGTAAATGTATCACATCTCCTGAGACTTATCTCAAGCAAGTTTTTGACTTTTACTGTCATACAATATCGGGGAAATAATGGAAGGAGGGTAAAGCACATTCACGTTTCAAAGCCCTACAGGATGCTTTAAATGGTGGCGGGCTGTAACATTAAATATCTATGAAATGTGGAGGAAATGGACTCAACATTAAAAACAAAAACAAACAAAAAACAGAGTGGTGCTTTTATTTTGAAAGGTTTGGCCAGAAAGGCTCGTTTTCAGCATCTGCTTTCACGAGTTTTACGTGGTTTTCACAGCGTACGTGCAGGCAGACATGAGCATTCCCTGGTAAAGAAAGGGGAAGTTTCCCGATCCATTCAAAACAAGAACAGTCTCCTGCTGGAGCCGGCGGAGGTAACGATGCTCCTGAAAAGCTTGTGTCTGGCCTTCCTCCTCCTCCTCCCGGCGCTGGTGGGGGCTCAGTATGAGAAGTACAGCTTTAAAAGTTTCCCCCAGAAGGACATCATGCCGCTGGACTCCACGTACAACTACGCGCTGGAGCAGTACGGGGCGCAGAACTGGGCAGAGAGCATCAAGTTCTTGGAGCTCAGCTTGCGGCTCCACCGGCTGCTGCGGGACAGCGAGGCTTTCTGCGGCCGCAACTGCAGCTCCGTGAGCCGGGACAACGGCACCCTGTTCGCCGACAACAGCCTCCGCGTCGTGCGCCACATCCTGCTGAGGGCTGCGTGCCTTAAAAAGTGCAAAGCGGATTTTCCAGTGTTTAAGCTCGCATACCCACGCAGGGATGTACTGGAAACTTTCGAGAAAAGGGTGCCGTATCGGTACATACAGTACGCACAGTACCAGGTGAGACCAGAGGCTTGATGGTGTCGGCTGGACTGCAGAATAAATGTAGGCCTTTACTACTAAATCCTAAAGTTACACCAAATGCTTAAACAAAACGACACACTCAAAAAGCCCCCAAAACTGAGTGTCATAGAGAGATGACATAAAGTTATTGCCCTTTAGAGACTCACTGGAATATGTACCATAGCGCAGGAGCAGATTTAGCATTGCTGTAACTGTGCGTAACGGGCGCAAACACTCAACAAAAGTGTCCGCAGATGGTTCCTCGACGCGGATTGACTCGCTTTGACCCACTGAGGGGGGATTTGTAGCCGGCTGGATGTGCAGTGTCATTTCTCTGCCGCTTTGTTGCTGCGCCCTCCGGCCGACCGAGCAGGAGTTGAGCATGTGCCACGTCTCTTCCAGTGTTGCACCGTAACAATCCCCTTATTCTTCTCTGTCAGAGGGGGCTGATGAGAGACTGGCTTTGCTTTTTTTTTTTTTGAGTTTCCATGTTATTGTGGATAACATTCATTCTAGTGGTGTAATGAACAGCCACCATCAGACACTCTTGACAGCTGTGATCCTTCAAAAGCTGGAGGTGTTATTGACACTCACCACATCAAACCTTTTAAATTGTAGTAAATTATAGTTTTGTCTGTCTGGTAAATTAAAAGGAGAACCAAAGCTCTCCATCTGATGATCATATCAACAAATGTGCTTTTAAGTAGGCGTCCCTGACTGAGTTTACTTATAATACTGGACCATCTTTCCTGTTTTTTGTATTAGTTTTCCTTTTATTGACTCAACAAGAATTTGTGTGAGGAAAAAGGGGTCAGAGGTCACGTTATCCAGTGAGAGAGATGTTTCATATTTTAGAAATCCTGAAAATGTAAAACTATCTATTCTTCCTCAGCTCAACCACCTGGAGAAGGCTGTAGCAGCGGCCCACACCTTCCTGAAGAAGAACCCAACTGATCCCTACTTGACCAAGAACATGAACTACTACAAGACGCTGTTTGATGTGGAAGAATATCTCATCGACCACGAGGAGCAGCCGTATGAAGTTCGTAGATAAACATCCTCGTCCAGATCCGGTGTGCAAATTAAACCCGTGCTAAACTATTCCAACCTGCTGAATGCATCTCTTTGTCCTCCAGAGTGTTTTCCTGAAGAGTGTGACGCTTTACAACAACGGAGACTTCAGCAGCAGCGCCCGAAACATGGAGCAGGCCATCACACAGTACTTTGAAATATACAGTAGCTGCCTAGCAGGATGTGAGAGCTCATATGAGATCGTAGAGTTCAAAGACTTCTATCCCACCCTGGCAGGTAACAGGTTCAGCTCTGTGTATGTTTCAGAAAATAGACTCTTGCCACACATTTGCTCACGTTCTCCCTCTTTCTTCCCTCAGATCTCTACACTGACGTGCTGAAATGTAAAGTGAAATGTGAAGAGCACCTGACACCCAACGTTGGAGGTTTCTTTGTGGAGAAGTTTGTTGCCACCATGTATCACTACCTCCAGTTTTCCTATTATAAATGTAAGAACTATGACAAAGACTGTCTATCGATGCCAATCCGTAACTCTCCCTTTAACGTGTATTATTTTGTGACCCTTTACAGTGAACGATGTAAAGAACGCTGCCCCGTGTGCAGCCAGCTACATGCTGTTTGACAGTAAAGACCAGGTGATGCAGCAAAATGTAGCGTACTATCGCTTCTACCGGCAGCAGTGGGGGCTCGAGGAAAATGACTTTCAGCCTCGGCCTGTGAGTGAAACAAAGACTGCTCTCTTTTGTTACTTCCAGGACTGATGTAGTTTTGTTTGGAGGCGGCAGAAAGTTCACACTGGCTGTACTTAACCAAAGCAGGAGAACTATATACAACTGGCGTGAACATTGACACAATCTCAGGGTGGTAATTAGAAACCCATATACTACCCGACTTGTTTTCCTTTTTTTTCGCTTGCCATGAAGTTGGCCGCAACCGCAGTGTGCCAGCTCTGCATGGAGCTGGACTGGCTCATAAACATCTTTTGCCTTTTTGAAGGTACTGCTGTAAATACTTTAAGGCTTCCAAACTGAGAGGCAAAAAAAAAGCAGTAAACAAAAGAACAACAGGCTAAATTTGTTGTTGCTCAGCGCAGAGCTATAAAGCAGAAGTCGGCTTGTTCTCGCCTGCTGCCTGGGTGAACGCAACAACTGATGTCCCATTTGTGTTTCAGGAGGCTCTGAGGTATTTTAACGAGACAACCAAGCAGAAAGAGATGCTGGAGTTTGCACTGAACTACCTACAAACAGACGATGAGGTATGTTGCTTTCAGAGTGACATTGTGAGCACAGCAACAATGCTGAAAGTCCATTCATCCTTTTTGCAATAAAAAATCTTTTTATTTAATGTATGTTTAATAGTTTATTAATATTAAAAGAAGGGGAAAAATGTGTTCAGGGAAATTGGAAATGCCCCTTGTCCTCTCGGCTGCTAGAGGGGTGAGTCTGTCATTCATTGACCGCAGCCGGTTTTTGATTGGCTGAATGGAAACAAGTTCTCCATCTATGCAGACTGGGAACTGACTGATCATGAATTAAACAAATATAAAACTAAATTTAAGTATTTATACTTAAATAAAGTTTGGTTTCACCAAAACTGGCATTTAAGGAATAATGTTAAATGCTAAAACATATCTTAGGAGTTGAGAAAAATCTTAAAGTCACAGAACTGATGCAGTAACGTCTGTTATTCCCAAAGTCAGCTAACATCAGCCAACATTAGCCACTATTAGAAACTGGTCATACCAGACCAGATCGAGCTGTAGCAGCAAAACTGTTGAGTGCATTTTATTTCTTACGATTTAAGCTTTTCATTTGTAAGAGGAAAGCTCTTATTTCTTCTTTCTAAAGTGACACAGTCTTTCGTGCAGTTGATAAAGCTGAGTCCACTCTACTGAAGTGTTAGCAGATACTGAATCTGCAGAATATATGAACCCCAAGAGTTCTACTCTATAGTTAACCCCAAACCATGACTGTCTGTGCACAAAGAGATTCCCTTAAAGAAACAATAGATCATAGCATCATCATTATCGCTATAATCTGTGTAGAAAAATGACACGTTGTAGACAGATTAGAGGACCAGTTCACCCAAATTGCAGATATGTTGTTTTTTTACTTACTCCAAGTAGTGCTATGTAGTTTCTTGATTTTATCTGATGAGGTTTTCAGATATCCTTCCTTGGGATCTTTTTTGAGCTGCACAATAAAAATTCCATAAACCTCCATTGTGCTGGGGTGGCGGCAGAGTTTTCAGAGACAGACATCTCAAAACCTCAGCAGATAAAACTGTCTGCATGACCAGACAACCCTAAGGGTACATAAATATGAAAATATGTTTTTATGAACACTTTTATGACACTTCAACTTACTACACATTTCCATTCTTCTTCTTTTTTAAGTTAATCAAAATATTCTGCATCATGTTTGAGGATATAAACTTTTACTTAGGAATAAGATAGCAGACTGCTGCTGTTGAGGTTATGGAAAAAAAGCTCAAGAAAAAAAGTCTTAGAGGATGAAAGGGGGGGGATGAAGACTGCGGAAGAGGGAGCAGGAGGGGGGCTGTGTTTTCCGCCAGCAGCGTGTGGTATGTGGCTGGGAGGTGTTGGCCACTGAGGCTGTGCCACATCCATTTAACTCCGGTCAGCCCCTCCCATCCCCCTACACACTGCCTGGACCTGAGAGGTGGGGAGGAGGACTTTTGGGAGAGTTTAGGCTGAATTACAGGGTGCACAAGTGACAGATTTATAGACATAAGTAGGAAAAAGTATCAGTTTTGCCAGATACAATGGAAGTAAGATAGTAAAAAGGTTTGCTTGCTGTTAACTGTGAGTGTTTTGTGTTCACTTTTAAGGACGTGGTAAGTCCAGAAGAAATGGCCACCTCTCAATCAGAGCATCCTGACACTGAGTTTGAGGGCGTGGGAGACTACGAGGAGTCCTTCCTGGCTGAGTGGTGGCAAGAACCCAAAACGAAGTGGGACATCGGAGAGGTCGCAGATTGACACCTGTCCTCGTCTACCGTGCAGAACGCTTCTTCATCCAGCTCTGTCCCACCTCTCATGATACCAAAGGGTGTTGACCTTCCTACAGGCAGACATTTCCAACAGTATTTAGTAGAAAAAGCACAACTCAAACAAAACTGTGTGCTTTCACCCAGCCGAAGAATAAACGAACAAACGTATCCGTCATGTTGATCAAGATCAGAGATTGACATATTCTGTCTTGGCTGTCATCAGCCTTTTACAACTGATGTTTTTTCTTATAATCAGTCATTGGCCTGTTTGCCAATACTTGTTAATGACTTTTCTACAGTTTTTATTTAAATGAAAGCTGAATGCCTCTGTGCCATGTTATATGGAAGGTGACATGTAGCTTTTCTAATGCCGCGAGTTGTGTTGTTGTTATAATAATAATTTGCTCATAATTAAAGTAATATTTTAATAACTTTTGTTTTTGTCACTTAATACCAGTAAGATCAATAAAATCATAAAGGAGGTGCAATAACCAATTTGATAGCAGTAGTGTTAAGTAGTAGTTGATCAATTTCGATCACAATTTTGATAATTGATAATTCCGCCTGTTACAATCGAGTGTAATATATTAATGGAAGAAAAGACTAAATACAAACGAGGCAGGGACTCTATTTGGCATGGGTTTAGTCACTTTTTAGACCTTTTTATACATGCACAAAAAAATCTATATAACCCAATGTAATATGGCCTCTTTAAAGGTAATGTTGTGTTAAAAACTAGTAACTTCAGAAACACATTATCTTGTGCAATGAGTGCCCACCGTAATCTAATATTAAGATAATTATGCTATCTAAAGGACCAGTGTGTAGTATTCAGCATCTAGTGAGGTAGCTGACCTCATTTCACCATCCCCATGCAAGCACAAAGGAGAACCTACAGTTGCTGTAAAACACACATAAAAAAGGGGAACATCCCCATCTAGAGGCAGTGTTTGGTTTGTTCCTGTTATATATATGTTATATTTTAAGGAAACAAAAACACAGTGATTCTTATATTATACACTGATAAAAACATATATAAATGTATATATGTATGTGAATGTATTTCTGACAATGTCAAATGGATTTGACTTCAGGACAGCTATCACTACATGTATACTCAAAGTCAAGAGGTTTTACTGTATATATTTAGCCGTGGGGGCAAAGGGCTTTACAGACGTGCATGTGAATGTTATAAAAGGTTGTGATCAAGAAATGATATCCAGGACCTTCATGGATCACAACCTGGTCAACTAGCTACTGGAAATCTACACGGTGGGTCCAAACAATGCAATCCCAACTTTTGGCACCAGTGGAGCTTTAACTAATACCAGCCCCAAGTTAGCATTGCTGAAATTATACATATTGTTTTAACCTAATAAACACAGAAATGCACAACAAACACCAACAGAGTCTTGTGCCAGTGAAATACAGGAAGGTCAAATCTAGTACATAAATGAGAAGGCCTACCAGTGTGAAGAAATGTCTTGCTGATAGTGCGAAAGCAGCAGATTTACCTGATCCAGGACGGAGCAGCTCCTCACAGCACGCTGTCAAGTTCACCAGGCAGAAACTGAAAAATGTGATGCCAAGAAGACGTGTTTTTGCTATTACCAGTGGCTTAAGGGGAAAGTAGCCAACCTCTACGGTCTCGCCACTGAGAACTAAGCAAAGATGCTATAGGTAGAGAAGACGTATTGCTTAGACGGAATGGGCAAAACAATCCACTGAACTGTGGCTGTGGAATTAGTCTCACATTGTGGGACCTAATGTATCTCCACCTAGGGGGGAGGAAGGTTTGTTATGTGACAGTGCAAGAGAAAGACCTGGCAGAAACCACAACTGCCCTGGGTACAGGCCGGCCCCTCTACCCCTGGGCCAGAGCCGCTGTTTGAAGTAATTGTTAACATTCTTTGGTGGAAAGTCACAGAGCTCAGTTAAAGGTAGGGATGATTTGATCAGAGTCTCTTAATATTGAGTAGAGCCAAATCCATTCCTTCATATTACAGATGTACAGCACACTGAGGCTACAGTCTGTAATTTGTAGCCTGTTAACATACTGTATCATTAGTAAAGCTGTTTAAAACAGCAGAACAGCTCATGCATCTCAGGCTTTCTTTGATGTTTTTCCTGTAACATTTTGTATAGTGTGCTGTAGTATTTAATATAATGTTCACGCAGAGGTGTTAAAGTGTGGATCTGCTGTGGCAGGAAGCTTTGAACAGGAGTCAGACAGCCTGATGTGAACTAAATACTGAAGTTCAGCTGCAGCTTTTGAACCAACAGCAGAGAGTTTTGCTTCACTTGCAAAAAAGGGACACAAAACAACGACAAAGAAACACACAAAAAGAGACAACAGAGAACAGGGGGAAAAATACTTCAAGGAGACAAAAAAGACACAAAATGGCTCCAAAGAGACACAAGATACTAACTCACTCATTCAGGGGAGGCCTATAGCTCACCTGGTAGAGCCTGGTAGAGTCCTTGCTGCAGCAGCCATGCCTTGTTTTTTTTATTTTATGCATCTGGTCCAGATGTTGTGTTTGCATTTGACTGATTCCAGACCAGATCCAATATTCTTTGCTGTCTGTTTCATTTCCCCAAAGCAATAAGACCACAAAAGACCATAAATACTATATTTAGGATGAACTAAAACCTACCAAAAAGCGACTACTACCACATATGAAGGCCTATATGGTCTATAGATATATTAGCAGTTTTCAACCTGGAGGTCAGGACCCCTCCAACATAAATCTGAGGGGTTGTAATATGATGTAAAAAAAAATTTATCCAGATTTATTTTTCTTCTTCCTCTAATCTTTGTTGTTTTACTTACAGAATACCAGCTACAAAGGCTATGGTATTATTCAGATTACTTTATTGCCGTATCCAAAACTCAAATAAAACAGGACAAAGGGTATAATTCATACACATTTTTAATCAGTGAAATTGCTTCGTTTATGGTTCACAAGCCAAAAAAAAACTATTGTTTTACATTATTCAGAGTTGTTGCATTTACACACTTTGACCAGCAGATGTCGCCAGAGCTCACATTGTGTCAGAAGGACAACTCATTGAACTGATTAAACGAGGGCTGATTGAATCACTGACATATTGACATAGCCAAAGCCATTAATTTATTAATACATTTCTAATTACATTTATTTAATACTGACAAAACAAACTCATGAGGATAAGGTCTGTGAGGGTTAAAAACCAAAATGATGTTTATGGGCTTTCTTAATCAGTACATATACACATTTTATCTTATTTGACACTTGCTGTTACTACAGGTTTTTCCCATATTTTCTGTACAATAGCAGCTGAAAAGTTCAAACTCTTTACCTAGCTGAGGCACTTGGGAGCACACATAAACGTCACATCCTTTAGATTTTTGCAGAAAATATTGGCTGCAACTCTAAATAGAAACTCATAACCTATAGATCCAGAGGCGAAGTTCAGCCAGGGTGCATTCAAACAATGGTCATTGTCGTGATTGAAAATTATATATTTATAGTTTGGTCCCTGAGTCAGCTGATTTATGGACTTAATGTGATTTCTGATCAAATCTGAACTTTGGGGGACCAATACAATACATTTCTTCCATCACTTTATCTGTGACAATGCCTGTGCTCCCTTTTTTAAACAGTCAAGGTAGAACCCTGTGCGAAGGACAGTGTGTGTGTGTGTGTGTGTGTGTGTGTGTGTGTGTGTGTGTGTGTGTGTGTTTCTGTGTGTCAAAACGCTCACTCAGCTACACTCAGCTCAGCGCAGACACTCAGGGATCAGGTTGGAAACACTGCTGACATGGCAGTGTCCTCACACACGCAAGACAGCAGAGAGACATCGGCAGAACACACACTAACACACACTAGAACACCAGAACTAGAGCACACAGCAAACACGGTAGAGCACGCTACTATGTGGCTTCAAGATGTCATCTGTTAAAGAAAGTTGTGAATCTCACCCATTTATTTATTTATGTTGTGTAAACTGAGGCTTGGTACTGACTCTACTCTTCTAAAATCTAGATATCAGACCCACGTGATGTCCACTGTAAGACTGAGCCAGTAGAGTAATTCTTAAAGATCAGATGTCCTTCACATATATTAAGACATATATACAATTGTCTACTTGTAAAAAAAAATGTATATCTGATATATTTTTCTGCTAAAAAATATATATAATTTCCACATTAAAATCCTTAAAAAGGCATCAACTCCTTCTTGTTTCATTATAAATTCCAGAATAAGCTAATTGTGTTTATGCATTAAGTTTTCCTGCTGGACACAAGATGTCTCCTACTTACACTGTAAAGTCCATTCTCAATGTATGTGCACTGGAGGCTTCAAGTTTCTACATCACACTTATATAAGTTGCAAACTGGACCAAGGTTGACTTCCAAACTATTTGTGATGTCACAAATTATATTTGTAGACCCCGCCCCTTAAAATCAGATCAATGAGCTCAAAGAAACTTTTAACTTTCAGCAGATGAATGTGAAAACATCCTTCTAGTGCCAAACTCTGCACATACATCCCTCTGCTCAGGGACGCTCAAACATCCAACTGTACAAACAAGAAGAAAAACATGATTTTGAGTAGATGGGGACTTTAACATACTCGTCAGATTCCAGTAATGTAAGTGTGAATGTGTCAGTTCTAATCATTATTTTTTTAAGGCGTGTGTATCAGTGTGGAATTTTACTCTTTAGTTTTAAGGTTTCAGTCAGCAATTTGACCGTAGTATCAGTAGACTTACATACTCAGTGCCAGTTTATTAGGTACACCTAGCTAAAACTAATGCAATCAAATACAACAATCCTGAAATAAATCCTCCCATAATGAAGGTTATAATGTTATTTAGGCATTGATTCATCTTTATAATCATTTTGGAGGCTATAATTTGTGGTGTTGTGAGCAACTTTTCCTCTCTGTTACTGGGATTTCTGTATCTTTCAGCATATTGTACATATGCTGTATGCTTTTTACTTTTCTCTATGTATACATGTTGTGCAGCACTTTGTAACTTTGTTTTAAAAGGTGCTAAAAGTTTCTTACTTACTTTTGTATTTGTTTTGTATTTGTGAGTAACCCTCCTATTTGAGAAGGATGCATAGTTGAATGTTTAAGAGTAGAAACGTAGGAAACCAAGTGGCTCAAACTGAAACTGAATAAAAACTTCTACTACAATGGGCAGTATCGGTGTACTTTTGGCAAATATGCAAATAGAAATTGCACTCAGTACTTCAGTCTGACCCTAATTTTTTTTTTCAGATTTAAAATTTAATTTAATTTAAAGTTTTTTTCAAGTGATGTTTTATCTTTTATATTTTATTACTCTTATCTTTTATGATAAAATGTATTCTGATTCAAATTAGATATTAGATTCAAATCTTATATATCTTGCCTTAGATATATTTGTCTTCACTGTTTTTAATATAATTGCCAACACATTTTTAGATGAAAAAGTTTGTCAGTATTATAAGTTTGTTATTATTTTCAGTATTGGCCTCATGAGTGCCAAGAGCATCGGTCGGGTTCTTGTCCTTGTTTCATAAAACCTTTTATCATGACAGCAACAAAGATGTGCGAGAAATAATAAAAAGGTAATTACTTTATGAGACGGAAAAGAAAATAGAAAAACTTTTAAAAAAGGATATTATTTATTGTTTTAATCAAATCCAACCTCTTCTAACTGCTCTCTGTGCATCTAATTTGCCTTTCTGCAGGGAGGAAATGTTGGGCCCATGGGTGCATCCTCACCCAATAATTAATCGGGGTTCAATTACTGAGGATAGAAACGTTCAAAGTGCGACCACCTTTAAGAGAGAATGTTTTTTTTTTCTCCTCCTTCTCCCTTCTTTTACTCCAGAGGGCAATTTACTGGAAGAACTCCCTGAGCCAATGCTCGAGGGGCACTCTAACAAGGCCCCGATTATGGATGGATTTGCAGCATGCTGAGTTACTGTCAGATTGGCATAAAGAGTCCACGTGGGACCAGTATGGGTGCAGGCCTGGGACCTGATTTGCGCAACCTCCTCGCCTGTCAGGGATAATTGTTTAATGAAAACGAAGGATGTCCCAAATCCTGGCAGAGATGGAGAATCAGAGAGGTCTTTAGTCAGAGCTCAAGGTCTCTCTTCAGGGAAAATGTTGGTATCTGCAAGAGAGGTTCTGCTTCAGCGAGAGTTTATTAACACCGGTTTCTGAAGGTTGTTTAGGAACAGACTTCATGGAGAGCGGCACATCCAGACCTA